>NC_083227.1:143060227-143366439 GCF_032191835.1 Heteronotia binoei | reverse complement strand
AGGGTGAATCAGAGATCTGCAGCAGGAGAGACAAAAATTGTCAGTCAGTCAATACCTTTATTGGCATAAAAATTGCCCCCCTTCTATTAACATAAATGACCAGTGGATTCTCACCCAGCATTACCAGTTCTGCAGAAGGTCAGAAAAGACAGAAGTTGCCCTGTTCTTTTGGGCCTTCTTTTTATAAAAGTAAATCGGCTCTTACCCACCTGTGCCGCCGTCACAGCTGAGGGCAGGGGCTGCACTTTGCCTCCCCGGAAGGGCGGCTTATGTGGCCTTCCCACCCATCTGGGGACTTGGAGGGGGAAGGAGCACTGGGCTATAAGATGCCCCACCCCTGCCCCAAACCACGCAGTTCCTTTTTGCTCTCGACCCACCCACCTGCCCAGCAGTAGTGCAGGCTTAGCCGGTCACCTGTTTTAAGGGGCTAGGTAGGACTTTTTTCACCCTCAATTGATTGGACCTGATTGGGGTGTTTTTTGCCTACCTTGCACTGCCAGCTGTGAGTGGAATAAGTTTAAGGGGTGTTGCTGTTAATTGGTCACTTGGCAGGAGGGAGTTAGGTTATTAACAAATGATGAGCACCTGTGCTGCATCCCCGTTTGGGGTAAGTGGCAGGCTGGATTGGCAGCGGGGCTGTATGGCTCTCTGCTGTGAATGCTGGCCACACAGGGCCTTCCCCTAGCCGGGCTCCTTTGGTGCAAGGGAGGCTTTGGCAGGGGTTGGGCAACCCAGGTCAGCCGACCCGGCTTTAGCCATTGTTAATGGCTCATGCTGGGGGGGCTTGGGGCTTGCCTGTTACAGGACAAGGAAGGGTTACCTTTGGCTTGTCCTGTTAGTTCTGTTTACCCCATGCCGGTATAACTGTTAAATAAAGTGGCCTTGTTTTATACCCAAAATCCTGTGTATGGCTCCTTGTTTCTGACTGGGGGGGGCAAATCAACATTGAAAATTATCTTTAACCACCCTGAACAGAAAGAATTGTGCCCTTGGGTTATACATTGTGTAATTATTTAATTTATATTCTGAATTTTCAGACAATAAATGTCTTCCAAACTGGGCTGATATCATTCTTCACACTCAGGACCCTGTTCTCACAGTTGCTCATAAAAAAAGAAATGTGCAAGATAAGAAAAGAGTGGAAGAAGAGGATAGGGAAGAGAGACCAAACTTACAATAGCAGCAACAGGGTATTTTCCCATAATTTTTGAACTGACTTGGTGATTAGGACCTTAGGGACAAGACATCCAGGCACATATTTGTTCATTTGAAATTCAGCTGTAGCTGTAGCCATTGAGACATTAAAAGGGTACTGCCATGATAGCTAAGTTTTCCTGGATATTCTCTTGATTTCAGCTCTTGTATAAACAATAATTAAGAAGGATTCTTCATACTATGTCATAATCATATTCACTTGGGAAATGTGAATGGTTCACCAGTATGTCCTACAACAAATACAGAAAGTGTGCACATCTCGTATATATATATATTTTAAAAAAACTATATGCATCTGGGAGCTATGACATGAGTATACAGATGCTGAAGAATGCACATGTATCATTCACACCTGTGACTGCTATATAAACTATTATGTACCAGCAGCAAACATAATTGCTACGTAAAGTGTGATGAGGCTAGGTCATAAGCCAATTATTTTATATTTCCCCCTATAAAGTAATGTCAGTTGTTACTGGCATTATAAAAATGGCTGTATGGCTTCAGCAATTTTCAATTCAAAGCAAACTTTGAATTCCCTCCCAGAGTTTGCTACCCTGTGTTATAGTCTTTCCTAACGTATTCTTTCAGTCATTATATTTCTTTTTTGACACATACTATGAAATCTGGTGATCATTTGCAATAACAAAATATTTTAGCTAATTTCTCTGCTAAACTTGCTTGTCAGTATGCTTTTGAACCCACCAGTGAAATAACTCTGAACTTGGAGAAACTGGCTGTTTGAATTAAAAATCACTGAATGTAGCTGTAAGATATTGTTACCAACTGAGGATCAAGGATGCTTTCAGTAGACCTAGAACAATGTGAAATAACTCAGAAGAGTCCTGAGTTTAGAGGTCAGATTTTTACATCTGTCATACATCATAGGTAGTGGAGTGCCTTTTAACTCATGAAGGCATTAAAAGAACCATCTTGTGACCCCATTTCCCAATACCTTGACATTGAAATCATCTCATTATCAATTGTTGAAGCAGTTATGCTTCCTAAATCCCCTCTATTAAGGTTTATAGGACAAAGGCATTTTATACTATCTCCTAACAGAATCCAGTTGAGCCAGCATAATTGGGGGTCTCCTGGTGCTATTAAGTAGTAGGGGAAACTGGGGTCTTCTACTACAGTTAAGTAAAACTGAAAAGTACCATGATGTTCCTGGGCCATCTGTTCAAGAGATGAGATGGATTCCTCCAATAATCAGATGAAATGAAGTGTGAACATCTCCTTACTCTTGCTTCCATTGTCAAAAGGTATATTTGTAAGACAAATGCTTTTCTTGGCAGCTGGTTTGTGTAAAATGATGGCATACCTTTTAATATGCGTTGAAACAGAAATATCTGACAATGGAAAGCTGACTAAAATAATCATACCGCTTGATACTCATCAAATCATATGAGCTGGATTGAAGTTGTGACTTCCACATTTTGTGGTGGTTATTTCTTTGATATATTCTAGACGGATTGTTGCACTGCCTTCCAGTCAGATGGGTATTTTCATAAAAACAGGGGAGGGGAAAAAAACTTTACAGGGTCATTTCCAAACAATGTAGAATTAGTTCTTGGCATTCCATCTGCAAACCATTGAAGAAAAGACAGGTTCATGCACATTTAATGAGGCACAAGTAAAGTGAAATTAGAATGCAGAAAAGAGGTCAGCTGTGTAGGTGTAACAAAATTTAAAGAACATTATTCAGCTTGAGCCTTGGTTTTTTTTTTTTTTCCAACTGTGCCCAGTAATTGACAATACATGTACTGCTCTTCAAATATATGGACCTATAAATATATTATACACTGTTATTTTGAGGAGGCCCTTAACAAACTTCAGAATGACTCAGGAAGACCATTCTACTAGATCATAACAATCCCTTGTCATGAATATTTACTACTATACAAACTTTGCACTGAAAACCTTCAAATCTGTGTCTGGGTTGGAAGGGGGCTTGTTCCTGCCACCCACTGCTAATCAGCCTTCTGTGTCACTTCCTCTCTACCTTCCCAGACAACAAAGACTAACTTTTGTGAAGTGATGCTGGGTAGCTAGCAATGGGGAAGTGGGTGGCTTGACAGGAAAAAGTTTACCTTGAGAAGGCGAAATCTGTCATCCATATTTCTTGCTGGGTATTGTGGGATTTGTTGTTTTCTCTGCCTTATGAATTGAATTGGAGAAGAACAAAAACTATAAATCCCAGTATTCATATGCAAAGCTCCTAGTTCTCACACACTAAATGACTCTTCCTATTATCAGTTGCTCCCTTGCACTTGGCAAATGTAAGGTATTGTTGGTTATGGACAGGCAAAACTGACAAAAGAATGCAAATAGTCACAAAAGATATTGAGATTTTGTAAGTACTTAACAGAAACATACTGCAAAACAAATTATCAATGAGAAGAGGGATTGCACATCTCTAGCCTTGTATGTGCCACTGGACATTTGGACTTCCTTGTTGCAAAGCACTAACATAGCTTCTATTCTTGATTTCATTGAGTGTGTAAGATGTCTGCAAATCTTGTATTTTAATATACACTAGAAACTGTCACAATATGTCTAATTAGAAGCTCCTTTTATTTTGTGCCCTGGAACTATACAGGTGGACCAACAGCTGTGTGCCCTTGGAGAGAGGAGAGGCAACTACTGCTGCACCTTAGACATGGCTCCTCTTATCATACTATCATGGCTATGACTGTTCCTATTATATCATAATGCTTTACTGTTGTTATTTGATTTTTCTTATGCATCCGAAAGCTTCTCCCATTATTGTCGCCTCTGCTTCATTACCATTTTGTTTGCCCCCCATGAAAGGCTGGAGCCTCTAACCTCTTTCATCATCCATTAAGAGTAGTAACTAAATCTGTTACAGTCCCTCACACAGGGTTTAGGACAGGATTCATGCCAAGATTCTGTCTGCTACAATTCCATTTCTTTCTTTCTCCCCATTCTATGATTTTACTCATACATCACTCCAAAATGATTTCCTTTCCATAGCATCAGAAGAAGTCAACTATAAGTCATGAAAGCTCATGCTGGGGAAAAAAGGGTTGTCAGCCTTTTAAAACCTACTGGAGTTCTGTTTTGTTTTGCATTCACCAAGTACCCTGATGTAGGTCTCATATTGTCCATGCTAAGCACTAATAGCATGGGGGCAGGACATTCTTTTTCATTGCTTAAGTCACATTGTATGTAGCTGTGTCCTGCAATTTATTTATATTAATGATATATTTTATACCCAGATGTGTGCACTGTCTTTTACCTTTGAGTTCTACACAGATATTTTATAGACTATAGGGGATGGACACAGACTGGGAATTTGCAGTTCAGCCTGATTCCTGAACCAGTTCACTGAACTGGTTCGTGAACTGGTACAAATGCAAAATAGCCTCCAAACTCACAGGGCATCTCCAGCTGACTCTCCTTTATGTGCCCATAGAGTTCCATGAAGATCAGACTTTGGGGATCCAAGTTATGGACCCCCAAAGATGGTGCTCTGGAACAATGCTTTTCAATGAGATCTCACATGCCGGTTCAGTAGTGTGCAAAATGGACACTGTGTGAGCTGCACATGTCCATCTTGCAGACTGCCTCCTGGGGATGGCCTTTCATATACTCACCAAGTTATGTGCCAGTTGGATTTGCAGGGTCCAAGTTATGGGCTGAAGGTGCATTTTTTTTGAGAGATGTTGAGTGGGAATTCACAGCTGCATACACTGGCCCACCCTCCATCTGAATGAAAATGCATTTGCTGGTCCAGACCACAAGAGCCAGCCACCCCACCCAGACTTAAGCTGTGGGTACCCACTGCCCCCTGGCCCCACCTGCTCTTCCTCTACAGGCTGTCTCAGTGATGACTGGGCTGACCCTCCCACCCTGCCCAGGGACTGGGAGCCACGCACATCATTGCAGGTGGATGTGTCTCCCCTGGCCTGCCCTCCCTAGGCAACATGATCACAGGGCAGGGGTGACCCTCCTGCCCTGCCTGGTAGCCACCTGAACTTTTGCAGGTGGCTGTTTCTCCCTGGGACCCACCCACCCCCAATGAAAAAGTGACAATTGGGCAGAACCAACCCTCCCACCCTGTCCAGGGCCTGGGAGCCACCTGTGGACTTGCGTGTGGCTGTGATGCCCCAAGCCCACCCTCCATTTGCTGGCTACTTGACTACAGGGCAGGGCCAACCCTCCTGTCCTGCCTGGGGCGTGGGAGCCACCCACACAGCTGCAGGTGGCTGGTCTCCCCAGGTCCCAAACATGTTGCCACAGTCCAAGATGTTATAACTAGCCAGGACCAACCCTCCCACCCTACCCAGGGCCCAGGAGCTACCCACACAGCTGTCTCCCCAGGTCCCACCAATTCACCTGCTGACAGTGAGACAATAGACCAGGGATGACCCTTCTGCCCCAACTGGGGCTTGGGAACCACTCACATAGCTGCAGGTGGCTGGGATTCCCCGAGCCCAGCCTCCATCAACAGCCACTGTGATAACTGGGTAGGGCCAATCCTCCTGCCCTGCTTGGGCCTGGTAGCCACCTGCAAAGTTGTTATTGCCACAGCTGTGCAGTAGTGTTCCTCAGAGTAGGGTCACCTTGTCCTTGTACAGTTGGCCCCAGCACTAGGGGTTCTGCCACCCCAGGTAGAAACCCCCCGGACTTTAATTACATGCACAATGCACGCAGCACAATGACATCACCTGAAAGTGATGTCATCATGACAACATGCTTTCCTCGGAGCGAAAAAGACATGGGTGGCCACTGCCCAGCTAGCTCCCTCTAAAGCTTGACCTGTCCCTTGCCCAGCCTTTTCCTGCTTCAGAGGGAGCTGGCTGGGCAGGGGGTGCATCCTTCTTCCATCGCTCCAATTGCTCTGAGTAAAGAAAGAACACTCAGCTTGCCCCTTGCCCAGCCCTCTCTCACTGGGTAGGGGCTGCATCCTTCATTCTTCACTCTGAGCAATGTGCTAGTTAGTGTACTTGGTATGAATGAGGCCATAGTTCAGGCCCCAAGGGTTAACATGAGCTAGAACATCACACACACTTCAGAAGAGAGGACTTAGTTTCTTGTTTATTTGTTTATTTATTTATCAGATCTATATCCATATATATTAAAAATCCAAGATGGCAAGCTTCTGATTTCCATTATATTAATTCAGTGAGATTGTCAATGCCTATCTTGTGGGAATTTAACTATGAACACCACTGAACTGGCTGCAGAGTTAGTGGCAGTGAATCCTGGCAGCAGGGAGCCATATTTCCTCTGGCTGTTCACCTCAGACCACAAGAGTCACATGTTTCACAACAGGGCCAAGAGGACTGCCTTGTTCACCCAGTTCACCACCTTGCTCCAGTCCACATCTGCTGCCCACCAGCCTTACCTCCAACTGTTACAATGCTTCCTTGCTCCCATTGTTTTGGCCATGCTCAACTCATTCTCTGGAAGTGGGATGACTGAGAGGAATCAGACATGACTTGTTATCACCTCAACATGTGTTAAGTGGAGAAGACCCTGGGAGCACCAGTGGGTGGTGGCAGCGTGGTCACCCCCCTCACCCTTATGGGGCTGTCCAGGGAACCTGAGACAACATGAGCTCCCCTCATGGGAGGATTCAGCTGTGTCCATTTATCACCTCTCTATCCAGAAAGTATGGATGATCCTGGAGAGCACTGAGGAGTGTGGGAGGCATGGTCATCCTTCCCCTGGGATGACATGAGCTCCCCTCATGGGAGAATTCAACCATGACTAGTTATCACTTTTCCATCCATTAGGTGGGGATGAGCCTGGGGGGTCACCATGGGGTGTGGGAGGCATGGTCATCTCTCCTTGCCACCATGGGGCCATCCAGAGGACCTGGGGCAACATGAGCTCCCCTCATGGGATGATTTGGCCATGGCCAGTTATCATTTTTCTGTCCATCAGGTGTGGATGAGCCTGGAGAGCACTGTGGGGTGTGGGAGGTGAGGTCCAATCAACTGTGGCCCAAATGGACAGAAGCAACGGTGGAGAGGAATGAGTTCAGTGCTGCCCAGTTATCACAGCACCAGCACTATGAGTGGGAGGACATGATGTAGTATCCCAAAGAGGACAATCACAATAAGCATGGGCCATGTTGGCCTCATTACCAGTAAGAATACTAAAAGATGCATAATCCAGCACCCAAACAATTGCCAACCCTTGGTCCGGCAAGCAACACTTCTGTAACAGCATGTGAGACAGGATGGCTGCAGCCACCATGCCAGCAAGGAGTTTGTAAGGCGCTATTCACTCAGGTGAAAGAGGGAGAGTCATCAAGCACAGGAGCAGGCAACTCATCTCTGCACACCTCCACCACAGCAGAGAACACCTTGGTAGGATTTCACCCAGATGGGCAATTATATTTTCATAAGGTAGCATGGAAGGAGATGTGGGGTCGCTCACATTGGGGAGTTCAAGTCAGCAGCCACAAGTAGAACCCCCTGGAGACATTTTTCAGCCACAAGGACTTCTAAATTGCCATGTGGTGGCTGAAAGGTCACTTGGGTGGCTTCCAATGGGGAAGCTGCATGGAGTTCCACCTCACAGTAGACAGGTAGAATTGGTGCAGCAGACTGGAAGGGTATGTAGGCTGGCCCCATGGGTGGGTTTCATGGACACACTGACATGAAAATTGGCTTTGGAAGACAGGACTCTGGATGACCATTACCAGGAGGCTGGACTTTTTTGGTAGAAAGAGCCCATCAGGAACTCATTTGCATATTAGGCCACACACCCTGATGTCACCATTGTTTCACATAGGACTTTATTTGCATATCAAGCCACACACCCTGACACCAAGCCAGCTGGAACTGCGTTCCTGTGTGTTCCTGCTCAAAAAAAGCCCTGCCAGTAGGCAGAACAGAAGGTTTGAGAGGACACAATTGGATGGAGGAGACCACACACCACCGCAGGACTGTTTCTCGGAAAAAGTCCGGGTGCTAGACCCAGTTGCAGTCTTACCCTTGGCTGCCACCAATTACCATCTTAGAGCAAAAAAAAAACAATTATGGGATCACAGGTGAAATATACTACAAAAAAACACAAAACGTAACTGTGATATATATAGGCTACCATACTTCACTTATGACTTTTACAAAAATAGACAGAAAGAAACAATTTTCAATTTTCAACAGAGCTCGTTGTTTAGTCATACAGCATCCAATTAACTAGTTGCAATAATAGACGTGTTTCGTGTTGCCACTTCATCAGTATTCTTGATGTCTTCTTCTTGTTGAGCTGTATGTAGTGAAGGAGTAAACCAGTATCTTTTTTTTTTTTTAAAGCATGTACAAAAAAAAGCATCTCATTGCTGGCCAAAGCACTCTCCATGAAGGAACCACCTTAAAAATACAGATAACAATGCTCTGGTAAAGTTTGTTATTCCACTAATATGGCACATTTTAAGGACCCTGGGATGAATTCAAACCTTTATCCCCAAGTTATTCAACTTAACTATTACAGGGAACATATACTCATAGGAGGACTCACTCATTGTTGCAATATACTTTTTTTATATGGAGCAGCCAATCATTTCTCTTTTATTTGGTACAAAGCCTTCAATTCTAAAGTTGGCATAATGTTCTCAAAATGCAAGCAATGCAGCAATGAGACCCCATAGATGAAAATATTTGTGAATTTCTTATAAGCCATTCTTCATTTTAAGCAGGAACAAAGCCTTTTCTTCTTATTGATGGCCAAAAAGCTTTAAAGATGCTACAAACTACTGGTCCTTTTTAAAAGCATGTTCCCTGTAATTACATGCAGCTGGCCACATAGTCTCAAGGCCCCAAAGGTGCACAGACCAATCCAAACCTTAGTCAAGGTTATCAACTTACTTATTTACTATGCTGATGTAACGTCATGACAATTTAATATTTTTCCTTTTTCCTTTTCCCCCTTTTTATTTTTTTCCAAGGCAACCTCACAATTTATATGTGGTCCATGTCTGCTACAAAACCAGCTCTCTTTAACCAGTATCTTTAAAGCTTTTTGGCCATCAATAAGAAGAAAAGTCTTTGTGAGGAGCAGGTTGAATGGTCGCCAAGCCATCACCTTGATAATATAGCTAATGGGGTGTATACGTGGAGGAAGCTCACCACAGAACAGGACAGAGAACCCTGCTTGTCTATCAGAAGTCAAAATGGCAAGAAACAGAACAGAGTCTCAGAATTTATTTATTTATTTATTCTATGACTTGTATCCCGCCCTTCCCATAAAAATGGCTCAGGGCGGCTCACAGCAAACGATAAAACAGAATTTAAATTAACATTTACATATATAAACATTTAAAAGTCAGAACATTTAAAACCTAAAAACCATAAAATCTTAACATCAAATCTATACAATATAATTAGCAGAAGTCTAATAAGCTACATTTGTTTCCCAGTCAGGTGTAGGATAGCCGGAAGAGGGTTGTCTTGCAGGCCCTGCGGAACTGAGTAAGGTCCCGCAGGGCCCTCACCTCCTCTGGCAGCTGGTTCCACCATGTAGGGGCCATTATAGAAAAGGCCCTGTCTCTGGTTGTCTTAAGACGGACTTCCTTAGGCCCGGGGATGGTGAGAAGGTTTTGCATCCCCGACCTCAGTACTCTCTGGGGGACATGTGGGGAGAGACGGTCCTTCAGGTAGGCAGGTCCCAGGCCATATAGGGCTTTAATGGACAGAATGGACAGAAACTCAGGGTGGGTCAGAAGCAGTGGACCAGAGTACAGAAGCATGCTCTGAACAGTTGGCCAGCAAAGGGCGAGGATGGGCCCTTGATTGAAGGGACCAGTAGATAGGTTTTCCTGCCCGGCTGTGACAGACAGATAGGAGAGAGGTCAGAGACCTGATAGCAGCAAACACCACCCCAGCAGGGTACAAGCATGGAGAACTCACTCCCAACCCAATGAAGGCAAGGCGTGAGAATGGGCTCAGACTGTGGCAGATGGCAGGGGGAATCATATTCCAACAGCGGCAGCCTCCACCCCAACAAGGGACAGGCATGGAGAACTCACTCCCGATCTGAGGGAGGATAAGTCTGAATATTAGGATTAGAAGAAGAATTTATTCATTTATTTATTTGATTTATATCCCACCCTCCCCACTGGAGCAGGCTCAGGGCGGCTCACAGCAAGAAAATGAAAACAATCAATTTTAAAATTGCAGAACATTAATATGATAATTTAAAATTCAATAATTAAAACAATCATTAAAACAATCTGGTGCTGATATCATATCTAGTTGTTTTGCTTCCGATGGCTTCAGTATTCTTACATTTTCTCCCACTACAACAGTAACTCTAGATCAGTTAAAGGCTAACCGGAAGACTGTGGTTTTACAGGCCTTGCAGAACTGGGCGAGGTCCCACAAGGCCCTCACTTCCTCTGGTAGCTGGTTCCACCAGTAGGGGGCTGCTACCGAGAAGGCCCTCTCAGGTAGATTTTAGTCTTGCCTACCTCAACCCAGGGATCACTAGTAGGTTTTGGGATCCAGATCTAAGTGCTCTCTGGGGAACGTGTGGGGAGAAACGGTCCCTAAAGTAAGCAGGTCCTTGGCCATATAGGAATTTAAAAGGTAATACCTTGTAGCGAATCCGGTATACTACTGACAGCCAGTGCAGTTCCCACAGCCCCGGCTGTATGTGCTCCCACCTGGGATGTCCCAATAGCAGCCTGGCTGCTGCATTCTGCACTATCTGGAGTTGGGTTCAAGACAAGAGCAGCCCCAAGTAGAGGGCATTAGAGTAGTCCAACCTTGAGGTGACTGTTGCATGGATCACACTTGCCAGGTCGTTGCGCTCAAGGAAGGTGGTCAGCTGCCTCACCCCCTAAAATGAAAAAATGCGGATTTAGCAGTGGTTGCTATCTGGGCCTCTATTGTCAAGGCAGGCTCCAGCAGCACCCCCAAGCTTCTAACCTTTTGCGCCATTGTCAGTGGCTCACCGTCAAAAGCTGGTAAGGGGATTCCCCTGCCCAGACCGCCACGACTCAGGCAAAGGACCTCTGTCTTCGTCGGATTCAGCTTCAGTCAGCTCAGCCTAAGCCATCCAGCCACAGCTTGCAGCGCCAGGTTCAGATTTTCTGGGACACAGTCAGAGCGGCCATTCATCAGTAGATAGAGCTGGGTGTCATCAGTGTACTGATGGCAACCCAGCCCATACCTCCGAGCTATCTAGGCAAGGGAGCGCATATAGATGTTGAACAACATCAGGGAGAGCACTGCCCCCTGTGGCACACCACAATTAAGTGCATGTCTCCGGGACGACTCTCCCCCAATCACCAATCTTTGTCACTGACCCTCCAGGAGAGCCAGTTTGATGTAGTGGTTAAGTGTGTGGACTCTTATCTGGTAGAACCGGGTTTGATTCCCCACTCTTCCACTTGCACCTGCTGGAATGGCCTTGGGTTAGCCATAGCTATTGCAGGAGCTGTCCTTGAAAGGGCAGCTGCTGTGAGAGCCCTCTCAGCCCCACCCACATCACAGGGTGTTTGTTGTGAGGGGAGAAGACATAGGAGATTTTAAACCGCTCTGAGTCTCTGATTCAGGGAGAAGGGTGGGGTATAAATCTGCAATTCTTCTTCTTCTTCCAGGAAAGAGGAAAGCCATTGCAAGGCCAACCCCTGTGTCAGCGAGGCATCAGGACAGCAACCGATGGTCAACCGTATAGAACGCAGCCGATAGGTCTAACAGCATCAGCACCGCCGAGCAGCCTCGATCCAGATGTCGCTGGAGGTCATCCACCAGGGCGGCCAGTACTGTCTTGGCCCCATGACCTGGACAGAAGCCGGACTGGCAGGGATCTAGGATGGAAGCGTCCTCCAGAAAACTCTGTAACTGTTGAGCTACTACCCTCTCAATTATTTTACCCAAGAAGGATAAGTTCAAGATTGGCCAATAGTGTGCCAATTCAACCAGATCTAATGTAGGTTTTCTCAAGAAAGGGCAGACCACGGCCTCTTTAAGAGATGTTGGAAAAAGCCCCTCAGAGAAAAAGGAGGAGGAGACTGGATTTATACCCCGTCCTTCACTACCCAAAGGAATCTCAGAGCATCTTACAATCTCCTTTCCCTTCCCCTCCCCACAACAGACACCCTGTGAGGTAAGTGGGGCTGAGAGGGGTCTCCCATAACTGCTCTTGATCAGAACAGCTCTGAGAGAACTTGTGGCTGACCCAAGGTCACATCAGCAGGTGCTTGCGGAGGAGAGGGGAATCAAACCCAGTTCTCCCAGATAAGAGTCTGCACACTTAACTATTACACCAAACTGGCTCTCAAGGTTCTCAGTAGCTTGTTCAGTCTGCCTGACTTTGGCAGACAAACAGGGTGAAGGGACAGAGATCAAACAGCAATAAAATCATCTCAGCAGGGGACAGGCATGGAGAGCTCACCCCCAACTCAGGAGAGGCGAAGTGTGAGGATGGGCTCTCAGCCAAAGTTTCCAATAGCTGGAGCGACGTCACTAGGGTGGGGCCAAGGGGGCCATCGGCCCTCCCCCAGAGCATTCTCATTGGCCCCAGGCACTGACCCATGCCCCCCCCCAACAGGAAGGGGCTGGCCCTGGGACTAGAACGCTGCTGCTGTGTGGGCTGGCCGGGATTCTGAAACCGGGGCCGCGCTGCCACCTCTACCACAAGGGGATCAGCATTCTGTTCAGCGGGGGTGAGTGGGCGGGCTGGCTGAGCTTCCCAGCTCACGCTGCCGCCGAGTTGCTTGCTTTCTGTGCATGGGGGGGGGGGGCTGGGCTTCCAGAACTCCAACGGTGCCTCTGCTGAGTCCTGCCTGTTTTCTGTGTGCCTGGGGGGGGGGGGCGGAGGGGCTTCCCAAACCGATGCCGTGTTGCTGAGTTGCTTGCTTTCTGTGCATGGGGGGGGGGGGGGGGTGGGCTTCCAAAACTCCAACAGGGTTGGATTACGGGGGCTGGTCATGTGACCAGAGGGGGCTGGTCATGTGACCAGAGGGTGGATGAGGGAGGGGCCATGTGAAGTGGGTGGGGTTGTGTGTGGAGGGGGTGACGCAGCCCTCCAAAAGGGGTGATGCCCAATGGGGGGGTGACTTGAATCAGTTACACCCCAGGGTGCAACCCACCCTAGTGATGCCTCTGGTAGCTGGGTCAGTCTGCCAAACTGTGCCAGACAGACAGGGAGGGGATCATAGTCCCAACAGCAGCAAACACCACCCCAGCAGGAGATAGTCATTCAGAGGTCACTCCCAAAGTGTGAGGATAGGGCCTTTGTTGAGGTGCTCAGTAGCTGGGGCAGCCTATCCAGTTGTGGCAGACAGCCAGGGGGGTAGAACAGAGTCCCAACAGCAGAGTCCCAACAACCAGCCCTGCAAGGGAACTGGGTGCAGAAGCACACTCCCAACCCTGGGTGAGCAAAAGGTGATGACAGGTCCTCGACTGAGGGACCCATTAGCTGGGTCTGCCTGACTGGCTGTGGCAGGCTGATGTGGGGGTGGGGGGGAATCAATAGTAGCAAACACCACCCTTGCAGGAGACAGGCAAGCTGAACTCGCTCCCGACCCAGCAGAGGTGAAATCATATCAGGTCCTTGGTCAAGATGTTCAGTGTCAGGGTCTGCTTGCCCAGCCATAGCAGACAGATGGGGTGGGGAAGAAGAGTCTTGACAGCACCAAACACTGCCCCAGCGGTGGACCAGGGTTCAAAAACATGCTCTTAACCTGGGGGTGGCAGGGTGTAGGGATGGGCCCTTGGTTAGAGGGGGCAGTTGGAGGAGAGCAACAAGGCAGCCCCAGGGAGCAGAACTCAAGAAAAGGGTGGGGGTGTTTGAGATGCAAATGAAATGGGAGGGCCCGAAGTCAACCACTGTGGAACAATTCAGGCACCCAATCCAAGAGATGACAGAGGGGTGTCTTGAAGGAAATCAGCCAGAGAAACCAAGCAGGGAGGAATGACCCAGTCAGGGGCTAACTGGGTGTTCAGGATTCACTGGAAGGAGGGGAGCACAGTAGCCAGGAGATACAAAAATCTCCTCCCTCGCCAGAAATGCTATTTCATGAATGCAAGGACAACCAGAACTCCCAAACCCCAATGTGAGCAAATGAAATGTGCACAGCTATATTTGTTTATATACAACCCTCCCCACACTCGTCATTATGAGGGGGACAGACTTCTGTAACATGCAAGCAGCATTGCACATCAAGATGGGGAAGACTTCTATTGGCATTTCCACAACTACTGAAGATCACCCCCACACATTAGAGCACACAAAGGTTTCTGGGTGGGTTTTCTTTTCCAGACTGTTTCCAAGCCATGGTGAAAAGCTTGGGTTGGTCTACCCTGAGCAAGTGGCTCCCAATCTGCAGTTTGCGAACCTTGAACCAGCCCTGATTCAGCTCAAACGTTCGAGTCTGGTTTGAGCCCATGTCTAACAAACTGGTTTATGGAGGACAGGTACATCAGGAGCCAAGCTAACTATATGAAATTTCCATCTTCAGTGGCATGTTCTGGTTACTGGTGCTCTCGGCTTGGACTTCGCGAACGAAGATTTAAGAAAGGTGCAGCAGTCCACGTCTGCTGCAGGCTCGCTGGTGGCTGACAAGACCAATGCGGGACAGGGAGATCCGGCCACAGTGGCTGCAGGGAAAAGTCTGATTTGGGGTTGGTGCTGTAGCAGTGCGATTCTTCTTCAATCTCCTTTTGTCCTCAAGACCAGCTATGCGTGCGTTCTCAAAGGAAGAGACAGCCTGGTGGATGGTATGCCTGGTTACTGGTGCAGGGAAGGCAAAAAAAGAGGAGGCTTTGTGAACTGAATAAGGGCCCTAGGTTTTTATTGTTGGTCTTCCATGGGTGCTGTATGAAAAAGACTAGATGGACAATTGGTCTGGCCCAGCATGGTTGTCCTACAAACCATCTCCACCAATGGAAAGGATGTCCATCAGTAGAATACACATTTCTCATCTTCTCCTTACCACTGCAGCTGCAAATGCCTCTGAAATGCTTGCAATTTCTTAATTTTTAAAAAACAGCATCACAAAGCTGTGAGGGGAACTGGAGGGAGTCACACTTCAAAATGCACGCATGGAGCAACTGGTGGGAAATCAATCACTTGCGCCAGGGAAAACGCTAGTGATAAATCGGTCCCAGTGATCTTTAAAGATAGTTCACACTATGCTTGGCAGGGGAATACTAACTCTCCAAGCTACAATGGAGAATTAAGACCAGGTGAAAAGCTTCCCTATTTCATCTGCAAAATTCTCCACCGAATCCAAACTACTCTTAGTATTATGGATGCATATAGCCCTAGCCTCAGATGCTTGTGGAATTCACTTCATTATTTTCTCTTGTTTAACAGCACTTTGTTATTTGGTCATTACTTTTTTTCTGCAAATCTCTCAGCGGAAGGGTCTGCATTTTAACAAGAAAAAGTGGTCCTCCTATCAAAGTCTTCTGACTGTGGGTCTCCCTAAGATGAGGTTCTGAGCAACACTATGCTCATCTTCATCAAGATCACTTCTTCTCCCTGCCAGCACATTTACGGTATTGACATATTTGATCTTTGTTACTCTCTGAAATCATTCGATGATTAAAAAGATGATTTAATGCAGTAGTATAACCATGGCAGATGGTTAATGAAAAGGGGAGGGGGAAACTGAATCAGAGTCATGATGCTCAATCTAAATTACTTCCAGCACCCTTAAAATCAAGAGATGTGGTAAGCTGCCTGGAGCATATGGCTCAGCATTGCAGTGCTGTTTTTATAAGTGCACAGCAGGTCCGCATTGAGAGCACGGTCTTATAGAAGAGCCTCAAACAGTGGCTACTATGTTCTGCTGCAGGCAAAAGCAAATAACTTCCAGTAAGATGTATTGAACTATGATTCAAGAAAGAGAGGAATGTTCTGTGTAGTTAATTATTTATTGTCCTTATTAGTTAAATCACTCAGCGTGCTCCCAGAGAATACAAGTTTTGAACTGCTGTGGAGCAAACCCTAGTCCATTATGTGGATTGATTTTCAGGAACAGATTGGTTTGTGACTGCATTCTATTCACCAGTAGCTTGATAGGAGAGCATCGGTGCAGTTTTATGTCACTAACAGTGCAATCCTAAGGAGAGTCACTCCAGTCTAAACCTATTGAAATGAATGGGCTTACACTTGTGTAACTTTCCTTAGGATTACACTGTAAATCTCTAATGCAAACTAAGTATGGGAATAAAATGCTTTGTTTACAGGGTCAGTTCGTTTGGTGACAGATTGCAATTTTTACATCTACCTAGAGATATGAGGTCCAGTGATCTTCAAAAATAGTTCATACTATGTTTGGAAGGGAATATCATAGTACTAGCTCTCCAATGTGATATCACATTATGGAGAGCAAGCTTTTCTCTATTTAAGTCCAGTTTTGTTTACCAAATCAAATCCTGTTTTAGTTTCTACAGATTATTATCACATTCATTTGATACTGAATAAGGATTATAATTCAGTGGGGTTTTAGTTTAGTTTATTTATGATTTGTATCCCGCCCTTCCCACCAGGTGGCTCAGGGCAGCTCACAACACATGAAATCCGACATAACAATATTAAGTTTAGGCATTTACACAATTAAAAACATTTAAAATATAAAAAAACCCCATTAAAACAGAGCAGAAGTCCAATAGAGCTACACTTAGTTTCCTATGCCAGTTAGTTATAGGCCAGCCGGAAGAGGGTTGTCTTACAGGCCCTGCGGAACTGAGCAAGGTCCCGCAGGGCCATCACCTCTTCCGGCAGCTGGTTCCACCAGGAAGGGGCCATTACAGAGAAAGTCCTATCCCTGGTAGATTGTAGGCGGGCTTCCTTAGGCCCGGGGATAACGAGAAGATTTTGGGTTCCCGATCTCAGCACTCTCTGGGGAACATGTGGGGAGAGATGGTCCTTCAGGTAGGCAGGTCCTAGGCCATACATAAGATAAAATCATGAGAAACTCAAATCTTGCTGTTCAGGATAAGATGGGTCATGGTTCAGTGGTATATAGCATCTGCTTTTCATACAGGTCCCCAGATTCAGTCTTTAACATTTCCTGTTGAAAGGCACAGTAGTAGATTATATGAAAGACTCCTACCAGAGACCTTGGAGAGCCACTGCCAGAGTAGACAATAGTGACTGTAATTGACCAAGGATTTGACTTAATGTAAGGACACTGTGTGGTCAGGGTATTTTAAGAAAATATTTATCTTCCTTTAAGGGACATCTTCATTTTAATTCACACAAAATAATTCCGATATTAAAATGAAGACAAAAGATTGTATGGATGGAGTTTAAAATCTTAGTTTATATATCGATCTCAGTAGGAAACATGGAATTCTAAATTTCAATATTTCTGATAACAGCTGCTACCATAAATTTGAGTCCATTCACAAATTAGAAACTGTGGTCCTCCAGGGCTGATCAAGGGTGTAGATTTCATAACCCACAAGAGATGCTAATTTTCTGCCCCTAAGCATTCCCCCCCTGCTCTAAACAAGATGATTACATTTTGCATTGTACCTTTGCATCCTGACTCCCTTCTTTGCAACAACCCTTCCACTTTCTAACTGGGATATATGGGCTTAATGCCAGTCCCCTCTAATTTGTGGAGTGTTGAGAACAAAAATTCTATTTTGTGAGCCAAAAGAGCTACAAATATTAAAGTTGTGAGTGAGCCTGAACTCATTCGGGACAACAGGAGCTATAATCAACAGTGGTTCTGAGCTCACATGTCAATCCCACTATTTCCCCATATCACCATAGTGCTATCTTATGAGGAAAGACAGCAATCAGTAAATCAGGTTGATCCATTTTACATTTCAGTTGCAGCACCTTAATTACAGAACAGTGGCAATACCAACTGCCTAGCCCTCCATGATGGTAGACCTGGCCTCCAGAGAGCAGCTTTGCCATGGTTGTCTTCTACTGTGTAGACCTGGTCACTAGAGAACAGGTCTACCCACCACTATCTTCCATGGTGGTAGACCTGGCTGCCAGAGGACAGGTCTACCTCCTCCAGTCCACTATGGGGGTAGTCTTGGCCTCTGGAGAACAGGCCTACCCACCTTTGTCTTCTACAGCACTAGAGAATAGGTCTACCAACCTTTGTCTATCCAAAGGTCTACCCACCTTTGTCTACTCTGGCTTTCTAATTCACATATGCTCATTAATCAAATACATGCAGATTTTCAACTTCTCCTTATATTCAGAAGCAAACCAAGTAACAAAACTGAAAAAATGGTGATTCCTGCCCCCCTCAATTGTTCAGACTTCATCAATTTAAATTTTAAAAAGAGAACCCTGCTTGGCACTTAACTATGCCCCTACAGGGCCATGGTTTACCCTGTCAATAGTATGTTTAAATTGTGCCTAGCTTTCACACTCCTTCCTGCTCAGTCTTCCCATGCTTCAGACCTTAGATCAGTCATCAACCCTCATCCCACCCCATTAGGCAGTTTGGATGTAAGTGAGCCAATGGAAACAGCTCTTCCCTTTCCCCTCATATGACTGCTGCAAAAGAAAGCCCTGTTTCTTCATGGCCATGCACTCAGCCAAAATGCTGTGCACTAAGGGCTAAAAATTAGTGCCAGTGCATGCTAGGACACTTTAGTGGGAATACTACTCAGTGCCTTCCATTCCTACTTGTATCCGGTGAAGGGAGCTTTGACTCTTGAAACCTTGTACCCAGAAGATCCTATTGGTCTCTAATCTAGTTCTTCTACTGCAGACCAACATGCCTACCCTCATGAAACCTTACCTGGAGTGCAACGCCTTACCTGGAGCTCAACGACTTAGCGACGGTAATCCATGCTACGGTCACCTCAAGAATAGATCACTGTAATGCTCTCTACATGGGGCTACCCTTGACGCTAACCCGGAGACTACAGCTAGTGCAGAACACTGCGGCACGGCTGCTAATGGGGCTGCCGCGACGGGAGCACATTCAGCCAATGCTGAGAGAGCTGCACTGGTTGCCTGTTGTATTCAGAGTTCGCTTCAAGGTGTTGGTATTAACCTTTAAAGCCCTCTATGGTCAGGGACCTGCCTATCTACAGGACTGCCTTTCCCCATATATCCCCCAGAGAGCACTGTGATCAGGGACAAAAAATCTGTTGTCCCCCCCTGGCCCAAGAGAAGCCAGGCTATGTGTAACGAGATCCAGGGCTTTTTCGGTGGCAGCGCCAGAACTTTGGAACACCCTCCCAGAAGCTATAAGGGCCCTGTGGGATTTATCTGCGTTCCGCAGGGCCTGTAAGACCGAACTGTTTAAACAGGCTTTTGTGATCTAACTGAAAAAGGGCTGCCACTGGACACCGGTGGGTCTGATCATAGTTAAGAAGTCAATACCGCCTATACTGGATTGAAATAGCGCTATAGAATGGTTTTAAAGTTGATGTAAATGATGGTTTTATATGTTTTATTGGATTGATTGTTTTATAATGTTGTAAGCCGCCCTGAGTCCGCTTGCGGAGAGGGCGGGATATAAATGAAAAGTAATAAATAAATAAATAAATGAAACTACCATGTAGTTTGAAAATTTCACTCAAGGATCCGACACACAAAGCCATGTGACATATACAGCATGAATCTGACAGAACATATTCTTCCAAAACATTAGCTTCCTGTCAAATATAACTTCACTTCCTGCATTTGAATTGTTGAAAAACGAACAGGCAATGACAAGTGAGTGTTTAAAAATAAAATGTGAAAACAAATATTTTTTTACAGCTATGAGCAGCTAATGGTGGCAAAAGCCAATGTGATCTTGGGCAAAATGAAAAACAGATATTGATTCAAGTTATACCTTACAGTCTAATGCACATTGTAAAGTTCTTTGTTGAATTTTATGAGTATGCTTTATATGTTTATTGTTTTATTCCCCATGTATGATTTTTGCTAGTCTCTTTGAGCCACTTGACTGAGAATGCAAAATGAAATAATGCATATGAAACAAAAGAAACTACTAGGGGAAAGCAACAAGAAAATAGGCAGGTCTCTTAATGTCATACGGGAGAGCGTACATAATTCCAACTGAAATTACTTCTAATTGATTCTGGGAGGAGAAGGGTTTCATGGCAACAGGTAGCCCAATGGATAGCTAGAGAGGAACCAAGCGGCCTGACTAGCACAATTAATCACTTAGTTCCTTCCTGCCTATGACTGACTCTTTCACCTGCCATTTCACCTGGTAGCCTTTATTAATACTAAACACAGAGTCCAGATGCTTCTGGAATATTTCCAGAGGAAAATGAAAACTAGCATTGCAAGAATGTTAGGTCTCTGGCATATGTTGGCAAGCTGCAAATGTTGCCATGAACGTGTTTGACTTACTGTGTTCAAAAATGGCAGTCAGGTATGAGCCAATTACCTGTGCCTGTTGAATGCTTTTGTGGTGTTTTGTTTTGCAACCAAAAAGTAGGGTTTTATTAAAATACAGCTTTTATTTGTGATTGATTTCATCAATGATTTATATGATTGTGGTTGATCCCACTGACTATTTAAAAAATTGCTCGCTAAAAGAACAGTCATGTAGTGAGACTGGGGAGGCAGAGGAACACCTCAGTTGGGATGTGTGAGAATGTGCATGTGTGAAAAGCCAACTGCATTGCATTGCATTGCATAGTTAGAAAGGAATATGATGGAACAACCGGTTGAACAGCCAGGAACAGATAAATGAACAATGATTCATTTATTCTTGAAAAATCAGCTTCCTGTTCATGATGGTTAAACTAGATGTGAGCTAACATGGAGCAAGTTAAAGTATCCCTGCTTCTGATTGCCCTTAAATCTTTCTCTGCCTCCTTTTGTTACCCTCAGTCAGCTCTGATAGTGATAGCATTCAAAAACTTGCATTGCCTTTCAAGAGCACTAGTGTTCCTACCTGTCCAAATATTGATAAAGATGATAACTTTTGCGGGCATTAGACTGTAAGCATGAGAAATAGTGCGATGAAATGGCTAACGTCAGACTAGAAGGTGTCCAACTCTAAACTGGAAAATCTCCAAATTCTTGGAGATTCAGGGGCTGCCATTTTCTTTAGAAGGACTAATGTCTACTTTCTGCCCTGAGGTCCTTGGAGAAAGGATGAGATATCAGTTAGATGCACAATTCCTGATCCAACAAATAAGCAAGCAATAGCCATAACATTTTAATTTACTTATTTAAAGGGATATTTTTAATAGCAGGAACTCCTGTGCATATTAGGACACCCCCCTTGCCAATCCTCCAAGAGTTTGCAGGGCTCTTGCTACAGCATCTACTGTAAGCCGTTGGAGAATTAGCTACATCCTATTAGGGGTGTGTAGCCTAATATGCAAAGGAGTTCCTGCTACAAAAAAAGTCCTGCTTAATTTATTTATAATATTGATAGCCCACTATTTTTTCTTGGACTCAAAGTACCTAACAAAGCAACATTCCCACTATAATGATATAATAATCATTAATTAACCAGCTAAAAAAATACATTTTTTTAAGCACGCAGAATAAAACAAACACAGTGTACTGGTGCAACTTCCCCAGGAGGCAAAGAATGTGGTTCAGCAGGGCAGGCCACAGACAAGGTTGCAGAGAGTAACTGGAGTCCCATCCAAAATCAGGGGTTCCCGAGAGCAGGTTTACCAAAGTCCAGCCTATGGTCACAGAGCTCCAGGCAGCAAGTCCAGACCAAGGTCAGGGATTCCAGAAAAGTCAGTTGTCCAGTCCAAGACTGCAGCAGTCCAATAACAGCTAGGCTGATGGCTCAGTACCTTTGTTATATCCACAAACTGTTGCTTCTCCTAGCTGAATTTATATCCAAGTCTTAACAAGCTAAACTCCCAGCCAATTTCTTGGCAAATTTCTTGGCAGTCATCCTGAAACTACTCATTCATCTCTTCAACTGACGGTTGATGACAAGCCATGAGTCTGGCACTTCTTCTCCTTTCTTGAAACTCTAAGCATCTGTGACGGTGTTGGCACTGCAAAGGTGTTGGTGATCTAGGTGGGCTGGGAATGGCTTCTGGATATTTATTTACTGTTTCAGAACTATAAAGTGTGGAAGGTCAGAGGACAGGAGTGATGGCCCCTTGAAGTGTGGGTGGCCAAAAATAGCCAGGTCAAACCTAATGGCAAAGCAGGAGCAGCTGGGGGTAGACAGAAATTGTGGGGAGGGAGATTTAAACTGCATCTGCTAAGCATAAGGGCTGAGGGGAAGGAGCTTTGCTGCTTGGATCCTATCCAGTGAAGCACCCAATGAACCCTCAGAAAAGTCATTTAAAGGGAGATGCTTCAGGACATCCACAACACCTTTGGTGCCACAGACTCTTGCTCCACATTGGCTGCTCCACTGGCCCTGAGCTGGAAGTCCACTGGCTATTCTGCATCCACTGTGAGTTCGCTATGGGACTATGTTAGATAGTACTGGCTTACTTAAATAAAATGTCTTCCTGCAGCAAGGCCAACTCCAAGATCTCATAATTTCATTACACAAGGCTTTGGCTCCATTTCAGCTGTAGGCTGTGACTCCTGATCAGCCAGTAAACTGAACTCTTGTTGCTTTCCTTCTGGCTGTTCAATTACAGGCTGAGAACTAGCTGCAAGTAGCTCTTTGTCAGAGAAATCTGAGCCCTCACTCAGCACAGACTGACTTGTGACACACAGTCAAATCTGCCAAAACAATTTACTGTCCATCAAATGCTCTTTGAAAAAATAATGAGTGACACACTTTCCTGAATATGGAAAGTGAAAATACCCTTCATACCTGCTCTGTTCAACCATTTCAAAGGATTAGTCCCATCACAGAAAAGCTTGCAAGCTGACTATTGCTGGATGGATAAACCTGAGGTATAGCACCCCAAGGAAAAGACTGCCTGATGAGCACAGCTGGCACCCTTATCATCTACCCCCTGTATTAAACCAGGAGCTTCTGCATGCAAAACAGATAAACCTTTTTCAGTGGGATCGCATTACAGAATACCACATACACAAAAGCAGGAACCATAGTCCAACAGCACTACAAGTTTCTGCAGCATGAGAAGGATGGTTGAATAAGATTCCCCTGGCTTATCTAAAAAGCCCTTTCATCACAAGGAAGAGAAAAAGAAAGAAGGAATGGAGAACAATGCGGCTGTAGAGGCAGCAACCATCAGAGATAAAAGGGGATTTTTTAAAAAACAACAACAAACAAACCCAGCCTCTAATGCACTAACAGCTAGACCATAAGCAAGCAGCTCCCTCTAGTCATAATTCCAGCATTAAACTTCCTATAGCCGTGAGGGAAACACATTCATTTTGTGCTGTATTTTCATAATATTGCCATAATGTAATGTAACCACAAAATTCTCACTGCTACACTAGTATTTCCATGGAGAGCATAAGCATATGGTGATGCATTAATGCTAGCAGATGGTAAGAAATGGAAGGTTCATTTGAGAATTCTACGAAACACATGGACTGCAGGCTTGGGGCAGAACAGTGGACCATTTAGACAATGACTAAAGTAGGCTGAGCTTCTCAAGTGTCACTGGTCAGTAAGTAAACTCTTCACTGTCTGTGTATTTTGACATTTAACGCAAAGAAAACTGGGGTGTTAATACAAACTTTTAAGAAAAAAAAAACATTTTCATAGCAGCTACAGGCAATACTCAAGTTTGACAGAAAACAATGGGAATTCCTCCAGGTAAATAAATTCTGTCCAGGGTTTGTACTCCCAAAGTCTTGTTCTCCGAACTAAAATTTTGTAGCGAGGAATGAGTATATCTAGATTGCCATGGCTTCCAATTCCTTCATTGCATGCCTTTTCCCCTCCTCTTTATTAGAACTGCACATTTCTAAAACATTTTCTCTTTGTGATTATCTGCTTTGATCCTGCACATTGGTTATGATCTTTGCAGTTTTTAAAAGCCTGTCCTGCACTGATTGCACTCTGTATATAGGGGTTGTTTTTTTTTTTTTGTGGGAAGCATTTAGTATTCGGGAGCAGTCTCTAATTAAATCAAAGATAATCTAATCACCTTGATTTAATTGGATTGGTGTTATTGTCATTGGATTCAATGTGTATTTTTGCATGGAGTTGTTGAAGAAGAAATTGACACTCACAAAACAAATAGAACAGCATCCAGACACCTTATCCCTCATCAATTTGTGGTTAAAACTTCAAACTTATCACCCATTTTGGACATGATTAGGAGCTGATATAGTTTTCTATTACTTTCAGAGCAATCCGGTGTGTGTGGGGGAGCACTCTGGGAGCAAACTTACCCCATGTTGGTGTATGTCTCACATCAGTATAAATCTCAGTTATGTTGGTGTAACTGGCACTTACATCAGTGCAGGCATGCTGAGACACCCCGTTGCTCACTGATGCAAGGGCACAGTGTCTGGCCAGCAGTGCAACTGAGGTGTAGACTCCTGTGCTGCTGTGATTGAGGCCAGTGTTGGGGGCGCAGTCAGAATTAATCAGCTTCCTAAGTCCCTTCAGCCTGGGAATGCCCTCTGCTCAAGGCAGAAAATTACACCAACATAAAACATATAGTTCATAGGATCCATGGATTCCATGAAGTATTCCCCTGCTGCTGTATCCCTGCCCATTAGACTTGGAGGGGCTCGTGATGCTGACTACATTCTTGGCCAATCCCCTCCCTCCCCAGGGTGGCCAATCCCCCTCCCCAGCACCCAATCACAGCCCCCTCACCCTACATAAAATTCCACCAGGACATTGTACAACTCATGCCTTTTTTGAGGTCTGTTTCCTGAACCACCTCTCCTGTATCGGTAGGGTGCATGGGATGGGACTCTATTTCAGAGCTCCCTGTCATACAGACTTAGAGCACAGGGCTGCTTTTGTAGACTATCAGGACAAGACATCCATGGCTGAGGCTGGCATGGCACTAGTTTTACTGTCTTGCAGGTGGAGATACAACAGAGATGCTTTAGGGTGCGGCAAGTCCCACACGCTTTACTCAGTCAGCTGTTCAACCCAGATTACTTTTCTGAGAATAAGAAGCTTTGTAGGTGTAGACAGGCCTGCAATTGGTGCCAGGAAAACCATCCAAGATTAGAGGGGGTTGAAAGGTGGTATTAACTGAGGGGTGGCAGGAAAGGTGGTTCAGGAAACAGGCCCAATTTGGTCTGAGGTGCTGCTTTGGTTGTTGGACCACTATCCTAATACGGTGGGTGCAGTTTATTTGGAGGCAGGATTTAAGGTTGATTTTAGAATTCTTTATTTTGGTCCTATGCATGTTTATAAAGCAAGACATTTGAGATCCATTTTGGGTTTAGAGCAAGTAGTTACAGATAAGTTAGCCAAGGAAAGAATGGAAGACAGCATTGCTGGGCCTTTTCCTATGGTTCCATTAAAAATTCTTAGGATTTCTCCATTAGGAATAGTTGCAGCCTCAGAGGAATACAGGATTATACAGCATCTATTTTACCCGAAGGGCAAGTCAATTAATGATGGAATACCTGATGAGCTTTGCTCTGTTCAGTATGCATCTTTTGATGCAGCAGTAGTTATTGTTAGGTCTTGTGTCCCAGGTGCAATGATCGGAAATTGTGATATAATGTCTGTTATAATCTACCTGGTGGATTTCATTTTATTAGGTTTTCAGTTTGAGAGGCAGTTTTACTTTGGCAGGGCATTGCTCGTGGGTTGCTTGATATCTTGCTCAGCTTTTGAGCATTCCAGCACCACGCTTGAGAAAGAAGCATCTGATAAAGTCTCTCATTACCTGGCCAATTTATTATATGTGGGCCCAAGGGGTTCTGATGAATGCGGCCATTTTGTGGCTAATTTCAAGGAATTGGTGCATGAATTAGGAATTCCTTTGGCCAAAGAAAAGACTGAGAGCCCTGAACAATGCCATACATTGGGGGAGGGGGTATAAAAACAGGTATTAGAAGAGTGCTTTGTTGTTTGCCTGAAGTTGGACTGGCATAGAGTGCTGTTGAGGGAATTATGTGATAGTCACAAGGTTACACTGAAGCAGATGCAGGTAGTGATAGGGCATCTTCATTTTGCTTGTAGGATTATAGCCCTAGGGAGGAACTTCTGTACAATGACAAATGCTACCAGGGGAGCTAGGTGTGCTCATTGCAAGATTAGAGTCACAGGTCAGATTAAGGCAGATGCCCATGTCTGGTTGTATTTCCTTCAAGAATTTAGTGGTCTGTTTTGTTGGAGAATGTATTAATTAGCTCGGCATGATTTTCAGGTGCATTCAGATGCCAGGGGGTGGGGCATGGCTTTGGAATCTATTTTCAGAGCCATCATTGTGCTCATCATTGGCCTGCAGAGTGGGAGCATGAGGGCGTCCTTAGGGACTTCACCTTTTTTAGAGATTCCCCCCCACAGTAGTGATGATGTATATCTGGGGTAATGTTTTAAGGAATTCAATAGTATTATTCTAGTGTGCTGATAGTGCCGTAGTTCAGGTTATTAACTGGCAAACTTCCAAGAGTATCAGGATTTGCTGGCTTTGTGGGTCTTCATTTTGCACTGTTTAGACTTTAATATTTTGTTCAAGATTAGGCATGTTCCATGTTTGGATGATGGCACCGCTGATGCTTTGTCTTGGTTTTAGAACAATTTATTATAATGTAATATATTGTAATTTTTATATAATCATTGGTTGTTAAAGATTAATACACATACATTACATTTTCTCCACCCCTCCTCCCTTTTCGTGACCCCCGGCAGTGCAGGTTTTACCCCCTTTACAAACCGTTCCCTATTGCTATTTTATTTAATTTGTTAGAAGGTAATAAACTCTATCTATTAAAGAATCTTTCTTAATAAAGAAAAGACATTAAAAATATATTTGTAATTCAACTTGATAGTAGTCCTTTTTAGTCCTTCACAAAGAAACGAAAAATATATGATCCAATAATCTCATTTTTTATATATACTGTAATCCATATAAAGTTGTTTTTAGAGATGCTCTGTCTTGATTTTAGGAAAACCACTTCCAGGAACTGCTCCAGGCATGGATGTTGCCAGTGCCAAATGAGCTATGGGCTCTTGGCAGTTTGAGGCATGGTTGACAGTGATGGTGGCCTTAGCTCCAGGTACATGGACAACTTACACTAAGCAGCATCTAGAGGGTTTTTTTTTTTTTTCATTTAGGGAAGATTCTGGATTGGTTCAGATCTAGCTTATGCCAGTGGAGCATCTCCAGAGGTTTTTGGCAATGCTGAAAGGCAGAGGTTTAGCAGTTAGGACCATTAAAGGTTATGTGGCTGCCCTGGCTTAATTTACAGCTTGTTATCTAGAACAAGACAAAAGTATCACCATCCAGCACTTCAAGGCCTTTTGCAGGATCCAGTGGAGAAAATCTGTAGGCCAACACAAAGCACAGCTGCTTCAATTCATTATCCAATCAGTTCTCCAGGCTTAACAAGGAGAGCAAGGCTTCAAATCAAAACATCTACCCATACGAGATAAAAGTCTGCCTCCAACCGCCAGCAAAACATGTTTAAAAACACATTTAAAAGTTCTGTAATAAGTCACTCAAGATAAAAGGCCAAGGACATATCTAAAACAAATAAAAATACAGAGCTCTATGAGTCCACTTCCATCAGGCAGCTGTCATGTTTTGCTGAACATGTACTAAAATTGGAATGAAAGAGAGAAGATCAGCATGGAACCTGTTCAAAGATGACATGCAAATTCGTGAAGCACTGTGTTTTTACAAACAATACTGGTTAAAATTGATATTTTTTTTTTGTTTGCAATTTATAGAAGCTGTTATTTGCTTTAGGTGCTGAAACATTGTAGATGTGAACACAACTTAGAAATAATTGAGGATTTTCAAATCTGAAAATGTTTTGCTATAATTCTGGTAATGAAACCTTTTTTGCTTAAAATGTGGAGGGGGGGGAGAGAGAGAATAACAGCAAGTTTTGAGACTTTCCTGATCTGGTTCCACTCATGTGATTGTAGAAGTGGTTTTTTTTTTTTTTTTTAAACTGCTAGTAAAATGATACTACTCACAGGAATGAAATGCAAGAAAGGGAACAAAGAAAACAAACTGGATAAACCAGCCGACAGCAACGCCATTTGGCTGGGGAGCCGCCTTTGCCCTCTCACATGGAGGGAGAGGCATACCTTCATGGCCGTAGCCACATCCGGGTGCTTGGGGAGGAGGCAGGGGCTAATGTACTTACAATCAGCCCCACCTCCCCTTCAGTCATCTCAGGATCGCAACCCACCCTCCCGCCCTGTTAGCAGTGCAGGCTTCTGTTAGTCGCCTCCTTGAGGAGAGGCCAACTAGGAATTTTCACCTCTTTCGAATTGGCACAGGAGGAAGTGTTTTTTACCTACCTTGGGCTGTGGTAGAAGTTGGGTAATTGGCATGGTGGTGCTGTTAAATAGGTTGTCACTTTATTGGCAGAAGTTAGTGGGCATGGGGATGTGGTTTTAGTGAAGCCCCAGCAATCACCCCTTTGGGCTCAGGAGTCAGTGAATACAGCTTGGGGTTGTATGGCCAGGGGCTGGGGAAACTGACTGCCTTTAGGGATCATTTGGGTGGGCCTTCCTTAATTTGTACGGCAAAAGGAAGGTACTCTTGGACAATTCCTGCTGTGGTGCTGGTCAGGTCTGAGCCATGCCTTGTTGGCTCCAACCTGGGACTAGGGAACTCACCCGCTATCTGGGCAAAGGGGAGGGTTTAGGACCCCTGGCCTTGTATATGCCACAAGTTTAATACCCTTGCCATTTTAACTGTTTAAAGTTAATAAAAGGCCTTTAGTTATCCAACACCTGTGTCAGCCTCTTTCTTTTGACTGGGAGGGCAACTAAAGATGCTCTTCTTAACCTGGTCAGATACTTAAGGAGAGGAGTAATAGAACCATGCTGAATTAACAATTTTAGAATAACAAGAATCAGAAATTATTTATTTATTTTATTTGATTTATATTAAGTAAATTATTAAGTAAACTAGCAGTAAAGCCCGTTGTAGGAAGAAATACAACAGGCCCTAGAAAAAAAATATTCAGAAGGGGGGTGATGAATGTATAGGTGGCAGGAAGGCAGACAGAAAAACAGAATGAAAGAGAGAGACAGACAGAGAAAGAATGGTAGGGAAAAGATGGGGAGAAAGAATGAAAGGCCCTTTCTCCATTCAGCTTTGCTCCAGATTTACTGAGCACTGAATCCACCTGCTACAAACTTGCATCATTCAAAATGCTTCTACATTTAAAACTATGTTCCTCACCTTTCATGGAGTTTTACTTCTATATTTGAAAAGAAGGAAGCCCCAGGCAAGAATTCCTGCCCCTGAGAGTGCACTGCGTAGGTCCGGCTTGGCCAGAGCCTGCCCACCCCTCCTTCTACCCCTCCTTCCACACCACTGCGCCTGCTCTCCTCATGGGTGGGGGTGCAGCAGCAGGGCAGGCACAGCTGGGGGGCACAGAACAGGTGCCAGCCTGGGGTGCCTGAGGCCCTAGCACCGGACCTGCCAAAATCCCGGGCAGGCGAAAGAGGTGGTGGCAAAGGAAGGCAGCCTCCAAGTGGCAGAGAGGTGCCCCACCATCCCCTTTAGCTGCCTGGGGTCCCAGGCAGATGAAAGAGGTGGTGCATGGCAGCAATGTGTGCACTACCACACTAAGCAAGTATGTGTGCCAAATGATATTAGTTCATACTGGATTCAACTGCAGACTATGCTGTAAGCGAAGAGGTGGAATACTGCCCCATAAGGAGGATTTTTTGGCATATTTATAAATATAAATACCTCAACCCCCCCCCCCCCAAACTGTAGGGGCAGGGGGAGTGTACTGGGCGAGTGCAGCTTTGGTGGGCAGTGTTACTTGGAGGCAGCAAAATGGTGGCCCCATTGTTTTGGGGTGGGGAGATGGACTGAGGAAAGGCAGTAGTAATCAGTAAGGCTCCAGGAGAACCTCTCAGCAGACAACTGTCTTTGTCAGAGGCTGATTGATGGGGTTCTGGCCTGACAGGACCGGCAGTAGGCTGGTCACAGCAAGGCTACCCAATGACAGGGGAGAGTGGTGATATACAGAGTGGAAGGCTACTCCTGTGGTAGCCACAACTTCCAATAAAAATTGAGGATTGAGCCAACACATTCAGCTTTTATTATATCTACGATGGGGAGGGGGGCAACTATTAGTAATAGTAGTAAACAGCTGCCCTTAAGAAGCCTTAATGAGTGTTCTTACTTTTTTGCTTTTTTAAAAATATGCTTGTCTAGGTCTGTATATTTATGTGGCCATGATGTTTCCTTGTTGGGAGTAGTTCTTGAATGAGAGATGCACAGAGGCTGCCCATGCCTCAGACACGGACATGTGCTGTTTCTTTATGTGTACTGAATGAAGGGGAGAATGAAAGCAGGGTGCTATTAATGCCCATGGGGTTCTCATAAAACAAAGGCTTATGCCTCAACCATTTGCTAAATAGTCTCATCCATTTTCCCTAGAAAGGAAAAAACGTGATTTGGGGTGGGGGATCTGGGGACTTGGGAGAGAGAAAAATGTACAATGCACAATAGTTAAATATCCTTACCTCACTCATCCCCCCTCCTCCAATCTCTCACTGAATCACGACCCAAAGGTTCTATTTTTAAGAAAGAAAGAAAGAAAGAAAGAAAGAAAGAAAGAAAGAAAGAAAGAAAGAAAGAAAGAAAGAAAGAAAGAAAGAAAGAAAGAAAATGACAGACTTAGATGTAGCCTATACTTTCAAGAAATTTGCTACAAGAGTTTAGTAACTTTCTCAAGTTCATTGCTAAATCCTTTTAGCTCTGTAAGATGGTGCCTTTTCCTCAGTGCCTTTTGCATATAAGGGGATTCTAATGTTCTAATAGCCAAAGGAGTCATTTTCAGAGCATAACTTAATTCCTGAAATTTCCATTTCAGTAAATCCAGTACTGGATGTAGGCAAATCTCCAGCAACTTCATGTGTGAAGAGTACAGGTGTGAAAGAATTGCTGAACATATCCACAATTCACAACTTCTCATTTCAAATTCTCTGACCCAAGGGAAGAAAGGGCAGGAATTTGCTATGCCAAAACAGTCATCAATTCCTCACCAGCATTCTTATTTGCAACCATCAGAAATCCCCCCTGACATTTTAGATAATGCTAACATCCAAGAACTCCACTGAAACATCAAACTATTTTAGGTATTGAAGTTTAGCTCTCAACTTTAAGCTGGAGCACCTGTTTGTGCCTGGGTAGAAGGAGAAGACAGGATGACTTTGGGCAATTGCCCCCAGCATTGACTCTCAGCAGTTCTAATGCAGCTTTCTGCAGCACCCCCAGGCCAACTAAATGGCTGGATGAGGATGGGGCCAGCAAACCTGAGGACTGTAAACTCCAATTTGGTTCACCATTCATATTGAAAAGGAAGGGACTGCAGGTGGGGTGGGAGCTTTTGAAGCCCCCTACCAGCAAAACCCACCCTTCCACTCTGTGTTATCTTTTACTTCTCTGCGTGTCTATGGATGTTTCTACACTTGGCAGAAGATCCTCTCTTGGTGCTCATTTTAAAGTGACCATTACATTGCATATCATCTTCACTTCTGTCTTGCATTGCATTTTCCAAAGTCCTCTACATTCATTTGGTTGAATGAGCATTGAAAACAGCTTCACCCTGGACTCAGTTGCCCCTTACTTTACAAGACTACTTTTGAACAGGAGTATTCCTGAACATCCAGATCTAAGTTCATAATTGTAGAACTTTCCCTGTGAGTTTTCAAACTCCTCCCCAAAGCCCCATCTATCATTCGCTTGTGAGAGCACTGATTCAGGAAGTCACTAGGTGCGTTGCTCAGAGGTGTGTTGGTGTGTACTCTCCTTGGGCTTCCCTCACAAGGGAGGCCTGACTCAGAGAAGAACGTGCCCCACTTGGCTGCTCTCACCTTCAAGGCAAAAGCAGCCTGGCAGGGTGTTGGTGTGACTTCTCTGACCACAACTCGGAGAACGCCTTTGCGATGCACTCATGGAGGTGCTGCACACCACCAGGAGTGCACTGCACAGGCCTGATTCAGCCGGAGCCCACATAGCCCTCCTTCCATGACACATAACCTGCTCTCCCAGCAGGCAGGAGTGCAGCGGTGGGGCAGGCACAGGTGGGGGGGCACAGGGCAGGTGCTGGCCTGGGGTGCCCGAGGCCCTAGCTCTGGGTCTGCTTGGGTCCTGGGCAGGCAAAAGAGGTAGCAGCAACATGTGCATCGCTCAGAGGCTGCCTTCCTTTGCAAAGGAAGGCAGATTCCAAGTGGTGGAGAGGCACCCCACTGCCCCCTTCACCTGTCTGGGTCCTGGGCAGGTGAAATAGGTGGCATGCGGCAGCTATGTAAGCACCACCATAAGGGGTGGGGGCAGGGGTCCTTGCCCAGGGTGGCAGAACTCATGGCTGACATGTGAGAGTAGGTAAGGTAGGTGGTGACCTGGGGCACCACCTCACCTATAGGGCACCCCCTCCCCACCAATCTTATCTGAGAGCAGCTGGACAGTGTGTTGTCAGTGTTCTCCACCGAACCCAGCTTCCTTCACAAGAGAAGCTGGGCTTGGAGGAGAACATACTTTGCCTGGCTGTTCTTGCCTTCTTCTGCTCTGAGCTTGGCTTCTCTTGCAAGAAGAAAGAAGTGGCATGTGACAGCAATGTGTGCACTGCTGTGCTGGGGCAGGGGTCCTTGCCTGGGGTGGCATCTCTTCCCTGCTCTAGGTTGTTGGTGACTCTGCTCACTTCTCCTCCCCCTTCCTGGAATAAAAGCACAGTTCCAGCAAAACCCAAAGCAAAGTCCATTTTGGGTGGTTGGAAGTGTGTGTGTGTGACGGCAGTGCCTTGACCGGGGTTTCAAACCTCCCCTCCCTCATCACCTATGACTGGGGAATCTTGAGAGACAGCTGAATTGAACCTCCAGCCTCTGGGAGGGGTGAGGGCCTGCAGGTGTTCTTCCTTCTTTTGCAAATATAGATGTAAAACTCTGCAAAAGGTGAGGAGCAATTTTTTAAATGTGGAAGCATTTTGAATGATGTGACTTTGTAGCAGATGGATATATACCATTTTCGCGCACAGCTTACCTCGCAGTCACAATCTTGTTCCCTTCGCAGCGTCCGGTCAGATTTCCCACCATCTGCGCCGGAGCTACAGGAAGTGCCGCAGCTTCTGCATAGCAAACATAAACTGGGTTTTAGCAGTTTACGTTTGCTACACAAAAGCCGCAGCACTTCCTGTAACTCCGGTGTAGATGGTGCAAAATCCGATCAGACGCTGCGGAGGAAACAGGATTGTGACTGCGAGGTTAGCTGTGTGTGAAAACGGTCTCAGTGTTCACTAGATCTGGAGCAAAGCTGAATAGATAAAGGGCCTATGTTGTCCTTTTCTTCCTATGTCCCCATTAGCTGTTCCTCTTTCTGGTCACAGCCTCAGCCTGAGTATCAGTTTTTTGGTCCTGTTAGTGCTACAAAAAGCAGCCGTCCTTAAGATGCCTTAAAACAGCAAGTAAGCATCTCTTAATTCCTAGTGGTGATTGATCTATGTCACTCACCCAAACTTATGGATGTAATAGTGTTACTGAGAGGCACTGCCTGATATAAACGGAGTACCCCAGTGCAAATAAAGAGAGAGGGTCTCCTATTTCTGATAAACAAAATGGAGTCCGACCAAAGAAAGGCCAAGACAACACTTCATCTAAACGGGTGGAGTGGACCCAGTAGAGAGCCTGGGTTGGTTGGTGCCTGCAGTCTGTATCTCAGCACAATCTCACCCATTTTCCCCTCCAGCATCCCCGCCGAAAACGGAATGCATAATAGCATGGGAAATGCAGGTAAGTACTACTCTCACTCTGATCTTCTGGAATTTGCCAGTTGTCTCTTTCTCCAGTCTATCACCTCTACCTTGCTAAATTCAATCAAATGCATAACTTGATTGATCCTACCTCTAAAGTCTTTGATCCCTTTTCCGAGTGTCAGACAAAACCCGGTAACAAATTATGCAGTCCCTCCAAGCTTATCATCCTAGCGAAATGTGCAAAGTTTCCCAACATAGCAATTCAAGATAGCAATCGATGGAACATCAAAGTGCCTTTGGTAACTACCGACCCCCATTCTCGTACCCCTATAAAGTGTGGGTCAAAAACCCACCTCAGGGTGCATTCTGTAGGGCGCCATTTGCAGTCTGTACCACCCAATACTCCTGTAATTGGGTCCATAGGGCATATTAAACTGGTCATTCGCGTTCCTCTCCGTGCATTTTTTTTTCTTTGAATGGACGTCTCCTCTTCTGGATCAGGTGAATATTACCCGCTTCAACAACCCTTGAATTCTCTATCAATAACCTCTATTTTTCTTGGACTCTTGTTTGATTGTATAAAGATGTGTGTGTATGACTCCTCTTGCTACATACTTTGAGTAAACACTATAAAGGATACAATTACTTGATCTATTTCTTGGCCGAAAACCTGAATTCCGTATTATTGAAAGCAAAGATCTTCACTCCTAATTCGCTCTACCAAGTCTGTTAGAAAATTTCCCCATTAAACTAAGAGACTTAAAAGCACTGCCTTTTAACAATAGGTTCAATTTGAGGGTAGGAACCCATGAAGCATATATTTCCTCAGCATTTAAATTGCTAAGTAACAGTTGCTAACATAAAATAATTCTAGGGTTGGAAAGTGGACAAATGCAATTCTAGAAATTTTCAGATAAAACTTTTCTTTAGAATGTAATGGACTTTGCAGTGACTATGTTCAATAGCCAAACAAGCTTTAATGACTCATGAGGTGAACATCTGATCTGTTCACTTACCAGCCATCTAACTTTGCAGCTGTGCAGTAGCTGTGGTGGTAGAGTTCCATTCCCTTGGTTGAGGAGGATTTTGTATCTTCACAGTGAAATGATTCTACCCAGAGTCATAGATGATCAAGTCAGGTAATCAAATGTTGTGAAGAGAGAACTACTCTTCCCACAAATGTTTATGTGTGACATAATATCAGTAACACTGCCTTAAATAAAAACCAAATGGTAAGATTTTAAAAGGTATTTATTGATAGCTGTCTAGTTATTGAACAGCCCTCAGTTTAAAGCCAGCATGGTTAAAGCGTCTGACTAGGATCCAAGAGACCCAGATTAGAATCCCCACTCTGCCATGGAAGCTTGCTTGGTGACCTTAGGCCAGTTGCGTACTGTCAGCATAACCTACCTCACTGCTTTGCTGTGAGGATAAAGCAGAGGAGAGAAGAATGATGTATGCCACTTTGGGTCCCCACTGGGGAGAAAGGTGTCAAGTCCCCATCGGTTGAGAGAGGCCGGTCTGAGGACCTTGTCAGGTTGTATTATGTGTTGTATTTTGTATATTTTATTGTTTAATTTGCACCAGTGTTTATTGTATTATTGTTGTCACATTTGGTCTTATTATATAGTTTGCTTGTGAAGAAGCTGCAAGTGCAGCGGAACGCGATTTAAGCCGGTGATTGCATGAAGGCAAGATTTCTCCTTCGGAAGCCGACATCAGTGGAAGGGCTCCGTTTGGATTTTACTCCTGAGTAGTATTACTCATAAACTTTTTGAAAAGAATTCGTCAGAGTCATCCTTAGGAACAGTGTTCTCTATGTGAATTATGGTTTTGGAATGAAATTTGGATGTTTTTGCACAATATATAGATTTTTTGTAAATTTGTCTAATTGTATTCTTGACACAATTGTTTTTAGATTTCCATTCCTGAGACTAGGCAGAAAGGAATGTTTCACTTGTTACACAGAGGCAGTGGCGGCACAAAGCAGAGACAGTGGAAAGTGAAAGCACTTCCTGTTAATGGCAAGAGGATGAAGATAGATAGATAGATAGATAGATAGATAGATAGATAGATAGATAGATAGATAGATAGATAGATAGATAGATAGATAGATAGATAGATAGATAGATAGATAGATAGATACAACTATCTATATTAGAATGATACATGTGGACAGTGGGGAGGGGGGAAGTCTGACTCTCAGGCTGATAATGAACATTATGGGTTGCATTGTACAGTACTGTTTGGAAAGTGGAAAGTAACCCACTGAACAGTTCCAAACTGTTTCCTGAAAAAATTGGCTCTCTACTTATCTTAACAGATAAGGAAGCATTTTCCAAAACACTAGTAGCTAGTGTGCTGCCTATCAGTCCCAAGTGACTCTTAATAGTTTGAGTGAAAGTTTGATAGTGCTGGTCATTTAAAAAGTCTAATTTAATCCATATACTGTTATCTCATATCTTGATGGAAAGGGACGAATATATGACAACATTCTTAAGACCAGAGGGGCAATCTAGTCATTGCTATTTTTTTCCCCTAGCAAGTTCTTCTTGCATCAGCAACTAGTGTCTGTAGCAAAATCTAAGAGTGTTGCAGAAAAGGCTGGAATCCCTGGTCTAGAGATTTGGTGCTTGTAATCATTGTAGAGGTGTAGTTATGCTCTTTCCTTAAACTACTAGCACACAGTCAAACAATCCAACAGTTCCCTTTTATAAAGTATCCAGAGATGTTTGTTAGTGATGTGATAGGATAAATGCATTCTACATTAGGAAAAAAACCCCTCTGTCTTATGGCTTTTATTTTCTGAACTTTACTAATATATCAGATTTTTTTATAAGACAAGAAATTTCTTGCAGCAAGGATGCTGGGCCCTAAAGATAAGTATAATATGTCTTGCTTTTCTGAGAGGACTAAACAATAGTGGAGTCACAGCTGAATTTATACCAGAGCTCAGTTGGAGCATTCATGAGTGCTTTCATTCAGGCCTATTATTGCTTTCACTGTGCATGTCCATCAGGTTTTCTTTGTCATTCTGCATTGTTTTTCCTCCCTCTAGTGCTCAGTTTGCTTTATGGTCACTCCAGGGTTTTTTTAAGAGTGCTTTTGTACAAAATTTCCCTTTGTTTCACTTCCAAACTAAAGGTAATTCAAAGCATACAGATTCCCTCGAATACCTGCCCTGTCCTTTTGCCACCCTCCCCACTCACATCGAGCTTGTTCTGCCCACTCTGCAGCTTCCACCATCCTCCCCCTTTCATCAGTGTACCAGCTCCATTTCCCCCTCATTTTTATTTTTACAAATGGCATTATAGTATTGTTAGTCTGATTGTTAATTTTTTTAAAAAAATTTAAATGACTGGGGAACGTTTAAAAAGGAGTGGCATGAGGTTTAGTTCCCTGCTAGTATTGACTTGAAAGGTAGATCTGAGAGGAGGCAAACAGCAGCATCCCCAGTGCTCCACCCCCCAAAAAAAGGGATTTCAGTGCTGAATGCAAACAAAATAAAGGGGGGAATCATCAGCACAGAATGAAATTGACATAAGATGGAGAGAGTGAGAGAGAATAACTGGGATGGGAAGCCTAACGCTTTTAAAACATTTTACCCTTTAATGCTTTAGTGAACAACGTTTTTTTTGGGGGGAGAGCATTTTGGCATTCTCTGGAAGCTTAACATTAAAATGGCAGCTGAGCCACATGGACCTTCTGTGAGTTGCCAAACTGCCTGGGATTGATCCATTTGGAGGAAGAGTGCATTCCACGCATAATACGCTTTTAAAAACTGCCAAGATTACAACCAGTGTGCAAGATCAAATTAGAGAATCATTAAAAAAAAGCCACACAAATTTGCAAATTAGAGTGATACACGTGGACAGTGGGGAGGCAAAAAGTCTGACTCTCACGCTGAAAATGAACATTGTGCGTTGCACTGTACTGTTTGGATAGTGGGAAGTAACACACTGTCCAAACTGTTTCCTGAAAAAATTGGCTCCCTACTTATCTTGACAGATAAGGAAGCATTTCCCAAAACACAAATAGCTAGTGTGTTGCCTACTATGCATCTATGCGATGGCATTGGTGAAAATACTCCAACCCAATTTTTGGTGAAAATACTCCCACCCCATTTTTTTCCAATTTAGTGGTACATGACCAAAAAAGCTCTCCAGAGCTGTTGCCAGAGGACTCCTCCCCCAATTGCAGCCCTGTGCAAAGTGTGGTGGAATTGCAGCCAACTTTGCACAGGTGCATGAGTACACACACACACACATTGCCAAAGATCACAGCTTGTAATGCCAGAGTCTGTGGGTTCTACTATGCATTCTGTAGAGTCAACATGCTCCCCAATATTATGATATTGTGTGTCTCTTTCTCATTTTTTGCAGTGACTAATAACACAGCAGAGAATCCCCTAGTGCCCAGCAATATGGAAAATGCGACTTCACAGCTGTTTGTCAGTTTCAGAAAAAATCTGGTCAGTTTCAAAAGAGGGGTTTCCCCCTTTGCCTGTGTTCCTTTCTGTTCCCTTTCATTCAACAAACCAATGCTAAAATGCTCACTGGATGCTACTTTGCAGTTGCAATAGTGAAATTGAGGGTTTAAAAAAAAAAAAACCTTTGGACGCCACCCCCACATGTCACAAGTGACATTCCATCCCAATTTATAAAAGTGTGTTTTAAATTGTAGCTGCAGAATATATATCACAGAGAAAAAAGAATGGTGCATAGGCAGGCACCGAATTCAAAATCAAGATAACAGGCTTACTGCTCTGAAAATATGCAGTGAGATCTCCATGCATAATGGGTCTCAGTAGGCATTTTTCACAGGCAGGTGACATAGTGTAACTGCCCTTCAGAAATGGTAAATTTCAGGCATGCTTGAAAAGATGTTGTGAATAAATTGCCCTTTACCTTGGGTCATAATTCCTTTTTTTACAGAAGGATAGCATTTATTAGGGGTTACATACATGTCAGTATTTTTTCTAACAACAAAAAAGAAGTTGTACAATGTGTTTTGTTAAAGAGACAAGATAATAAACTACATTTAAGCTCATTGGCATATTATACAGAAGATGCCATTTTTATACAGGGAAACATTCTGGATTGTTTCTAAATATTTTTCTTTTACCAGCATCTCCAATTATTTAACTAACGAAAGTTTTCACTCTGACATTTGAAATATAATTAAAGGAAGCATAGAGGCTACCACCATTTTGAGCAACACCACCCTGGTTCCACATTTGGCCAGTATTATTGTCAGGTTTGTTTGACCTAGTCTGAGCATGAATTATGCTGAGAGGTGCCCTCCTCCCTCTTATCTTCTTAGCATTTGAGTAAACCTTCTTACATCTTATTTACAAGGTCCCATGGCAATAAGCAGAAAAAGCAGGCCTTTTTTGTAGCAGGAACTCCTTTGCATATTAGGCCACACACTTCCAGGAGCTTACAGTAGGCCCTGTAATAAGAGCCCTGTAAGCTCTTGGAGGATTGGCACATAAAATGGGTGTGACCTAATATGCAAAGGAGTTCCTGCTACAAAAAAAAAGCCCTGTGAAGAGTTGGTTTTTATATCCCACTTTTCTCTATCCTAAGAAGTCTCAATGACTTACAATCACCTTTCCTTCCTCTTCCCACAATGGTCACCTTGTGAGGTAGGTGGGGCTTAATGTGGAGGCATGGGGGATCAAATCCAGTTCTCCAAATTAGAGTTGGCTGCTATTAACCACTACACTATGCTGGCTCCCTGGTATCAAGACATTTGTGCTGGCCATTCAGAATATGTTGTCTTTGCCAACAAATATAGACTGTAGGTCAGTTTTGACTGTGTAGGTTATGAAGCCATAGAGACAGCAGAGTTGTTGGATGACAAAGCAGTAAAAAGAGCAAGATTTTAGATTTTTCAGTCTAAAGTAAAACAGAATGAATTCTCTAAATTGCTCTTCACTGTGAAAGGTACTAGGGTCATATTTACACTAATTTGATGAATAACAGGAGAGGAACAGTCATTCTAAGCAAAATTCTCTTCTGTATACTTTTGTCAAAATTCAATTTCTTACCCAGAATAAGAGAAGGGAAGTTATAACAATGCACTCTAGGAGACTGTGACTTACATGCAACTGCAAATCAGGCAGTATCATAATGCCTGTGTTTTATAAACCTATCGTGCGGCCTCATTTGGAATACTGCGTACAATTCTGGTTGCAAATATATATCATGACATCGGGAAAGGTGCAGAAAAGGGCAACTAAAATGATTAAGGGAATGGAAAAGGTTATGAAAAAAAGTTAAAGAAGTTAGGGCTTTTTAGCTTGGAGCAACGGTGATTGAGGGGTGACATGATAGAGGTTTACAAAATTATGCATGGGATAGAGAAATAAGTACCTTTCTCCCTTTCCCACAATCAAATTAATGAACAATAGGATAAAAGGAAGTACTTCTTCACCTGAAGAGGGGTTAACACATGAAATTCACTGCTTACACAAGTATACATAGTTTCAAGAGGGAACTGTGATCCATGAGTGGCTACTAGCCACAAGGTATAGCTGAACTCTGTGTCTAGTTGAAGAGGGTCATGACAGCCCCTTCTTCCCAGTATTTGAATATTTTACCATTCATAGATTTCCAACAAAAGGTGAAGATTTACTGTAATCCCTATTGAAGGTCTTTTGTATGTAAAGAATACACTTATAAGGGGTTACATACATGTCAGCATCTTTTTTCTAACAAATCGCCACTCATGCCATGAGAGGTCACTGGGTAACCTTGGGCCAGCCAGATTCTCTCAACATAACCTACCTTACAGGTTGTTGAAAGGATAAAATGGAGGACAGGAGAATGATGTAAACTGCTTTGAGCCCCCACTGGGGAGAAAGATGGGGTACAAATGAATTAAATAAATAAATGACAAAAATATATTATCAATGACAAAAATTAACAAGAAAAAAATCTTTCACTGCCAAGAGATAGGGAAACACGAAAGAGCTGTAAAACTGTAAAATATTCTGCATAGGCTATTAAGATGATAACGGCAACCTAAGTGCTCTCTTGGATCAGAAAGCAGCATAGAGAAAAAGGATCTCTCCAGGGATTGGTCCCTGCTGTCAGAGAGTGCAAGCATGTTAGATGGCATGGCAATCCCTTTTCTGAATTAATATTGCCCTTGCCCCAGAGCGCCAATTAAAAGAGAAACCCAATGACATCTCATGAAAGCAGGAAAGTAAACTTCGAAGGCACCTCAGGATCTGCTTCCTGGGTTTTCTCTGCTCCTCTTAGCTGGAAGTAATTTGAAGCAGGTGCCAGATTAATATTTATAATTTCTCTCTTCATCTTTGTTTGATCCACTCATATAAAATGCCAAACTGAAGGGAAAAAAAATCTTACTGTGAGCTGATTCTCAAGTGTACTTCTTTTCTTCCTGATTCACACATGGATTTTCTCCGGCGAAATACCAGGTCGTCATCGTTGTCATCATCATTGTCATCATCATCATTATATTTGCCCCCCCAGTCGGAATGAAGAGGCAGACACAAGTGTTGGGTTTTAAACCGGGCCGCTTTATTAACAATTAACAACTGTAACTGGCAGGGGGTGAAAAGACCAGACCAGACAAGCCCTGGGGTCACACCCTGACCCCGCCTTGTCCAAAGGGCGAGCCACCCTGCCCCCAGCACAAGCCCGCCATATTCGGGTTGTAGCTGAGCGGCCAGGCCTCCAGCCATCACCATCTGGGCTGGCATCAATCCCCATGGAAAGATCCACCCAGGTGAGGCTCCCTGTGATCTGCATTCCCCGCACTGAGCCGTGTAGCCCATCTACGGTTCCTGCAGACCACCGCACCAACGGTGCTAGGCCATAGGTGCTCCCCTGGAAAACCCTGTGGCCAAACCTCCTCCAGCCACCGCCACCGCCAATGCCAAGCCTCTGCTTAGGCATTAGCGCCCCAACGGGTGGCCCAGAGCCAACCGCACCCCCTGCCGAATTTCATCTAAAAAGGCCCGGTTACCCACCTCAGAGAGATGAACGCCATCCGGCCGATACAGGTCGGCCTGCTCGACCCGAATGGCCGGATGGGGGAGAAAAATTCCCAATCCCCCTTCCATGGCTTTCTGAATGGCCCTATTGGCCTTACGCCTGGCACGTTCAACTCCACCCGGCGAAATGGCCTGCCTCCACACCCTACGCGGCAAAATTGCCGACCATACCAGGATAACACCAGGCCACCTCCGCCGAATTTCACGGAGGTCGGCCAATGCCTGCTGGGAGAGGGCCTTCCCCCGCAGCAGGCCCAGGTTGTTCCCACCCAAATGAACGACAAGGATGTGTGGAGGTGGTGCCTTCCGCTCCCTGAACAACAGGGGCATAATCCCGGGCCAGCGCAGACCCCGACGACCCAGCCACTCCACAGTAGCCCACGCACTGAGGCCGAGCTGGGTGCCAACTGGAGACCGTCTGGCGTAATGGGCAGCCCAGAAAACCATGCTGTGCCCGCAGATGAGAACCCGACGTCTCTCACCGCGAGCCACAGCACCTGAAAAGACAAACAAGTGTCAGCATAACATGGAACAAGCAACCCAATCAAGCCCTCCACCTACCCATTGGGTGCCAGGGGGCACACTTAAGTTTTATAGCCCCTGACGCCAATGGCCAATGTGCCGTATGGCGGAGAGCGTATAACCCAATGAAGCGGCTGTGGAGGCCGCCCCAATCCGGAAGGGGGGGGGCCTGGGCCCCTTGTATGGGATATGAAAACCTCAAGGTGGACCCGTCCTGTAAGTGCCTAGCATCTGCCTTACACGGGTATGTAGACAACAACCTATTGAGTGCCGGCGGGCGGATGGGGCTGGGCCCCTTTACCAGGGGGCTGCTGACCACCACCGCTGCCACCGGGGCGCTTGCCGCCCGCTCCGGGCTTCGATTTGCTGCATGCCGAAAGCGCGTGCGCCCCACTGCAAAGCGGGCACTCATGCCGGAACTTACAGGGTTCCTTGGGGCACACACCCTTAGATGCGAACTCCCAACACAACCGGGTCTGAACCAGCTGGCCCGCAGAAACGTGGGCCCCTGTAGTAGACTGCTGCTGCTGCAATTGCTGCACTAAATGGCCGCTATCAGACCTATCACCAGCATTCGGTTTCGCCGGGGACATAAGCTGCAACCACAGCTGCTGATTTATTTGATCCCACGGCATCCCAGGATTGACCGCAGCCCTCATACGGAAGGCCTCGTCGTACTGCAGCCATGCTGCACCAACGAAGTCCGTATAAGCCCTATAGACTATGTCTATATACTGAAAAAGGGCTGCCGCCCGAGCCGGCTGCGCTCTCGCGATGACTCCAGCGTAGATAAGGAATCCGGGCAACCAGTTCGCCCAGGACCTATCAACCTTCCTACGTTTTAGTTTTTCTTTCTCCTTGTCATCGAGCTCCTCCTTACTTTTCTTTTCGAGCTCTCTGAAAAGGAGACCAAACACATCCACATACTCTCCGCGGAGAATTTTCTCACGCGTAGCGGCCGTCAGATGATCCCCCAAAGGCAAGGAGGTGTCGCCGTAAGGGAGGATGTGGAAAGGAATGCTAGCATAAGGGTTGGGGGGATAGAACCACCCGCTACCCTGGGCCACTGGCCACGCCCCCTGAAAATGAGCCGACTGCTGACCGCCCCAAGGTAAAATGCCTGGTGTAGGCGGGGCGGCAGGGGCCGCAGGCGGCGCCGCAGAGCCCGCCAACTGGCCGCTTGAAGAAAAACCCTGACCAGGGAGAGGGCTAGCTCCATGAAAGCCCCAAGTCCACGGCTGGACAGGACTCGACTGCTCTGTAACTCCCAGTTGCCCTACACCCCATGCTGCCCCACCCGGCACCACTGGGGGTGAGGAAGTTGAATGGGGCCCCATGGCCACCCTTGAACTGGCCGAAGAGGGGGCTTACCACCATCACCCGGAAAGACACCAGGGCCTTCAGGGGTCTGCTGCGCGCCGCTACCAGATGCACCAACGCCGATTGCCGCACCAGATGGACCCTCCTCCGGATCCTCCTCCTGTTCCGGCTCGCGAGGCGATTCAGGCCCGGGTGGCCCACCCTGCAAGGCAGATAAACGTGCGAGTACTTCTGCCTCAAAAGTAAGCTGTGCCGAACGGCCGGAGGCATGGCGATGCCCCTCCCAAATGGGAGCGCCCCTGGCGACCCTATCTTGTTCCAAGGCATCCAGCTGGCTCATAATGGCGAGCCTCACCCTCTGGCCTTGCCCCGGTTCCTCGACTAGAGTGCCCTGCTGGCCCCGCCCACGGGGTGGACGGGCAGGCTGTTTACCCTTTGACTTGCCCTGTCCTTTTTTAGGAGCCATTTTGTTTGGTGTAAACAGCACAGGTCACAAATAGCAGTGTCTGCCGCACCAGGGCTCAAGGTTCCCTACAAACCACCACCCCACCAGAGGAGTATGTTGGACCACACAGGCACCCAAAGGTGTATGTCAGAAGGCCAGGTGTATGTCGGAAGGCTGCACTGGAGCAGTGCCACCACCAAAAAACCCAAACCACCAAGGCTAAAAGTCTGGCGCAGACCAAAGAGTGACTGGCTAGCCGCACCAGCGTTTATATTAAGCCACCAAGCAGCCTGGAAGCAGGGGTGGGGAGGTGGCCCCAGGAGTGGCGCAGATTGCCTTTCCTGAAGGGGGGAGGGGGGGATGGGGGCCAAACTTATCACTCCCAACCAGTGCCCCTCCTAGTCAGCCACAACCAGGGGGCAACCCCCACCCAACTACACTGAAGTGGCTACCAGCTATAGGGCCCCGAAAATGAACAATGAGGCCGAAGCCTCACTTGCCGCACGCCTGCGAACTGCCTGCAAACGGGACCGCTGCGCCCCTTCCCTCGATATGCGGGGTAATAATAGCCGCCTCAAATAAGGGAGCCCCCCAGCGACCCAAGGCCCAAGGTGTGCACCGCAGTGCGCGCACGCCCCTGCCCCGGCATCCCGGCCACCCGACGCCCAGGCAAACCCGGCTTCACCACGCCTCTTCGGAAGAGCCTCTTCGGAGGAAAAAAGCCGCCGCTCGCACCTCCGCTACAGGAAAAAAAAGCCGCCGCTCGCGCCTTCACCGCAAGCGAAGAAGCCACGCCACGCAGTCCCAGCCTGATCAGGCCTCGTCACCGACCCAACCGGCACGTGGCTCTCATACAGAGAGCCAAAAGGAACTGCGCACAGAGGGGGCGGGAGCCGGGGCTTATAAAGCCCCGGCTCCGCGCCTAAAACAAACACCCGTATGTCGGGTGATGTCGCCCCTCCCTCCTTCCAGGGAGGCAAAGACGGCCCCCAGCCTAAGCGCCGGCAAGCCGGCTTGGCTGGGAAGGGGCCGAACCTTCTCCAAAGTATGAGGAAGCATTATGAATATTAAAATGGCAAAATTTTAATAGATGAATTACATTTTTAGAATAAGGGTGTATAGTTGGATATTGCTGACCCTAAAAGTTGTTTTACCTACCTAACGTTGAATTAGGCAGGGTACATCCGAGGCAGTCAACGTCTTCCCAGAATGACTCCTGGATCTCTTAACATTATGAATTGTTGGAAATTTAATTGAGGCTGTCTGCACATTCCCAAAGAAACAGCATTTATCCCAGTGGGACCAACCAGACAAGTTGCCTTGCAATGGCGCTGTCTCTCTTGGAGAAGAGGGAAATTTTATACTGTGGCTTCCTATCACATTGTCCATTTCGTCCCGTGTGCTGCACTGTTCCTTGCATCTTGGGAGATACACCTTGCTTGGATTACACTAGACCCTAGCTGAATAGATCCTGCCTGGATGACACTTCTCAACAGACTGGTCTGATTCATTTCATATTACTACCAGCTAGCCTTTCATCCATCTTTTTCCTTTGGGGGAGGGTTAGTGGAGGGGGGGAAGTTTGATAGAAGCATTGTTTTCTTTGTTTTATCTTCTGTGAGGTTTAATATTTGGATATTATCTTCTGCCTTCCCTTTTGTGCTTCTGAAGAGTTTGTTTCTTGTTTTTCATTGTGAGATTTTTTTTCTTGGTTTGTTGGCTTTTCTAGGCATCTGGATCAAGGAGGGTCAACGCTGCTGTTGCTTTTGGATCTCTTGGCAGCATTTGACACGGTCAGTTATGACCTAATGACCCACTGTCTTGCCAACATTGGAGTACAGAGAGTTGCTTTACAGTGGTTCTCTTCTTTTCTCCGTGGTTGGGGCTTGGTAAGCAGACCTCCCTATGGAATCCACTCGAATGTGGTGTACTGAAGGGAGCTATTCTCTCACCGATGATGTTTAACATCTATATTCGTTCCTTTGCCCAGATTGCTCAAGGTTTCGGGCTGGGTTGTTACCAGTATGTGGATGACAGCCTGCTCTATCTGTTGATGGATGGCCATTCAGACTCTGCCCCAAACCATCTGATCAGGGCATTAGAAGCTGTGGCTGGATGGTTACAACTAAGCCGATTGAAGCTTAATTCAACTAAGACAGAAGTCCTGTACCTGAGCTGGGGGGGGGGGGTAAAATTGGGCATACAACACCCTACCCTGGATGGTGCACCTCTTCTGCCATCTCAGAAGTTAAAGAGTCTGGGAGTGATATGGGATGCCTCCCTTTCCATGGAGGCCCAGGTCACAGCAGTTGCATGATCTGCCTTTGACTATCTTTGGCAGATCAAACAGCTAGCACCTTATTTGACACCCCAGGACTTAGCTATAGTGATCCATATGATGGTCACTTCCAGATAGGGTTGCCAAGTCCAATTCAAGAAATATCTGGGGACTTTGGGGGTGGAGCCAGGAGACATTGGGGTGGAGCCAGGAACAAGGGTATGACAAGCATCATTGAACTCTAAGGGAGTTCTGGCCATCACATTTAAAAGGACAGCACACCTTTTTAAATGCCTTTCTTCCATAGGAAATAATGAAGGATAGGGGCACCATCTTTTAGGGCTCATAGAATTAGACCCCCTGGTCCAATCATTTTGAAACTTGGGGGGTATTTTGGGGAGAGGCACTAGATGCTATACTAAAAATTTGGTACATCTACCTCAAAACATAGCCCCCCCCCGAGAGCCCCCAATATCCGCGGATCAATTCCCCATTATTCCCTATGGGAATCGTTTTCCATAGGGAATAATAGAGTGCCCCGTAGACATTTCCCTCCACCCCCAAGCTTTCTAAAGTGGGGGGAGGGCCTCCAAACCAGGGAATCCCCTGCCCCGTCCCTCTCTCACACAGACAAATACTTACTGGGTCTGGTTCTTGCAGAACTTTACTTGATCTGAAAAACAAAACAAAGGGAGGGGCCGTTCTCCGAAGCCCTTCCTGTTTTCAGTTTCCTGCTTCCTGCTCAGCCTTAAAGGCACATATTTTAAAAACGGACCTGCAGGAGCTCTAGAACTACATGGTGACTGTAGGGGGTGGGGCTTTCCCCGCCGGCCAGCTGGCTGGGGGCGGGGAGAAGCCTGTAAAAATAGGGGATCCCCCGCTGGGACCTGGGGATTGGGAAGCCTACTTCCAGATTGGATTACTGTAACTCACTCTACATAGGCTTGCCCTTGGGGCTGATCCAGAAACTGCAGCTGGTGCAAAATGTGGCAGAATGACAGTTAACTGCATTGCCTTTACTAGCAAGCATTCAGCCAATGTTGTGCAAATTGCACTGGCTACAAGTCAAGTACTGGATCCACTTTAAGGTTTTGGTATTGACATTCAAAGTCTTACGCAGCCTGGGACCAACATACCTATGGGACTGCCTCTCCCCATATGAGCCCTGGAGATCTTTGCAATCAGCCAAACAGCACCTCTTGACCATCCCTGGCCCGAAGGATGTCTGGCTTGCTTCGGCCAGGGCCAGGGCCTGGTGGAATCAGCTCCCCATAGAGATCCAGGCCCAACCTGATTTATTACCATTCCAAAAGACCTGTAAAACAGAACTATTCCACCAGGCCTTTGGTTGAGGCAAACAGGCATCCTTACTTCACTGCATATTCCATCTGTCTGGCCTCCCCTACAGTGACTTATTACCCTACTATCTGACTACTACATCTCGGGCTGATATATGCCGGGCTCTTTTTCTAGCAGGAGCTCCTCTGCATATTAGGTTATGCCCTCTGATGTAGCCAATCCTCCAAGAACTTAGAGGGATCTTAGTACAGGGCCTACTGTAAGCTCCTAATATGCAGAGGAGCTCCTGCTAGAAAAAGAGCCCTCGATATATGTGTTTTAATCTGTAAAATATGCCTGCACTGCCTATGCTGTATATTATCTTATTGCCCTTGTTTTTGATATTGTCTTTTTTATTATTGCTGGGTTTTAATTGGCATTCATTTATGTTGTAATCTGTCCTGAGCCAGCTTATGGGAAAGGGTGGGATATAAATCTGCTACAACAAGCAAACAAACACACAAGTAAATATATAAATACCTTCAGTTAGTGGGTGACCTGTCTGCTATCTTTTTGCAGATAAATTAGTGATTTGGGGTAAGAGTGCATTTTTCATTCCTTAGGTTTGAATAGGCAGGTTGTCTTTCTCCCACAACACAATTGTCAGGTAGGAGGTACCTCATTAGAAAGGCACTCTGGAAGGACTGCTTTTACTAATCGTTACTTAGTTTGGTTTTTAAATAAGGTCCAACAAACCACTGGAATTTGTGCCACCTTGCTGCTGACTTCTGTTGCTATGCAAGAGGCAGAGGGAGAGGGATGAGCCTAAACACTGGCTCATCCAGGACATAACTTTTGGCACACTGGCTCTGATCTGGCACTGACTTTGATCAATTCTGGACCATTTTGGCATAAAATAAGATAAATGATGCAACACATATGCCCTTGGCCAGGACAAAAAAATAAATAAATAAGAGGCCTCAATTACATCCCTTAGCCTTTGTTACTGAATTAAGCTACTTTCTTTTTGGTCCAACACTGATTTATCGATTTGTTGTATTTTGTTATGAGCCTGTATGTGCATATATTTGTTTGACCTCTAAAGAAGACCATTGTGCATAGAGAAAAGTGAGCAGAGCACTTGGATTATGATGTACTAAAAGAAGGACAAGTGGAGCGTGATTAATTGAGCTGGTCAATGCAGTGAGATACAGTGGGGCAAGACAGAGGACACCAATAAAGACACCGCATACTCAAAGAATCCATATCCCTTTGAGAAAGGACCGAAACGGACTGTGCAGACATTCAATACCATCAGGGGACAAATACTGAGAGAATTTTTGCAAGCACTGCAACCATATTGAAGTCACATGCTCATATAAGCATCGTCACAGCTCTTTTGAAAAATTGTTTGTAACCATTGTTAAGTGTCTGTTACACTGGTGTTATCAAAGAGCTGTAGTATCAAATATTGAGGTGTTTATAAAACTGTAAAGAATTGTATACTATTTAATAGACATAATAATTTGCTAGCACATTGAGTTTACTTGATATTCCAAGAGCCAACCATGCAGAAGGCCCACTACTTGGTGGTGGTGGTAAGGTCGAGGTCAGTAGGCAGCAGAGGTGAACAAGCCAGCTGAGCCATGGCAGAGGTGATGGTGAGAGAGTACCATACTAAGGCCTCTGAGCCTGCCTCTGTTGATCCCCTTGAATACTGTTCACATAAGGCCATTATCTGGGCTGACATCTCTTGTGTAGCTATGCAATTCCTCTCCTACCATCCCACCAGAATCAAGAACAAGCAGGTGTTCTCTCACCTGGAAAGCCTTCTCAGCCTCCACCATTCCTTCCTGAACCTGGCCAGAGTGGATAAGTTGGCTTTTCTGAAGGTCAAACTCCCCCTGCTGGGGCACCTCAGTCTAGACTTGGTGGAATAAGATCCAGGCCTTCCAGTGTTGTTCCCCTGTGTGTTCCTCCCATTCCTCCTCCTCTTTGAGTGATCCGGCATGTGACCTGTATGTTGTGTCCTTGGTGCTTGGGTGGGAGGATGGCCACCTCTGCTAGGTGGGATAGGTTGGCCCCACACCCAACCCAAACAACAACTACCTCATGAACCAACATCAGCCTCATAGCACAACACCTATGTCATGGAACAGCATCTACCTCAGCAAACATCTACCTCAACAAACATCTGCCTGCATCCACTGCATTTGTACACTTCATAATCACAATAGTTGATCTGTTATGCGTACAGTGTTCTGCTAATGGTGACCATATTATCTTTGTGTTTTGGCCTGAGGGGGCCTGTGAGCATTGTGGGCATGGTTCTCCTCCTTGTGGTTTCTGGCTGCGTGCCTGCCAAGCTGCCATGGGGTCATTTTGGGGAGCCTTCATAAATAATCTGGAAGTGCCTGCCTTTCCACCTGTCCTTTGCGTACTGGTTGCGTATTTCAGCCTGGGGGCTGGGGCTGTGTGTGTTGTGCACACATTTCTTTCTTCATGGTGTCTAGCTGGGCTGCCTGCCAAGCTGCCATGGGGTAATTTTGTGGAGTCCCTGCTGAAACTCTGGGGATGCTTGGCCTGCCTTTTTGCCCTTGGACCCTGAAAAGCCAGACCTCACCAAACATGGAGGGCAGGTAGAGGACTGCTGTGAGTTTGGTGTGTTTAGCATACCGCGGAGGGTATTCTATCACATCATGAACTTCATGAACTCGTTCAGTTTGTACAAACAGTTGTTTGTCCATGACGGTCCATGTTTCAGTCGGGTTGGCTTTTTCCTGGTTCATGCCCATCCCTACTTTAGATATTTTTCAGACTGCACGAAATGGGTTTTACAGGTGATTATTAAATACTGACTTCAGCTATGTGCCAGTAGCAAATAAAAATTCTCTCTATGTTTTCTTCCCAGCAGCAACTATTTACACTCCCAGAAAGATAACTACTGAAGTCCCAGGACCCACATGGAAAAAAACCCTATGTTGTTTGGAATGCTGCTGTTAAGGGAGGAGGGAAAATAATCCTTCCTCCTTCTCTCATCAGTGGCAAAAAGGACTGTTGCTGGAAGGAACCCTATGGGGAGATCTGCATACCTTTCACTGATGGTTGATTAGTTCCAAGACATTGTATTAAGTGCTTGGTAATTCCCAATAGCAAAGTCTTAGAGAATCCAGTAACCAATAAGCTAGCATAAAACAAACAACTTGTGCACTTCCCCCCCCTCCCAATTGATTGGATTTAAGAACAGTCTCCACCATCTGTAGGTATAGAAAAAGGGCCATTCCATGTTGTGGCGTGGACAGCAGCCTTGAAATACTGCATTTCCCCCCCCTATTTTTGCTGACTATCTGTCACTACTGTGAATGGAGAAATCATCCTTTTCTGGACAAGCTGCCTAGCAATATGTTTATCAAAAGAAGCCTATGTAATAAAAGGCATCATTTATGTAAACAAATATATCGTTCTGAACTGCTATGAGGAATGCCGGGAGGTTGCCTTTAGGATGTATTTCATGTGATCCCCGATGGGTGCCCCAGAATGCTTTTCTGAAAAGCTGTACTTGCAGCATGGAAGAAATGACATTGTTTCTTTTATTTCCCAATTCTTAAATTTTATTCAGAGTGGCAGCCCCTGGGTTATATTCTGACATGTCAGATGCCAAGATGGCTACAACCAGGGCTGCCGAGAACTGCCAAGGGCCCCCAGACAAAGATACCACTTAGGCCTCCCATATGACCCTGATCCAAACCAAATACTACAACAAACAAATCACCTGACTTGCTGTTACCATGAATCTGTCATAATAAAATAATCTACCTGTCTGTCCTGTTTTTCTTTCTTTCTTATTTGTTTAACTTATACCCCACCTTTCTCTTCAATGGTGACCCAAAGTGGCTTACATTGTTTCCCTTTCCTTTATTTTATCCTCACAACAACCTGTGAGGTAGGTTAGGCTGAGAATGTACGACTGGCTCAAGATCATCCTGCCGGCTTCCATTACGGAGGATTGAACCTGGGTTTCCTATATCCTAGTCCTACACTTTAACCACTACACTATGCTGGCCAGATAACTTATCATAGAATAAAGCAAGAAGACCCAAAATTGGCATCGAGTTTTAGGATGATTATGGAAGTTCTAGGACCAAAATGGAAAGACATGGGGAAATCCTGGCTGAGGGAAACCACCACCACCCTGTGCTATCTGCAATGGAAACCAAGGGTCTCTGTTTGTGACAAGCATAACTCAAAAGATAATGCCAAAAGATAACTAGCCTTCAACTCCAGAATGGTTATGGAAGTTGCAAAGTGCCAAAAATAAAGGGACTGGAACACCCTGAACCAGGTTATCTTCACAACAGGTAACATGTAATAAGAGAGCTTTTAAGCAATCTGCCATGTGTCTCTAATACTCAGATCCTCACCCACTGTGGAAGGTTGCTGAGTAGGGATCCCCTCCCCCCCAGTTTTGGGGGCTTCCCCCCAATGCCATCCAGTTGGTGGGTGGGTAAGCCCCATCCCAACAGTCCTCCCTGGCTCCATGGGTGCTGTGCATATCTGCACCCCCAGCCATAAATTTGCAGCTTGTAGGGCAAGTGTGTGTGGCTCCCACTCTGTCCAAACAGGGGCTGCCTGCTCTTGCCCTCCAAGCCCCAATCTTGTGGCTTGGAGGGCAGGAGTGTGTGGTGCCCACTTCTCCCCACCATTTAGAGGGAAGATCCCTTTAAATGGCTGAGGAAAGGGGGGGGGGTTGTACAGGCAGTGCTGCATCCCCAGCCTGATAATGTCATTCCACATATCATCACATTCTGGACAGCCCATCCCAATCCTGGAATGGCCCCCAAATCCCCCCACTGGGGAGAAGTTGAGACCTGGCAACCCTACAGCTGAGTGACATATTCCCAGCCAGACCTACCTCACGGGGTATTGTGAGGATAAAATGAAGGACAGGACAACAATGCGGATTTAGGTCTCTATTGAGGAGAAAGACGGGGTATGGTATCTGTTATAAATTGAATTTTTAATATTAAAAAAGATTACATCATTTCTCATATAACAAAGTAGCCTTTATAAAGGGCTATTTGATCTCCCACCAACGCAATAATATGGATAACCATCCAGCGTCTGAACTAGTTAGAGCATGGGGAAATATTGACTCCTCCACCCAGTTATGTTCATATTAGCAAAGATTTGCCACTGTGCTACTCCAAAATTAACCAACACACTGTTAGCTGTAATAGCACACAAGAGGGATGAAAATAAAGAACAATTTTCATTAATGTCTATGATGTCTGAATCTTATTATATTTGTACACAATAATATTGCCACAACATGGAGCATTAAAGCAACAGGCAGAGTATATGAAAGTTCAATGGGAAAAGAAATTAATTCACAAAATCCATTATAAGTTCACACTCATTCCTTGTGGCTTTACATAGTGCATAGAGTAAAACATTGTTTATTACTTGTATAGTTAACTGAGGAAGAGGTCATCGGAAGGAGGGATTATCTAGAATCCTTGTGTGGTCTAGGACTTCATACAGGACTTCTTATAGATGATGGATTCCATTTGAGAACTGATGAGTGCGAACTTACAATGGACTTTGTGAATTAATTTCTTTTTCCATTGGACGTTCATGTACTCTGCCTGTTGCTTTAATGCTCCATGTTAAGTGGCAATAATATTGTGTACAAATATAATAAGATTCAGACATCATAGACATAGAAATTATTCTTTATTTACATCTTTCTTGTGTGTTATTACAGCTAACAGTGTGTTGGTTAATTTTGGTCTTTCATGCTGTAATCCTTATTTTTTTTTTACTGTACTACTCCAATCAGGATAGGGTTTAGAAGGACCTGAGACCAAGAACTGAAAATAAAGAGAGGAGGAAGAAACAAGGAAAATTAGGTGGAGTGTGAGAGAAAAACTGGGCATGGAATAGGAGTCACTGGGGGGGAGGGGTACTTGTAGATTTCCTGCATTGTGCAAGGGGTTGGACTAGATGACACTGGAGGTACCTTCCAGCTCTATGATTCTATTCTATAAGGGACCCACCCGCAGACTACCCAAGCCCTATCCCAAAAAATGGAGGGGGGGAAGAGAAAGCAAGAGCCAGTCATCCCCACAATTTGTGTGTAGTTTGGCTGTGCATGGCTAACGTGGGTTGGGAGTCAGCTTCCCAAAACTGCAAGTGGCTTTCCAGCACCATCTTCCTTAGGCCACATATAACCCTTCAAACCTGGGCTGAACCAGTCCAAATGGAGGGCAGGCCAACAGTCCATTGGAAAATCCCCCAGGGGCTATAATGACCTGTCTGCCCTGATGGCTAGCCAGTGCAAGGTGTAGTCGGAGCGGGCAGCCCTAGTTTTATTTATTTATTTACTTACTTTAAATTTATATCCTGCCCTCTCTGCAGACAGACTCAGGGTGGCTAACAACAACCAGAAAAATTACATATTAAAATCTCTAAAACAATTTTTTTAAAAAAACACCTGTAAATACACCACTATGGTGCTATTCACAACTTCTTATGGCAGTTCACAGGAGCAGGAGGAGAGAGAACTGGAAAGGTAGCAATGAGATGGAAGAAGGTGATGGGATGGAAATAGGATGGAAGTTTCAGGCAACAGGAGAGCAAGTTTTTTTAAAAATAAATCCAGTTGCTATATATGTTTCAGGGCTTTTTTTTTTTTGAGCAGGAACACACAGAAACGCAGTTCTGGCTGGCTTGATGTCAGGGGTATGGCTTCATAAGCAAATGAGTTCCTGCTGGGTTTTCTCTACAAAAAAGCCCGGTGTGGCCTAATATGCAAATGAGTTCATGCCATATGTTTGATCCAGCTTTATGATTCTATTTGATCCAGCTCTATGATTCTACCTGGAATCCAGTACACAGTTGGAGCAGTCCTGAGTCTTAGATCAATAATCACAAAAGCCTTTCTCCACTGAAGGCTGTTTTTCTCAAGTGCTTATATATTAATTAGGCTGGTTTCAAACTGCAGGTTAAAATTGGGTGTGACTTTCTCACTACAGGATCATTTGAGTTGGGAAAGTAAGCTTTGTGCCTCCCCTCCACCATTCATTCCCAGGGTTTCAGTTTGCTCTTATATACAAGCAGTGGTGTTGTGTCCAAAGGTTAAGGTCTATGAAGCACATACGTGGACAACAATATGAAAGATGGATGCTCCTTCCTTTGTATGCTAGTGTCCTTTATAAACCTAGTATCCTTGAGCTGTGTATTAAAATGATTTCATAAATGACTTCCAACTGTCCCTCACCAACATGAAGCAAATCATTCTTCATCCTTTTTAACCTTAATTCCCTGCAAACTACCATCATCTGAATGATTATGACTGGATAGCTCAGAGGAACAGAATGTAGAATCCAAGGTTATTGTTTGTGATAACAATGAATATGGCATCAATGGAAGCCTTCTGTGCTAATGTTTTGTCTGGGTTTTTAGCATCCTGTAGTAGGTCCTGTTTTCTTGGCCACAGTAAATTAGACACAATGAGAAGTGTTAGGCTAACAGGTGCCAAAAAGCAACAGTTAATTACTGGGAGACAGAAAAGCAATACACTAGAATGCCTACTTTCTTTAACAAGCTTTTGTTGTAGGGAAAACTTACCTATACAATCAGATTTTAAAAGAAATAAAATGATTCATCCCAATTGGCTATTCTTCCTTATATTTATTCTTCCAATGATGCCCCCCATGAAAGCTATTCATATGGAAAGCTGTTCACCTAAAAAAAGGGTTCCTATGGAAATCTGTAGTTCTGATCAAGTAAATCTGTGTTTATTTACCTAGGGAGTCTCTATTGGAACCTGCATTCCAACTTCATTCAGTCCAACAGTTACTTTGTAGCTCCTTCACTCCAGCTGGCAGATGAGAGTATTTCCACTGTTATTCCCACCTTTTCAAATGAGTTCACAGTCTTTGCTAGCCTTTAGGAAGGCTCAAAAATGATTTTATTTTAAAAGGCTTTCTCCTGTAGCCTTGGAAAAGGCCTGTTATATTGGTGTCTGTATGCTGTTTGTCAATGTTTTGATCACTTTAATACTTTAAAGATGGTGAAAGTATGCTAACTTGATGCAATCATCATAGATAATAATTCTCTAATGGAATTGGCCAAATCCAGCATTTCTATTGGCTGTGGTGTGCACACCATCAGTGATTGGCCTTTCAACTGTCAGTCATGAGAACTTGCATGTCATTGGCTGGGCCCACTCCTCTCTCCTGCCTGCTGTTGCCTACCCACTCTCTGTGGCATTTAAAAGAAAAAGTAGGCAGCAGCAGCAGCAGGGAAACATGGAAGAGACAGGGAATAAAGATGGTCATGCAATCAAGCAGTAAGGCCTGGTCCCGCTGGGAGCATTTTCTCAAAGCCCATGGTGACAGCCTCTTTCTTGTCACTCCCTCCTCCCCTGAGACTCACCCCAGGACAGATGAAAACTGACCCACTTGGGAAGCTGCTAGCCAGAGGCTGTTGCTTCTGTCAGTAAAGGGAAAGGCTTCAGCTGAATAGAAAACCATAGAGTCCACCTTCCAAAGCAGTTATTTTCTCCAGGGAGAGACAGATTTGTTGTCTGAAGTTCAGCTGTGATACTAGGAGTTCTTCAGGCTCCACCTGGAGGTTGGCAACCTTAGGCCTGGCAGCACCTTCTGGGTGACTTGATGCCACCTGGCTGGCATGTCTTAACGAAGCCTGGCTTCTTGCTTCTGTTCATAACTCAATCAGGCCAGCCCAAAAAACCCAGATCATGCCACAAGCTCAGCTTCATGCTGATGCTAAATGCTGCAAGGCTGATTATGACAGGAAAAGGTGGCAACAATGCACTTCAAACAAAAGGAATGCTAGCTTCAGTGTCTGTGTGATCGTCGTCATGTCCCCCTGCACTCCCCCCATAATTATTCTTCTGATTAACTAGGCCTGGCTGCTTGCTCCTGTTCAGCAGCAAGCCCGTCTAGGACAGCCAGTGTGTCTTAGCAGTTGCCAAGTTGGCAAATTCCTGGGGATTTGAGGGTAGAGCCTGGAGAGGGTGGGTTTGAGGAGGAGTGGAACTTCAGACAGGTACAATGCCATAGACTCCACCCTCCAAACCAACCATTTCTTCCTGGGGAACCATTGTTGCCAATCCCCAGGTGAGAGCTGGAGATCATTCCTAATTACAACTGGTCTCCAGATGGCAGAGGTCAGCTCCACTGGAGGTGGGGGGAGTGAATGCCTTCACTTGAGTGGGTAGGAAGACAGCAAGGGTGGGGGGGCACTCACCCAGAGGTCGTTTTCGCACTCACCGCCAGCCGACGCGACCCCCCTCTTCACCGCGCAGGATCTGCGCGGATTTCGCACTAAATGCCGCGGAGCAGCCTTTTGCGCCGGAAACTCCCGTCGCAAAAGCCACGCAAACGGAAACTGCTTTTTGGCAATTTATGTTTGAGCGGCTTTTGCGCCGGGAGTTTCCGGCGCAAAAGGCTGCTCCACGGCATTTAGTGCGAAATCCGCACAGATCCTGCGCGGTGAAGAGGGGGGTCGCGCCGGCTGGAGGTGAGTGCGAAAACGACCAGAGCCTCTTTCTAGAGCCCATTGTATTACTCTTCACAGCGGGCCTTGTTCCTAGTTATTAGTCAGTATGTGCGTGGGTATGAATACGAAAGAAAGGTGCAAGCCTGTTACAGCTGCTACTCATTTATTTGCCCAAGGTGAGCTCCCACTTCTTCCTCTCTCCCATAAACTTTGTGGCTTGGATAATTATATAATGTCCCTACATTATATATGTGGCAGAACATGTGTGCTCTGATCTGCAGGCCCCTTTCTGCCCTGCCCACCTATGGGATGCCAACTCCCTGGAGGGGCTTTTCCTTTACTCTCAAGTAGCCACCACCACCACCTGAAAAAGTAGGAGTTTCCCACTGAAGGGATCAGGATCCTCAGCTCCCTTTCCAAGCTCCAAGGCCTTGCTTCAATGTCACAAGGAAGAACAAAAGAAACTGGTAAAATTATCTGTCCCTCTCTCTAAAACATGCCCTAAGTGCAAAATTTGGACATCAATGTCACTTAACCACTACACCAAACTTGGAGAGCCAGTTTGGTGTAGTGGTTAAGTGTGCGGGCTCTTATCTGGGAGAACCGGGTTTGATTCCCCACTCCTCCACTTGCACCTGCTAGCATGGCCTTGGGTCAGCCATAGCCCTGGCAGAGATTGTCCTTGAAAGGGCAGCTGCTGTGAGAGCCCTCTCCAGCCCCACCCACCTCACAGGGTGTCTGTTGTGGGGGAGGAAGGGAAAGGAGATTGTGAGCCGCTCTGAGACTCTTCGGAGTGGAGAGCGGGATATAAATCCAATATCTTCTTCTTCTTCTTCCTGCTAGCCAAGGGTATGGCTTAGGGTTGCCATGTCCCCCACAGCCTCTGGCAGGGGGATCCCCTATGACATCACCGATGCAATTACATCACTCATATGTCAGCTGGTCTAGGAGCTTCCTGGAAAACTCTATGGTTTTTCCGGATGCTCTAGCAATTTGGGAGGAAAACACTATGGCCGTTTTCGCACTTAGCGTTTGCTCCCCTTTTTCCGCGGCGCAATTATGTCCAGAGCATTTTTCTCGTTTTCCCACTAGTGACTCTTTGCGGCGTCGCCTTCCCTGAAGCCCCGGCTCAAATCGTTTTCCCACTGGCATCGGCTTGAGTCCGATGCCCTGTCAATCATTTTTTTTTTAAGCGCAAGTCTGGTCGCGTAATGACGTACTAACGTACTAACGTAACATCGAGCTGCTGCCTCCCCTTCATTTCTTGGACAAACCGCATCACGTGTGCTGCTGCTGCTTATGGATTGGCTGCAGCTGTAGAATCCTCCACAGCCCTTTATGTATTAACGGAAGCATTCACAGTGGAGAATCCTAGCACTAGATTCCCCCCCCCAAATTCTGAAGCACTAGATCCCCCCCCCCCCCCAAATTTCCTCCGCTCTCTTTCCCCTCCCCGGCTGGCGCTTGCAACGGGGACCTGACTGATTCCTGCTGCCAGAGCTCCCCCCCCCGCTCCATTCTCTCCTTCCCCTTCTGTGGCGCGTGTGAGGAGCTCGGTCGCGTCTACTTTCTAACCGAGCGGAATGTAGCCAGGGAGAAGAATGCAGGACTCCAACTTCCCATTTTATACATGGCGATTTTGTGCAGGTCCAGAAATCCTGGTGGCACAGCTGAGGGAGGCATTCCCTTCTTAAAACACACACACATGGACGCTGTGGCCCGCACCGGCACTACATTCCCCCCCCCCCCCCCCAGCAATGGTCGTTTTCGCATTATCGAGATTAACGCAACAGCGGAATAACGCAACTAAAGTCAATAATAAAAAAAAATTCTAACGAAACCAATTGAAGTGCCAATTGAGGCTATTCCAGGAGGGTTTTTTTTTTTTCTATTTGTTAATTTCGAAATATCGCTATTACGCAAAACTGTGAAGTTTAAAAAAAAAAAAATGGCCGTGCCGGCACTTTGGGGAAGCGCCGCGAAATGCTGATGATTGGCCAAGCGGGTGGATGGGGGTGGGAGGACGGAAAGGGAGAGGGTGGACGCCCCCAAAGCAGTCGATCCGGCGTGGATGGATTTCGCACAGGAAACTCCGCTGAGTGGATCCGGAGTGGATCCGGAGGGTTTTCGGAAACTCCGGCAACTTGCTGAAAAACATACTCCGGCGTAAAATCCCTGAAGCGCCGGAGCAAAGCGCAGCGCCGGAGCAACATGTGCGAAATCCAAGAGAAGAATCCGGAGGTAAATGGGGCGCTACGCCGGAGCAAACGCTAGTGGGAAAACGGCCTATGATACCAAAGCGCTTCCTTCCAAATTACTAGAGCATCTGGGAAAGCCATAGAGTTTTCCCAGAAGCTCCTAGAGAGGCCAGTGAGTGACCTCATAACAAATGAGTTCAACACCTCTAGTTTAAAGTATTTATTAAAAAAGAAAATAAATTACAAGCATGTTTTTTAGCACCATACCAGATTGAAGCAAGGAAGAACAAAATAAACTGGTAAAATTCTCTGTCCCTCTCTCTAAAACATGCCCTAAGTGCAAAATTTGGACATCTTTATCTTACGTGTCCTACTTCTCTAAAGACCTTCCATTACCTTAACAATTGCTCCCAGTTCTTTGGGCCAGCTGCATGGTCCAAAAAGGCTGTCTGCTCTCCACCTCTGACAAGAGGTCTGTTCTGCTCAGCATCCCAAGAAAAAGAGAGACTGCCTTCCCATTGGAAGATGGTTTTAACAAATCTATTTTTCCTCCCTCTTGACCCCAGTCAGCCCAAGTCAAGGCTTCTTTTCCTGTTATCTCCAAAGAGCTACTTCCTCAAGCCTCTCTAGAGGTTTGACACCCCCAACTTTATGTTCCCTGCTAGCCAGGTGTGTGTGTGTGTGTGTGTGAACTGGCCTATCCCAATGTATTTCCTGAATAATGTTCCCCTAAGTACATCAGAAGTTTCAGAGCAGGCAAGAGGAAATCTATTGCTGCAGAGGAAGGGGACACAGCATGGCTATCACTGATTTGGACTGCTATGCACCCCCTTTCAGGAATTTCTAGAACAGGCTTTGAAACTGTTAGAAAGCAATGGGTTCTGGGCCCTCTCCAGAAATGTTTCTACCCATTCTAGAACCCATAGTTCCAAGCAGATTCTGGTTGTGGCAAAACTCTGTCCCATCTTTATATATTAAATATCCATTTATAAGAGGAGAAATTAAGGGTGGATTGAACAATGTGCTGAGACATAAATCAATTTTGGGATGAGTCATTACTTCATGGTTAATGTGCCTTTGAAGGTGATGCAAGATGGAGGTTTTATAATGTTCAATGTCCACTCTTCATGATGCTCCTTAAGATTTTCTTGGGGGGGTCACCTTCTCACATTCTGATTCATGGAGCTCAACTTTTCTCCCAGCAGTCCTCCAGCACCATTTCTCCTTCCTTATGCTTACAAAAACAACCAGGCAAGGCGCTACGGTTTCTAGCACCCCAAGCTGCCCCCTGCTCCCCCATGAAGTCTTCTATTCATGCACGCAAAGTGTGCATGGCCCGATGACATCACTGGAAGTGACATCATTGGGACGCGAAGCCCTGTGCCTGGCCCTCTCCAGGGGAGCTGGAGGTCTTTGGGGGAGATGGTGGTGAGATGGCAGCCAGGGGTGCCTCCCTGTCCCTCAGGAGGGCTCCTTTAGCAGGGCAGTTGGCCACCCGGCTGGGCCCAGAGGGACTGGGTGGGAGGGGGGGCTCTCCTGCCTGTGCCATCCACCTGAGGGGCTCAACCCCCACCCTGCAGAGAATCAGCAGAATGGAGCCTCTGCCCTTGGCGCTGCTGAGTGAGAAGTGGAGCACGGGAGGTTGGCCAGAGAGCAACAGCAAGGAGTGGGGCTTCTCCAGTGGACTGGGTGCAACTTGCAGCCTCTCTTGGTTGCCAGCAGTCTGGGAGGGAGGGGGCTGCTGGCCGCTCCCCTGCCCATTCTTGAGCCTCTGAGGCTGACTGAGGCTGGTGTTGCATCCCGGCGCTTGCTGCCATGTCCCCCCCCCCCCAATCAGTGAGGCTCCAGCAGAGGTTGGGAACGCAGCAGCAGCAGCGTGTGAGGAGAGGGGGCACCTCCTGGCGCCCTTAGGCCAGATGGAACCTTAGGCTGCTGCCTACTTGGCCTATTCCCATGTGCTGGCCCTGAACCCAACATTCCATAAGCACATCATGTAAGTGCTCTGCAGAAGGTGATGGATTACAGTCTCATATGATCTTACACTAAGTACATATCCATGCAACATACTTGAATTGGTTTAATACAGATGTCATCTTCACAGACGATCTTCTTGGGAATTGTATTTCCATTGACTGGAATAGAAATTTGTAACAGACTCTAAACAGAAGTGCTATCTTCAGTCTGTAGTAGTTCTAGGAACAGTCAGGGCTGTGTGTGGGGGGGTGTACAAACTTTGGAGGGATTGGAGGTGCAAACTTCAGGGGGCTCAAATCAGCTTGAAGGTCTGTGAAGCTGGAATTACCTTGCTTCCAACAAATGAATTTGAATTTATTTTTTTTTACTTTTAGGGCAGTTCTTCATTGAAGCCACTAGTGGTACAGGGAAGGCAAAGCACCAGCAGCAACTTTGTCTGCTTGCTGTGCCTTTCTGCAAACTTTACTAGAACAAAACTGGGGGAAACACTTGTCTACAGTGAGATGCTGTTAAGGCCATTAACCAAGTCAGCATTCAAGCAAGACAAGTCCATCAAGCATAGCTGATGGCTGCTACAGCAGTAATTGCCAGACTACAACTTCCAGCAAAGTCATTGCCTCTAGCAGCAAATGGCTTTCAGAGCTCTTAGCTGCTGTACCAGACACTCTGCTCATGAGTTCTCTTCTCCCTGGCCTGACACATTTTTCCCCCTGCTGCCTTCTTAACACACCCATTGCTATAGCCAGAACTTACATTTTGAAAAGTAAAGCTAAGGCAAGCTCTGGCTGTTTTGTCCCACCCACTGACAAAATTTTGTCTTCCCAGGTAAATTTCGCAAAAGGCAAGTCCTGTTAATGTGCTGTAGCAAAATAAAACTACCTTCCTTTTTTCCCCTCAATTCTTTCTCACTGTTCTCCTCCCCTTAAGTGAACAAGTCCCCTTAATTTACAGTTACAGTTCTTTGAGGGGGTTACAGTTCTTTGAGGGAGTGAACAAACATGTGGACAAAGGGGACCCAATAGATGTTGTTTACCTTGACTTCCAGAAAGCTTTTGATAAAGTTCCTCATCAAAGGCTCCTTAGTAAGCTCGAGAGTCATGGAGTAAAAGGACAGGTCCTCTTGTGGATCAAAAACTGGCTGAGTAATAGGAAGCAGAGAGTGAGTATAAATGGGCAGTCTTCGCAGTGGAGGACGATAAGCAGTGGGGTGCCAAAGTGCTCAGTACTGGGTCCCATGCTCTTTAACTTGTTCATTAATGATTTGGAGTTGGGAGTAAGCAGTGAAGTCGCCAAGTTTGCAGATGACACTAAATTGTTCAGGGTGGTGAGAACCAGAGAGGATTGTGAGGCACTCCAAAGGGATCTGTTGAGGCTGGGTGAGTAGGCATCAACATGACCGATGAGGTTCAATGTGGCCAAGTGCAAAGTAATGCACATTGAGGCCAAGAATCCCAGCTACAAATACAAGTTGATGGGTTGTGAACTGGCAGAGACTGACCAAGAGAGAGATCTTGGGGTCGTGGTAGATCTCACTGAAAATGTCAAGACAGTGTGCGATTGCAATAAAAAAGGCTAACGCCATGCTGGAAATTATTAGGAAGGGAACTGAAAACAAATCAGCCAGTATCATAATGCCCCTGTATAAATGGACGGTGCGGTCTCATTTGGAATACTGTGTGCAATTCTGGTCAACGCACCTCAAAAAAGATATTATAGCACTGGGAAAAGTGCAGAAAAGGGCAACTGGAATAATTAAAGGTTTGGAACACTTTCCCTATGAAGAAAGGTTTAAACGCTTGGGGCTCTTTAGCTTGGGGAAGCGTCGACTGCGAGGTGACATGATAGAGGTTTACAAGATTATGCATGGGATGGAGAAAGCAGTGAAAAAAGTCCTTTTCTCCCTTTCTCACAATACAAGAACTCATGGGCATTCAATGAAATTGCTGAGCAGTCAGGTTAAAATGGATAAAAGGAAGTACTTCTTCACCCAAAGGGTGATTAACATGTGGAATTCACTGCCACAGGAGGTGGTGGTGGCTACAAGCATAGCCAGTTTCAAGAAGGGATTGGATAAAAATATGGAGCAGAGGTCCATCAGTGGCTATTAGCCACAGTATGTGTGTGTGTGTGTGTGTGTGTATTGGCCACTGTGTGACACAGACTGGATGGGCCATTGGCCTGATCCAACATGGCTTCTCTTATGTTCTTAATTTCCTAAACTAGTAAAAGAATCCTCCCCCACCCTTCCACCCTTTACATGTATGGTAATGAAATGTTCATCTGTTTTAGTGGAACAGGAGTTAGAATCTCTTTTCTCCCCATTATTAGGAGTAATTTAATTATATTTTGAATACTGTTCAAGGAATGGGCTGCTGTTGTTATTACAGTATTGGTGGAATAGCTAATATCCCTTTGTAAATCTTACTTTGCTATAACAAATGACACAACCTTTTTTCTTTTTTTAAAAAAAAACCTATGCCAGCGAAATCAATCCCAATAATCCCATTCCTTTTCATCCAGTGCCACTGCATAACCCATTTTGCCTGTGTTTATAAATTATCTTTATAATGACTATCACAACTCACCTTTCTCCCCAGTGGGGTCCTAAGCTGGTTCCTCCCATCCTCCATTTTATCCTCACAACAACCTGTGAGGATGGAATGGCTAAGAGTGTATGACTGGCAGACTGGAAATCTGAACCTTAGAGACATTAGATTTAAAAGCTGTCTTTTTACTGGTGCGTGCCTGGTATGGAGATGACCTAGTCCAGGAGATTTCGAGACCCTCCAGCTTTGGCATGGCAGCTCCCATCATCATCCTGAGGTTGATAGTGAATTTTTAAACACCTAGCTGTATTTTCTGAGGAGTTATGCGTGACATAGCCAGAAGACCTTACATTCCATTGCAAATAGCATTCAGGGGTTCTGGAAGTAACCTGGGCCAGGATATTCTTTAATTTCCTTAATTTTTTGGCACTCACACAATCACTCTAGAGTTGGCAGCCAATTTTTAGATTCTTAGCTTTATTTTCTGATGAATTCTCACAGATGGACAGTCATACAGATGTGAGGATTCTTGTATTATTGATTATAGCAAGCCAGGTGATTTGTTTTATTATAGCATTTTGTTTTGATTACCGTCATATGGGGGCTCCCAGATTGATTCTTTGTCTGGGGTTTCATGGTGGCTTTCAGGAGCTCTGGGAACATCAATTAAATGTTGGAATTACTGATGTGTTCTTCTTATACTATTTTGCTCAGCTTACTTTACAGTCTTAAATTGAAAAGTGTAAAAGGTTGAGGTAAAGGTAGTCCCCTGTGCAAGCACTGGGTTGTTACCAACCCATAGGGTGACATCACAGTAGAAAGTTTTCTTGGCAAACTTTTATAGGTTGGATTGCCATTATTTATTTATTTATTTATTTTAATTCAATTTATATCCTACCCCTCCCACTGAGGCAGCCTCAGGGCAGCTCACATGGTCATGCGTATGCATGAATATACACATACAATAAAACAGTAAAACAATAAAAACAATTTAAAACTTAGAAATTAACATTTCATTGCCTTCCCCAGTCATCTACACTTTACCTCCAGCAAGCTGGGTACTCATTTTACCAACCTCAGAAAGATGGAACACTGAGTCAACCTTGAGCCAGCTACCTGAGCCCAGCTTCCTCTGGGATCGAACTCAGGTCATGAGCAGAGAGCTCAGACTGCAGTACTGTAGCTTACCACTTTACTCCACAGATTTTATGAAAAGTGTACCATTATTGAAATCATTAATAAATCTTTAAAAGGAATCAGTTCCTTTTTCTGTTTCCCAAGCTCAAGTGGTATCAGCACACCTGGACATACCATGTAGTACACAGGGATCACATTCAGGCTGTTTAGTAACCAAGTCGGTAAGTGTATTCTACCTAATGGAATCCAAAGCAGAAAATAGCAAAGTTGGCCTACCATCCAGTTTCCTGGAAGATTGTTGTATCATATGACACTAGGCTAGATGATGCAGCAGAGACTGATAACGGTAGGCAAAGAAACAAACAAACAAAAAAAACTGAAATAAATCTCCTTTTGTTTTTAGTATTTTTGAATTATATTTAACAAGCTTTCAAGGTGCGGCTTTGCAGAATGATGCACTGCTTTACAAACCAATAGGTCTCAATCCATCTAATATGACCAAGACTATTGAAACCAGGTTATATCTTAATTATATCCAGGTGGGCAGCCATGTTGGTCTGAAGCAGCAGAACAACGTTAAAGTTAAAGGTGCCACTGAACTCTAACTTTGTTCTATATATCTTAGTTGTATCTAGGGATGTCAGGCCCTTCAGCAGGGGCAGGGGTCAACTGGTTTCAGGCACTGCTCTCCACCACTGCCCAACTGGCTGTCAGGGGGAATTACCCCCCCCCACCCAACAGCAAGAAGCTGGAAATAAATATGACATGCCTTCATTACCTGAAAGTGATGTAGGCATATTGGTGATGTGGGGAGACCACTCTAGTTTTGGGGCAAAACTCTATGACTGAAGCTAATTCTACAATAGGGATTTTGCCTACAAACCAGAGCATCATCCTTAACATCCCTGATATGCCTATGTGACTTCTGATTGATGTAGGCAGATCATATTTATTTCCAGCTTCTTACCTCCCCACTCCCGGTAAGTTCACCCCCATTCCCCACCAGCTAGTCTGACAGGCTTGGCAACCTTATATGTTTTATTTATTTATTTATTTATTATTGAGATCCAGTTCTCAAAATCTGCTAACAATCCCTGGGACAAGAGAGGCCAGACTGAGGACTACCAGGGAGCAAGCCTTCTCCGTAATGGCCCCTCGATGGTGGAACCATCTTCCAGAGATGGTGCGAGCCCTGCGGGACCTGAACCAATTCCGCAGGGCTTGCAAAACATTTCTTTTCCAGCTTGCCTTTGAAACAGAACCCGGCTAAACTGACGTGTAGTTACCTAGCCATCTTGTGGATATTATAACTTATAGTATTTATAGCACCTATTTTATCTATTTTATCTATTTTATTTAATTATTTATGTAACTGATTAGATTTAAATTGTTGTGTATATTGTTTTATTTGAATCATGGAATGCCATGTCTTTAAGCCGCCCTGAGCCCGCCTTTGGCGGGGGAGGGCGGGATATAAAAATAAACTTATTATTATTGTTGTTGTTGTTGTTGTTATTATTATTATTATTATTATTATTATTATTATTATTATTATTATTATTATTATTATTATTATTATTATTTTCCAACAAGGTTAAATAAAGCTGAGTCATAACTAACTTCTGCTGTATTTGGACAATTGTTGTTATTTCTGGAGAGCCAGTTTGGTGTAGTGGTTAAGTGTGCGGACTCTTATCTGGGAGAACCAGGTTTGATTCCCCACTTCTCCACTTGCACCTGCTGGCATAGCCTTGGGTCAGCCATAGCTCTGGCAGAGGTTGTCCTTGAAAGGGCAGCTGCTGTGAGAGCCCTCTCCAGCCCCACCCACCTCACAGGGTGTCTGTTGTGGGGGAGGAAGGTAAAGGAGATTGTAGGCTACTCTGAGCCTCTGTCCTTGAAAGGGCAGCTGCTGTGAGAGCCCTCTCCAGCCCCACCCACCTCACAGGGTGTCTGTTGTGGGGGAGGAAGGTAAAGGAGATTGTGAGCTGCTCTGAGACTCTTCGGAGTGGAGGGCAGGATATAAATCCAATATCTTCTATCTTCTTCTGTATATTTTAATCGTATTTACCAACACACCAATTCATATTTCATTAAATGTATATCGTTCATGCTTCTTTTTATTAATCCAGCAACCTTTATTCCCATATTTGCTTTGTTTTCCTCATTCCCTGTCGGTAGTTCATGATATCATTTTTAGAAGTAAATAGTAAAATCAATTCTGTTATAACTAAGGTAACCTAATTCAGGACTAACATACAGCTCTAATCTTTATGTTTAAAAGTGTTACCTTGGATCTAAAGATCCATGGTTGCAGACTTTTCTACAAAAAAAGCCCAAGAAGACTTTTCTTAGACCAAGAAAGTTCATTCCCAGGGTTGTGGGAGCCACATGACTTGAAGAGGCTGCAGTGGGCGAAGAAAGGGAACAAAACAATTCCTTTCTTTTTTCTTCCATCAATGGAGCTGTGCTGATAGATGAAGCAGGACAGGCAGCTTTCCCTCTCTTCCTCCCCAGTACAGCCTCCCAACCCAAATGTAGATCCCATGATAACATCAGGAATAAACTTTCCTGACTTGAAAAGAACTGCTGGAGGGAGGACTGCATGGGTAAGACCCATGATTTTGAACAGTGTCCTGTACTTAATACTCCAGCCTTAATCCAGAGACTTGACAAGGAATTCTTTTGTGGTTTTCTTTTACTGTTTTAAACTTGCTTCCATCCTCTGTCTTGCATTATATCTGTTCCCCAAAAGTAAATAGTCACTTGATCCTAAAGACATAGGAGAGCAGGACAGAAATGGCTGTTGGTCAGAAAGACGGCCCTTTTACAATTGTGTGAGGTTCTTATCACAAGAAATGAGACTTGCTAGATGAACACACGAAACTGCCTTATATTGTATCAAACCATTGGTCCTTCAAGACCAGTACTGTCTATTCATGGTCTAAGGCAGAATGTTTCTCATCACCCACCATGTGATCCTTTTAGCTGAAGATGCCGGGAATTGAACCTTGAACATTTTGCATGCCTAGCAAATGCTCTTCCAGTTAGCCACAGCCTATGAATGATAGGATCACACAGATAATGTTAATGCAGGAGGAAAACAAGTGATGGCTTATTGTGTATGTGTAATAGAATGGGAAATTATTAAAATATCATTAACAATTAGGCTTAGCTCCATCTATCACATCTATTGAAGTACACATTCCAGCAACAAACTATTTGGAAAGCTGGGGAGAATGCATCTTCTATACTGCTTGCACAAAATGCCTTGAGAGTAAACTCATGAATTCATTTTCACTGAATTCTCTTGAATTTCTCAGATAGTAATTGGAGTTTGGGTTCTTCTAGTGCTAGCCCTTAACAAAAATTGCACTTCAGAGAAGACTGGAATCCTAGCTGTAGCACTTCACTTGGAAATAAACTTCCTTAAAATGACTTATAACTCTGTGTCCTAAAAACTACTATAGTACATAAAAAAACAAAAATAGAAAGCAAAAAATAGGCTGAATATTATCATCAGGTTAATATGAAAAATGTAAAAATTGCAATAATAACATATAGGTTCCATAAATCATTTTACACTTCACTGAATCAGTATCCAACAGAATAAGAACTGCAGTATAAAGATGAAAAAAAGTGATCTTTTCCTTTGAGGAGTCATCTCTCTGTCCATGTTGCTAGCTCCAGATGAGGGAAAACATGAAGTGGGCATCTGGAATGTTTTCAGGTCCCACAGACAACATAAACAGACTGATTTAATAAGATCTTTCATGTATACTATTGCAATGAACTGTAGATGTTAAAAGGAATAAACAGTAACCTTAACACATATTCTTAAAATATAATCAATATTTAATTTTATTTAACTGAAACTTTTGTGTATATATATATTTAAAAGACTTTTTACCATTGCTATGGATTTTTGCTTCCTCCCTACCATCCCAAATGTAAAAAGGCACCGCTGGCCATTTCCATGAGGAAAAGAGAATGTCTGCCAAAAATAAAGGTGGATTATTATTCACCTTCTGAGAGGATATTTAAAACTGCTGATGCAGACAGTTTATGAATATCAAAAATAACTGGGGACCAATAGGTTGCCAAGACTGGTTTGAAGGGGAGCAAAAGAAAGGACAATTTGCAGCTATCTTGGGAACATAGCTCTATTAGCTCATTCATCCCTGGTTTCTGGCCAGATCTAGTGCTAATCTTAGCAGGGCATTTGATATTGAACTAGATGAACTGTTGTTCTTAACCTGTTTGTCAACATTTGTGTTCCAAGACAATGAGATTCGCCAAAGCATAAAGCAATAAAATATTGCAATAAATGAACAAGAGGCTCCAATAAGGAATTGTTTTTAAAATATGTTTGCCCAGTATGTATTTCTTTTTCCTTCCAGTTAAAATAAAATATTTGATGCCATGCAGTGGTGAGCTACCACCAAGACATGGTGGTGCAAGGTGCTGTCAAGTTATAGCTGACTTCTGGTGATCTTGTAGGGTTTTCCAGGCAAGAGACAAACAGAAGTGGTTTGCCATTGCCTGCTTTTGTGTAGCAACCCTGGATGTCCTTGGTGATCTCCCATCTAACCAGGGCTGACCCTGCGTAGCTTTTGCGATTTGACAAGATCAGGCTTGCATGGTCCATCTGGGTCAGGGCACCCAAGAGTGCCCATGATAATTTCTTCAGTAATATAGATAAGCATGAACCTGCAATGATTTGTGGGGGACACCTCATTTCCCCTTCTTCCACTACTTACTCTTTCCCTTCCCTAAGAGTCCCCCATAATCTCTCCTCTTTTCCTGCTTCCTTCTGTCCTTCCCACCGAGCAGCCAACCTACCTTTATCTGCCCATATCTTCAGCTCTGCCCCCCAGTAGCCTCTGCCTCAGAAAACTATGGCTCAGTTGTGTGCTGCTGGCTGCTGGGCTAGGCTCACTTGCATAGTAGTGAACCCTCAAGGACTTGTGGGGTGACAAATCCCTTTCCCCTGTATCCCCCTCTCCACACTAATCCCCTCTTTCCCTCCTCCTGGCAACCTCATATGCTCTCACCTTTCCCTACCTCATTCTCTCCTTCTCAGCCATTCACCAACCTATATTTTATTTGCCTCCTATCTTCAGCTGTATTTATCATATTTTTACTTCATTCATACCCCTCCTTTTTCCACAGTGGGGGCCAAAGCAGCATATATTCTTTTCCTCTTCTCCTTTTTATCACCAGAATAACCCTATGAGTTAATGTAGGCTGAAAGTATGTGATTAGCCTAGCATCACTTACTGAGCTTCTACTGCAGATTGGTGATTTGAACTTGGATCTCCCAGACCCTATTCTGAAGCTTTAACTGCTACACCAGACTGGCTTTCATAGACAGGGTCCAGACTGGCAGCTCAGGGTGGCAGACTCCTGTCCCAGGAGAAATCCAGCAGAAGGGAAAATGCCCTGGAGGTGGTCAGACCATGTGTGGCCCACTGTCAGAACAGGGACAGGTTGTGTGCACTTTGGAGAAGTGGTCAGACTTCTCAAGCAGCCCTTCAGATGGCCAGGAAAGGGGGCAGGAAAGTGCTGTGGAGATTTGCTACCACTTAGGAAGGGCTAGCTTTTTAAGCTACTTTAAAGACACTGGAGGACGGGGTAAGTATGGAGGATGGGGAGCAGGATGGTTGCCAGATGTGCACATTTGAATGTTCTTTTTAAATCTGTCTGGGGGCCATCCCTGAGTTGCCTCAAATTGGCCATATGGACCCAACCATAGAGTGGCTGCTATTCAACAGTACCAAGCAGCCAGGCCTAGGTGAATCATGAGGCAAGTGGTATCAAATCACCCAATGGCTGCTGCCAGGCTTGGCCCCTCGAAGTCCAAAACTGTCCTGAAAAGGGTCCTGCCCGTTATCTCTGCCTTTTACTGGCAGAAAGCAAGCCTAGAATACTGTGATTGCCTAGCAAAGGCCAATAAGGTCTTCCATTTCTTAAAGTTACAGGATCTTTTATTGTTTTTTAGAGGGGTTTTTTTAATGCTCCCAATGCATTCTTTTAGAGTTCAGATTTTTCTGCACATCTGGGACACTTTTTACATTTGTAGAAAGATCTGTCTTGTCCAGTATGGCTCAATAATGGAGTTTAAGTATCCTCAGATCTGGCCAATTTGATATTAGAATATAAAAGTGGGAGACTCACAAGGACTTGCAAGGGGCATCTTATTTTCCACTCCCTTACTACAACCTCTTTCCCTTGCCTGAAAGCCCCCATAGCCTCTCCCCTTTTCCTGCTTCATTCTTTCCTTAACTATCCATCAGCCAAGCTACCTTTATCTGCTCCTCTGTTTTCAGCTTTCCTTCCTTCTCTCTCCTGGCAATCTCTCCCAGGGAAAATTATTGTCCAGTTGCATGGTGCCAGCTGAGCTGGAACAATTGCATTGGGGGAGGGACCTAGCAGGCTTGTGGGGGGGCAACTTGTTTTATCGCACAGGTGGCCAAACTGCATCTTAGGAGCCACATGTGGCTCTTTCACACATATTGTGTGGCTCTCAAAGCCCCCGCTGCTCTGTTGGCCGGCTTGAAAAGGGCATTTCTCTCTTTAAATCACTTATCCAAGCCAAGCCAGTCAGTGGCTTGGGGAATGCATTTAAAGTTGTTTTTCACCTCTCCCTCCCCTCATCTATTTTCCGTCCTTCCTCCCTTCCTTCTCTCAAACAACAGATGTTTATTCTATGTGGCTCTTACATAAGCAAGTTTGGCCACCCCTGTTTTATCCAGTATCGCCTCCCCACAGTATTTCCTCTTTCTCTCATCCTAGCAGCTCCTTTATTCTCACTTTTCTTGGCTTCCTTCTGTCCTTCACACTCACCCACCAATCAAACTTTTAACTACTTCCTCCCATCTCATTTATTTACTTAATTTATATGCTTCCTTTTCTTCACAATGGGGACGCATTGCAGCTTACATCATTCTCCTCTCCTCCATTTTATCCTCACAACAACCCAGTGAGGTAGGTTAGGCTGAGAATATGCAGCTGGCCTAAGGTCAGCCTGTGAGTTTCCATAGGAGAATGGGGATTTGAGGTGCTGATCTGAAACTCTACAACTACACTGTTTTTCTGGGTGGCTGCTGTTACACAGTAGCAAGCAGCCATGCTCAGTGAGTCATGTAGTTCAGGTGGTATCAGATTTCTTGGTGGTTGCTGCCAGCCCTGGCCCAATGAATCCTCCCTCAAAGGCCAAAGCAGCCCTGGAAAGGGCCTGCATGCCCACCAATTACTGAAAAAAACCAAGCCTAGAATGCTGGCTAACTGTTGCCTAGCAACAGCCACTTAAGGCATCTGTTCATTAAAGCTACAGGCACTCCTTTTTGTCGTTTGGGGAGTTTTAACCTCCTCCTCCTTTTGTGTGTGTTTGGTTTCAGATTTTTCTGCAAATCTGAGGCATTTTTCAGGTTTTCAAAAGATACCCTTACTGTGGTTTTCAAGAACTGAGGAACCCCCCCCCCCCCCACACACACACTTACTTTTCTGTTTGAATTTCTGTAAACCTGGGGAATCCCTCAATTTTGTGTGTGTGTGGGGGGGAATCTTCTTTCCATGTGAATGGGTTCAATATGCCAATTTAAATATTCACAGATTGGGCTCCCCTCACTATTAAATATATAGTTATTGTCACATTCAGGGCAGGATCTGGTGGTGTTATTTCTTTTTTTTTTCCATTTTATAATGTTTATTGTTTTAAACTACAAAAGAAAGAAGCATTGCAGAGAATACATAAAAAGAGGGAGAAAAGGGGGGGAGGGCATTAACAGAGTGAGGAAAACAGAAACCAGTACAAATATATCAATTATAATTCTATCTCCTAATAAAATACTCAAATCATTCTACCTACAAGTATAAAAATCTCCATAAATTTTACCTTCCTTTCTTCCATTACCAGGAAACAAAAAACATAAAAACTTATTTTAATAAACTAGTAATAGCAATGTAAATCTAAACGTTTCTTCTTAAACACAAATAGGTATAACAAATTAAAAAGGACAAAAAAAATTTCAAATCTCTCTCAACGCCAAATTTTATCTAATTTACCTTAAGCCTATTATAAACACAAATTAGATTATTGGTTTAACAAGATCCTTATTAAAACAAGCACATAGGAATCATTTCTTTATTCTTAGTAAATTTCATAAGATACAACTAAATAATTTGTCTATCTCAGTCTATAACATTTCTCCAAATAAGATATTAAAAACAAATCTACCAAGTTACCAAACCTACCAGATTACACAGCAATTATGCTATCTGCCTTTTCAACACTTAATCCAACTCTTACACCATTATAAGCAATTTCACTAAGTAGGCATAGATCTTTTTCACACAGCCTAAGTATTCCGGTATGCCAGCTGGTCAGTTACTGAACAGTAACGGGTTTCTGCTGGCATTTCAGACAGACCCGATTCAGTAACTGGCTGCTACCGGAATACTCTCACCTTTTCACACAGTCCCGCGGCTGTCCCGGTAGTGAGGCATGCCTGAGTCGTTACTAACAAAGAGCAGCTTCTTCCACTTTTCAACCCCTTCTTCCGGGTTGAAATCGCTATGGGGTGCTGTGTGAAATGTCCAGTATCTAACCCGGGAGCAGTTTTCGCGCCCTTTTTCGCCCGCCGGCGCGCGCGATCGGCAGCTTTTTTTTTTAATGTCTGTCTAAGATCGCTATAGCGCTATAGCGACGTATCACAACAGCATCACCATAGGGATGCCTGGGCTCCATTAAGATGCCAGATATCGCCGTCGCTGAAACCTGGTAACTTATCTCAATAGAGCCTAGCCATCTCTATAGTGTTGCTGTTATGATACGTCGCTATAGCGCTATAGCACTATAGCAATCTTTGCCCGATGTTCCCCCCCCAAAATAAGCTGGAGATCGCGAGCAGACAAGCAAAAATGGCTGGCGCTGGTGGAAGCGAGATAAGAGCGGAACAGTGTGAAATGGCTCGCTTCAATCACGGAACCCTACCGGGGAAAAAAAATGTGTCTGAAAACTCCCATCCCTGTCTCGGATTACTGCAAGGCAGCACAATACCGACTCCCTTCCGGCTTCCACTGGTAAGTGTGAAAAGGGCCATACTGTAAATACATCTATTATATAGAGAAATATGTTATCTGCACTTATTAACATTAATCCCAAATGACTATATATTTAATTACAATTTTACCAACTCTCTACTTCTTCAAAATCTCCCATGTTCTTTTAAAATTGAACATATGTTCATTAGTAATGATTACATGTTTATTTATCCACCAGGAAAAAAAGAAACCTTTTTCTGAAAAGCTTTCCATATCTTGATTTGTTGATTGGAGTGCAACCTTTCTCTTCTCAACATGGCCTGCCCCTTCAACCACGGGAGGAAGAATTCAACACCATTTTTCCCTCTCAGCCTAATTCCACTGGGTCTTGATTTCCGACAGGGTTTTAAAACTGCGACACAGGAGACCATCTTGATTTTCCTTTGTTTATTTCTAATCGTATCACTTTCCCCTTCCAATTTCCGAGCCATCAGTACACTCTCTTTAGCATTCAGCCCCTGTAGATTTGCAATTTCATTAGCTGTCAGCATAAAAACACTCATTTGGTTTTAAAGGAGCTTCATAAATGAGACAAGATCTTATTTCAGAGAAACGAGATTTGAACAGATATCTTTTCCATGAGACATTTCACTAGGCAGTTCCATTTTTCTCTGATAACAAAACTCAGTCTCTTAGATCAGCTTGTAAAATAGCTTCAAGCTCCTGCTAATCCACATTCCACGACAGCTCCATCTGAAGCTTTAAATGCCATTCTTTCAAATACAGTCAGGCGATAGAGAGAGATCTCTCTAAAATATATCTCCTTTGTGTTCAGATTGTATTGCGACCTCTTAATAACCTCTTTAGTATGTGTCCAATTATAATCCGGGTTGATTTTAGTAAATGTATTCAATCCAATTTAAATAGTTAAGACTGCTCATGGCATTCCGAGGCCTCTTGTTCTTCTTTTGAGCTAGTCTCTCGTTGTTATATAGAATGACCCATCAGGGAGTAGAATTAGAAAAACACCTACTTGTTAAGTAGAATTATTGCTTTAGGAGTAGAAGAATGCTACTTCAAAGACGTACTGGAGGAAACGAAAGCAAGAAAATGGTTGGGCATTCTTCTTTTTCTGCTGACATGCCAGCTTTCATGGCCACAGAGCTTCAGGACATACAGGGAACACAGAGGCAGCTGCCGCTGAGCCCCTCTCTCCCCATGAAAAACCCATGCCTAAGAAAAAGCCTCTCCGGGCTTTTTCTATGGAGGCATCACTTCTGTGACACCCCTCCAACAGTCAGACTCAGAGTTGCCGCAGAGAGACAATGTGCAAGCCGCTCTGAAGCCAAGATGATGGAGCCCAGAAGTCTGGTGTTGTTACTTCACATGAGGTTTCCAAAATGCATAAAGACAATTATAATCAATCACTGCAAATGTCCAGTTCAGGGCTAAGCCTGATGCTTTTACTCTACCCCATGTCTCCAGCAGGCACAAACACAATCACTATCAATCAGGGCAAGAGATAAGAGCAAGGTCAACAAGCAAGCACAGAATCAGGGAACTGAAGGTTCAGTATACAGGTCAGAGGGAAGGTCTGGAGTCCAAGGTTCAAAGCTTGGAAGCCAAGGCAGGGGATGGGGTCTGGGTTTCTAGCTAGAAAAGCAAGCACAAGTTAGCAGGACAGGCAGTTATCTGTTTGCTGAGTAGGTCAGCTCACAGAGGAGGTGGCAATCAAGGTAGCTTCTACATCAAGCCTTGTTCAACATGTTTCTTTTATCTGCCTCACTAGCTGACTCATCCCTCAAAGCCCAGGTGTTGCTACTTACCAGCTTGTCAATCCTGCTCCTGTAATGACTCTGTTCCAGGCATTAGCACTGATCACTTTTGTGCTATTCTTCACCTCTCTTGGTCTGTGAATCACTCTCTCTGTCTTCTACACTCTGCTGGCTCAGAAGAAGCTAGTGGTGACTGACTGTCTAAGCTCTGTCCTATTTCTTTTGTCTACTGCCGAAGTGAGTGACTCTCACTTCCTGATGCTTTTTTCACTGGATCAGCTTTTTAACTCAGATGCTCAGGCAGGCATTCCATTGGTGCAGGGCCTGGTTCTTACATTTTCTCAGAGGAGGAGGCAGCTGACTGACCCATGACAATTATTTTATATGACTATAGGAACCAAGAGAAAATTTGTTTCTGCTACCATATTGAAGACTACTTCTAATGTCTGACAGATGAATTTTGCATCCATAGCTGTTGCCAGAATTGTGACCAGCTTTGGTACTGGCAATCCAATCTTAGGTACACTTAACCCCTAGAGAAAGCCTCTTTGAATATAGAGGGAATTATTTCTCAATAATCCTGCATATGATTGTGCTGTTAGTACCTTGACGTACCGTTTGAAATTAGCATGTAAAATCAAGGAATGAGGAATCATGTGTTAAGAAAGTCAGTGGCAATGCAGTGAAAAGCTTAAATAATTTCCATCTCAGATTGTTTATCCAATGATTAACCTCTTTCTCAAGCTTCTTAATTTTACTATCATACTAAATTGAAGGCATGCTGCTGTTAACACTTCAGACATTTTTCTACACACAGTCACGTGCTTTTGCCCCCATTAATCATCTCAGTGTATATATTCTTTAATGTTACAATACCTGTCATCTGCCAACACAACAGATGGCTTTGTGTTTTGTAACCATATCATGAAGATGTAGAGATGCTGTCATATACTCAGTAGCCTTGCCCATTGCTTTTTAAAATGCGTTCAGTGCCCAGTGAGTAATTAAAACAAAGTGGAGGATTATTTTGCTAATTAAAACAAAGTTTTAATAGCAAAACAAAATTATTTTGCTAATTAAAACAAAGTTTGAATAGCAAAATAATCCTCCAAAAATCATAAGTTACCAAAAAAAAATGCAAAGCCACCATATGCAGTATATTTCTGGAGACTACAACTCTGCTTGAAAGGGTCTTCCAATGTTTTTAGTGTGGTTTGTTCTAGTGTGGTGTTTTGACAATCCTCAGGATATCAGGGTTGCCAATTTTGGATTAGGAAATATCTGTATATTTCAGGGTGGAGCTGGGGAGGAGAGGGATCGCAGTGGATATAATGCCATAGAGGCCACCCTCCAAAGCAGCCATTTTCTCCATGGGAATTGATCTCTGTAGTCTGGAGACCAGTTGTAATTCTAGGAGATTTCCTGTCCCCACCTGGAAAATCACAAATTGGCAGGGCTTTTTTTGTAGAAAAAGTCCAGCAGGAACTCATTTACCTGTTAGGTTACACCCCTGATGTTAGCATTGTTTCACATGGGACTTTTTGGGTAGAAAAAGCCCAGCAGGAATTTGTTTGCATATTAGGCCATGCCCCCTGACACCAAGCCAGCTGGAATTGTGTTCTTGCACATTCCTGCTCAAAAAAAGCCCTGCAAATCGATATCCAAACTACATGGATCTGTCAAGGTTCCATTGAAATGAGTTCATAGTATTTTTCTTCCCTGATCTTCACAATTCCATAAGCACTGTCTGCTTTGTAGGATTTGTGTGTGTGTGTGTGTGTGTACATATCTGTTTTCTGTGGTTTATATAGAGTGTTTGTGTTCTAGGCAGGATGCCACTCTCTGAAATCAGAAAGGTCTGACTTTTATGTAAGCACTGGGCAATGACAAATAGAGGAATGCTGCCAATTACAAGGGTGATGAATATGATCAGATGTTTCATTTGTCACACCTGGCCTTTTAATAGAAGTCCCACAGATTTCAGTGCAGCTTGCCATGATGTGATGTTTTGAATCCTGAAATGGTTGTCTCACTGGAAGTTCACAAAGTCTATCTTTAGAAATATTTATGCAAGTTAACATGTAGTGACAATATCTAAACAGCTCCTGTCAAGATAGCTCGAACAGAACCATTCTTCTGTGCTGTATGTACAACTATTTTTGATGCTGAATTAACATATTTCAGCCATGTAGACTCAGTTCTAGCCCTGACCTGGGCTACCCCAAACTTGTCAGTTTTCACTCACTAATCAGTGTTGGCCCTGGTCAGTATTTGGAAGAGACACCACCAAGGAATACCAAGGTTCATGGAGGCAAGCAATGGCAAACCATCTCTGAACATCTCTTGCCTTGAAAACCCCACAGGAGCACCATAAATCAGCTGTGACTTGGAAGAAGAAAAGTCATAGTTCAGTTACACTGAGGGAATTCATGAATAATATTCTTCTTGTTGATTCATTGAAATTCAGAGGAACTGATACTGGTACCCTTCCAGTAGAACTGAGAATAGTTCACTGTGTCAAGGCAAGCATTGAGAGACCTAAAGAGAAAAGTAGTTTGCTCTAAGGGCACCATAAGCTTGTTGTAGCCTGGGATTGTGCTGGGGGGGATATGAAAACAGCAATAAATCCCTACATGTGGTCATGGCAAAGAGATTAAAAAGTGCCAGCTATGCAATCAGGATTTGCAAATGGTGTCCAGGGAAGAGATGGGGCTCTATATGTCTGTGAGGAACCAGTCAGATTCAGCTTGGGAGGGTGTCCACTATGAATTTTTCCTGTCACCTCCACCCAGTACCTCAGGCACATCAAAGAAAACTGTCAGAAAAATAAACTAGTCACCAAACATTTTTAAATTTAAAACCAAAAGATATTTATTGGATCACAAAAAGGCAAGGAAGAGAGTAAAATAATATTAATTGGTTATAACCATATCAGTTAGCAGGCAGGAGTTCAACTGAAAAGACAATCTCCAAACACCAGAGATCTGGCAGGCTGAGATAGTTTAGAAATATAAACACTGGCAGTCTTAATAAAATCCCTCAGAACCTTGAAAAGGCAGACAGTGCTTACTTGGCGCTAGAAACACAATGCAGAGATGGAATTATCCCCTAAGCATGGGCTTCTTAAATCATAAAAATAATAAATGGTCACACACTCTTTGCCATACACACTGAGGACTTCTGACTTGGGCCAGATAAATATTCCCTCACAGACTCACTCAGTAGCATATAGGACTCACACCTTTTGAGTGCTATTACCAGCCCCTCAATTCTGTATGTCACATCCAGCTAGAATCCTAGTCTGACTCTTGGGAGTCCTTCCTAACCACAAGAATCCAGTCTTTCTTTCAGTGTGTTTTAAATTAAATTAAATAAGTAGTTCTAAATTGGACCAGTAGTTCTAAATTGCGGAATGCTGGCCTGGATGAAGCAGAAGCCGGAATTAAGATTGCCAGGAAAAACATCAACAACCTCAGATATGCAGTTACCACTCTAATGGCAGAAAGTGAGGAGGACAGAGGGTGAAAGAGGAGAGCACAAAAGTAAACTTGAAACTCAACATCAAAAAAACTAAGATCATGGTATCCGGCCCCATCACATCATGGCAAATAGAAGGGGAAGACATGGAAGTAGTGACAGACTTCACATTTCTGGGATCCAAGATCACTGCAGATGGTGACTGTAGCCATGAAATTAAAAGACGTTTGCTCCTTGGGAGGACAGCTATGGTGAACGTGGGCAGTATAAGAAAAAGTAGAGACATCACCCTGCCAACAAAAGTCCATATAGTTAAAGTGACGGTATTCCCAGTAGTAATGTATGACTGTGAGAGCTGGACCAAAAGGAATGCCAAGCGCAGAAGAATAGATGCTTTTGGGATGTGGTGCTGGAAAAGAATCTTGAGAGTCCCTTGGACTGCGAAGATCAAATCAGTCAGTCCTAAGGGAAATCAACTCAGACTGTTCCCTGGAAGGTCGGATTCTGAAGCTGAAGTTCAAATACTCTGGCCACCAAATGAGAAGGGAGCACTCACTGGAGAAGATCCTGATGCTAGGAAAGACAGAAGACAAAAGAAGGGGACGGCAAAAGGTGAAATGGCTGGGCAGCGTTACTGATGTAACAAACACGAATTTTGGAGAATGGTGGAAGACAGGAGGGCCTGGCGTGACTTTGTCCATGGGGTCACAAAGAGTCGGACTTGACCGTGCGACTGAACAACAACAAATTGGACCAGGAGTCTGCCCTGATGTGCTGACATAAGAACATAAGAGAAGCCATGTTGGATCAGGCCAATGGCCCATCCAGTCCAATACTCTGTGTCACACAGTGGCCAAAAAAAAGGAGGTTCACAAGTGGGGCTAGAAGCCCTTCCACTTTGCCCCCCCCCCCAAGCACCAAGAATACAGAACATCACTGCCCCAGACAGTTCCAATAATATGCTGTTGCTTATAGCCACGGATGGACCTCTGCTCCATATTTTTATCCAAACCCCTCTTGAAGCTGGCTATGCTTGTAGCCGCCACCATGTCCTGTGGCAGTGAATTCCACATGTTAATCACCCTTTGGGTGAAGAAGTACTTGCTTTTATCCGTTCTAACCCTACTGCTCAGCTAGTTCTTCTATTGTGAGAAAGGGAGAAAAGTACTTCTTTCTTTACTTTCTCCATCCCATGAATAATCTTGTAAACCGCTATCATGTCACCTTGCAGTCAACGTTTCTCCAAGCTAAAGAGTCCCAAGCGTTTTAACCTTTCTTCATAGGGAAAGTGTTCCAAACCATTAATCATTCTAGTTGCCCTTTTCTGGAATTTTTCCAATGCTATAATATCCTTTTTGAGGTGCGGTGACCAGAATTGTACACAGTATTCCAAATGAGACCGTGCCATCGATTTATCTGCTCAGAGAGTTTTTACTCACAGAAGGTGCCTGGTTTTGCCCCCTTCTTCCAAATAACTCTCTAACAGACAGAAACTTTAGCTCCATTCTGTCTCCCAAGGAACTCAGCCCACAGGCTGTTCTCTGCTCCTTCCCAGTTGCTCTCACAACTGAACAGCTTTAGTACCAAGACTGAACTCCAGCATTCAGAATGAACTCCTCCAGTACTCAGACTGAACTGAACTGCTCCAATACTAAAGCCCAACTGAATAAGGCATTTTTCCCCTGCAAGCCTTTTTGCAATTCGATACATTCTCATAACCATGGCTGCAGCCTAGCCAATTGGTTCAACGTTCCCAGCTTCTAGGCTAACTGCCTGAGTCCATTACATCTATAACACAAGGCCTTATAAAAAGGTTCATATTTATTGTCATGGAAGCCAGTTGCAAGGTGAATGGGATTAAGTCACAGCTTCTTTGTTAGGGCCCCATTGTTAAGATAGGTTAATAATCAGCATCATAAATAGGTTTAGCTGTTCAAGGATAACTGGGAGCCACTGAAGGATGGAGAAAATGGAGAAGACTCACCTCTGGAAATCATTTATATTTGCATAATGTCTGACCCTTATGTTTGGCCAGCAGAAGGGGACTTACACATGTGGATGAGGAATGATTTCTGCCAGTGCCCCCTTTTTACTTCATATCCTCCACTAGGCTGCTGTGGCTTGTTGGGGTCTCCAGAACTCTGTGTGGCTGCATTTTAGGGAATGCACATGGCTGCAATAAAGGGAAGAAGGAGAAAAGCCATTCTATGAGTGCAGTTTTACTTGTAACAATTTGGACTCAATTCAGAGAAATCCTAAGCTATCAAATGCTGAACAAAGAAAAGTTGTAGTAGACATTCTTCTCACTCTGGGGAATAAATCCTTTGAGAGGGTTCTGGCCCCAGTTCATTTCTGATGACAGCAGGTGTAACTCATCATGGATTGTGTTAAACTTTACACACGTACGCCTATTTAGCCTGCAAGTGCTTTACGAAGCCATCTCACTTGCTCTTGTCTTTTACATCCACAGTTTGTGGCTGTTGTGACAGATGCTTGGCAATACTTTTAGTGTCTGCTGCAGCATTTATTTGATGACAAACTCTTCAAAAGAGATTTACTGTTATTGGCCTGTGTTTTCCCTTTTGGTTCCTTTGTATAGGGAGTCATTTGAACAGTGCCAGTGTGGAGGACTCATGGGAACTCAGTTCATGGATATAAATGGGAAATAACCCAGAAAGATAGGAATGGAATTATAAATCTTGGGAATTCACTTGAAGCGATTCTACCAGTTTCCTGACCAAACATTATAATGTATCAATTCCACCAGGGATTTTCTCTTCCCTTCACCCCCCATAAAACCCCCCACTAATAAATCTGGTACTGGGTTTGCCAGGCCTGAAGCCTATAAGACCTATACATGTTTGTTTAGAAGTAAATCTCTTTAAGTTCAAAGGGACTCACTGTTGTGTAAATTACAGCCCTAGTTTGTTTGGATAATCTCTAATCTCTATTAAAATCCAGTGCGGTATTATGGTTGTCAGATCAGGACCTGGGAGATCCTGATTTGAGTCCCCACACCAGTGGCGTAGCTAGGGCTTTGGGGGCCCGGGGCCCAAGATTTATGTGGGCCCCCCATGTGTGTGCACGCCTCCAGAAACAGGATATGATGTCACTTCCGGTGATGTCACTTTCGCAAGATGGCCACCACTTGCGAGGGAGCCCTGCTGGAAACAGGAAGTGATGTAACTTCCCCAAAATGGCCACCACTTGGGGGGGGAACAGGAAGTGGTGTCACTTTGGGGGCGGCACCCCCCGATGGCACTGCTGGTGCAATCTAGGTCATGTGATTGATAACCTGATTACCCCACCACACCATGTGACAGGGAGAAATGCCACAAGCAGCCTGCTGGCCCAGCTGTTCCCCTTGTGCCCTGAACTTGTGGGACTTCTATATTAAGCAAGCTTACAAGGAAAACAAGGAAAACAAAAACAGGCATACTGATGTGGTTTTCAACAAGCAAAGCTATAAGGAGGTCCCCATGGAACGTCTAATCACTTAGATTTTCTCCCAAGCTAGGATTTCCCTTGCCTTTATGCTAGTTGCTACTATCAGATCTTTCCAGGGATCCCTGGATGTCCCATAAGTAAGAATAAGCCAGTCAGCTATTTGTTAAATGCAGTTCTTTATCTATAACTTATAAACATATAGATACACACAATGCAGGTTAAGATGTAACACATTACTGTTTCAGATGTTATGGAATAAGAATCAATTAAGGGGCTATCTGAGGGCAGAGTTCCCAGTCACCCAATCCAGGGACTGAGCTTTTGCTGCTGTCATGGAGAAAACCTGACAGGCAGAAAGAGAAAAAAACCAGATGGAGTGTTTGGATTCTGCTTGTGAATAAAGTGCAATCTCAAGTTTGGCCTTCTTGAAAAATCAAAATCAAGACGGCATCTCGCCTCCCAGACTGAATGCACAGGCTTCTACACCTCCCAAGAAAAATCTTTAAAATATTTCTGGCTGCCTATGAACTCAAGGTAGCTGGGGATTCCCACAGACATCTACCTGCACCCTCCCCTTTCTGTTGAGCCAACGGCCTTGCTGAACTCCATGGGCCAAGCGCAAGAAAGAACTCTACTGGGACTTGATGCTCGGAGTGACCGTCCAACCAGTCCATCTCCCTCTGCAGTCCTGCCCTCTTCGTTACACTGATGCATCTCATCTCACAAAACCTGATGCCCCCCTTCCTTATTTCAGTCAGAAGGGGGCCTAGAACGTTTTGTGAATGGGAAGTCAAAGCCTCAGCCACACAACAGAGCAACTACCCCTTCGGAGCACTCCAGAAGTTGCTCAAGACTTGTGCTGCTGAGGCCGGTTCCTGACCGTCAAGGGGAAAGCAGCTGATGCTAGATGAGATCAACTGGACCAGGCACATCTGCATACTAAGAAACCTCCAGAGGCTTCTTCTAAGCAAGCTCTTCCTTCTTGTTTACAGAACCGGGGTTTGCAAAGCCTAGAAGCGACTTTCTCAGAGGCCTTGACCAAAGCCGTAAGCGGCAAGGCAGGAAACGAGCTGGGGGTAAGAGGGCCGGAAACCAGCAGCAACTGGGCTGTGCCGATGGCTAAAACAAGGAGCTAAAAGAGAATGTCGAAGTATGAAATACTTAGGGGAGGGACGGTGGCTCAGTGGTAGAGCATCTGCTTGGTAAGCAGAAGGTCGCAGGTTCAATCCCCGGCATCTCCAACTAAAAAGGGTCCAGGTAAGTAGGCATGGAAAACCTCAGCCTGAGACCCTGGAGAGCCGCTGCCAGTCTGAGAAGACAAGACTGACTTTGATGGACCGAGGGGGAGTCTGATTCAGTATAAGGCAGCTTCATATGTTCATATATGTTCAAACAGGAAACGTTCAGTTCAAATCTTCAGTGGCTCCTTAACATTGAACCGAGAAACCCTGAAACCTCTTCACCTCCTTTCTATATGACCGGCAGCACAATTGTAAGCAGAGTTTCCCCCGCACCCCCATCTCTCACCGGGGGAAGTCTCCCGGGAGGGAGGTCTCCCGGCCGGAGCCCCGGCGGCAGCTTGGAGGGTCCCGCCAGGCCAGCCTCCCCCTTTCCCCCGGCTGATGCCACCCGAACCAGCCCCAGCAGCGCCTCCCCCGGCCCAGGCGGCAGCCCCCAGCCCCAAGGACAAGACCCTCCCCCCGCCACGGGAGAAGCCCGAGGAGGCTGGTGCGCATGCTGCCGCATGCGCACCTTCTGAGGCGAGGGAGCGACGACTCCGAGCGAGAGAGGAGAAAAGCGATGGACGCGGCGCGCCGCCGCCTTTCCCGCGCTTTGCTTTCAATTGTGTGAGTGACTGAGGGGGAAAAAAGGGGGAGGGGGGAAGGGAAGGGAACGAGGAGCCCTGCGTGCACGCGCCGCTCCCCACCCCCTTCTTCCGCCGTGCGCGCGCGCTCCCCCTCGCGCTGTCGGGCGCCGCGGGCGCCTCCATTCTTTTTCTCCCCCCCTTTCAGCGCAGGCGCAGCAACGTCACGGCCATTGTTTTGGGGGCCCCCTTGCCAACGCGGGGACCCCCAGACCTGGGGCGAGCCGCCCTCCCCGCCCCCCCCCCCCTCCCTACGCGTCTGCCCCACACTGCCATGGAAGCTTACCAGATGATCATGAGCCAGTCACGTACTCTCACCCTAACCTACCTCTTGGACTTATGATGAGGATAAAATGGGAGGAGAGGAGCCACTTTGGTTACCCATTAGCAAGAAAGGTGAGCTATAAATGAAAAAAAATAACAATTCAGACAAGTTTTACAGAGTATTGCTATTACTACTGCTGCTGCTGCTATATAGCGATGCTGTGATCTTTCCATAAAATGTCCTCAAAAATTAAAATTTCACTACTTTCAAAAGTCTGTTTCTGGTCAACTGCTTTCCTCATAATTTCCAGCTTCTGCTTTTACCTATTTGTAGCTGGTGCCATTCATTTTTCATCATCATACTAGGTAGCTAGCTCATAACTGCTATTTGTGTATCCTCCAAATCTTGGCACAAGTCATCACGATGCATGCCTGAGCACTGCCTATTTGTCTTGGCAACATAATGCTTTTCCCTGCAGATGTACTATAGTCTCCATATGGCTGCCTGTGATCAAACTATTTGTGATCAAATCTGAATCACTTAATAAAGACTAGTCCTCCCCCAAGGACTGAAGCAGGAAAGATGAGAAAGCCAAGCAACCACCACAGAAGAACAATGCATCTGCTTTGTATTTTTTCCCCCTAGGATCTTCTCAGTGGTTTGGGTAGGCAGAAGAAAAGCTGCAAATTGGGACAGTTGCCTTCCCCCATTTCAAATATGAAAGGCAGTTCCGAAATGCAAAGTATTTTGAATCTAGTTTAGGAGAGAGAAAGCATTTGAACACATATGAAGTTGCCTTATACTGAATCACACCATTCATCCATCAAGGTCAGTATTGTCTACTCAAACTGATAGTGGCTCTCCAAGGTCTCAAGCAGAAGTCTTTCACATCACCTACTGTCTGGTCCTTTTTTCTAGAGATTCCAGGGATTGCACCTGGGACCTTCCGCTTGCCAAGCAAATATTCTACCACTGAGTCACAGCCCCTCCCCTATTTGATTTAAAAAAAAAAAAAACCAAGCTTTTCTGTTCGTGTTTGATGATGCCACTCACAATTTGTGATCAAATTATTAGCTGAACAGAAGAATGTTTGTCTAGCAATATTTGCGTACTGGGCCTGAATGAATACGAAGCTACATTTACACAGAATTATGCTTGAAATAGATATTTGAAAAATAGTTGACATTTTTCAAATGTAATACAATTTCATTATGAGAAGTTACTATCCAGATTTCTTTTAAATTGGAATGGAAATTGAGAGGCTGCAAAGAACCACATGTAAGTAGAGCAGGATGGCTTAAGAGATCTATTCTAACATTCGTTTAAAAGGTTTTGTGTTTTCAAAATGCAGTTGTTAGGACTGCAATTTTAAGGGTGATAGCAGTATGCGCAGTGTGTGTGGTTGTGTGGAATGGTACAGATCTCACAAGCTAAGCAACGTTAGTACTTGGGCAGAACACCAAGGGAGACTTTGCAGGGAAAGGCAATGGCAAGTCACCTCTGCTTAATCACTTGCCTCGAAAACCCCACAGGGCTGCCAGAAGTCAATAGTGACCTAAGGGCACTTTACACACAATAGTGTGGGAGCAAGGAGAAAAGATTCTCATTCCTTTCTTTGCGCTGTTTTTCAACTGGAAAATGTCCCTCTTCCTCGGAACTGTCTCTTTACTCTTGCTAAGAAAAATTTAATGACAGCTACATTTTATTTAAAATGTCCTAAAAAGAAACATGCAATGACTATGGATCCTTTAGTTTCGCCCTCAATACATCAGAGACAAAGGTTCTATCCCAGCCTAAAATATTTAATATACCATCTGTAATGTGGAGTAGTACAATCATATAGCAGATATAATTTTGGGGGAGGGGGGTGTTAGATGATAGACCTAGAATTAAAAGCAACAACACTATTCAACATATTCTCATTCTATCATAGGTGTTGGAATTATCCAAATACACTTTTTTGGAAACAAATACAGGAGGAAATAAAAATTATTACTGGCATAGCGATTCCACTAAACCCTAAAATAATTCTACTTAACATATGGGATGATACTGATATTCTGAAAACGAGGAAGGATTTAATTTCAATTATGTTTGCAGTTGCTAAGACATTTTCTTGTTAATGGAAAAGTGAAGGCTTACTGTCAATAAAGCAATGGTTGATTAAATTATGGGAATTCCTTATTATGGGAAAAAAAATAACTGACTGTATACAATATGCTGATAACCCAATTCATCAATCAGGGTTGTTTATGAAAAATTGTTTCCGTTTCTGAATTATATAAAAAGTGATGTACAGATGCAACAGAAGATTCCTAAGAAGCTTAAAGTTATACTTTTATTGTAATATTTCAATCAATAGCTCTGGCAGAGGTTGTCCTTGAAAGGGCAGCTGCTGTGAGAGCCCTCTCCAGCCCCACCCACCTCACAGGGTGACTGTTGTGGGGGAGGAAGGTAAAGGAGATTGTGAGCCACTCTGAGACTCTTCGGAGTGGAGGGCGGGATATAAATCCAATATCTTCATCTTCTTAAAGTTATACTTTTATTTTAATATTTCAATCAATGATATTGCTATCTATTACTGCTGCATTGTTCTTGTGGGTCAGGAGCTTGCTGCAGCTGATGCTGATGCCCGGCCGGCTGAGCCTGTTACCACCCCTGTCAGTGACTCAGAGGCAGTAGAAACTGGTCCTTGGGCACCAGTTGCTGCAGCTGCTAAGGACAGTGTGGACCCTAGTCCTGTGGGCACTGAGACCAAAGAGGAAGCAACCTCGACAGGCAGTGAGCCAACAACCCAGGATTCAGGAAAGGTTGCCTTTTCTCCCCTTTCCCCAGAGCCAGGGGAATGCAGGAGGCAATGGGCTAACTTGGAGCTCCTTGAGAGGAGATGGAGTGTGTGCCTTGAGAGGAGATGGAGTGTGTGCCTTGAGAGGAGATGGAGTGTGTGCCGGCACAGCACTTACCTAGTCAGGAGGAGCACCTGGGACTAATGAGCCAAATGGATGGCTCCCCCTACAAGTTCAATGAGACCCAGCTGTGAACTATGCAAAAAACATGGGACAGCTCAGGTATGGGAGCAACTCGTCAACATTCCAGAGATGACACAACCACAGCACCTGACCCTGATACCTCTTGCGATTTCTGAACTCCAGGCTTTGACCCACGGACCTGCTCAACTGTGCCTCTTGGACCTGCTTGGACCTTGTTCCCTGGATTCCTGACTGGCCTCCATTGTGCATGACTTTTGGACTGACTTTCTGGATACACGAACTTGGTTAGTATCCCTGCATTGTCACCCTTAGTTTCTACTGCCTGACCCTGCTCTGCTCTGGGACAATTTTATTGTTCAAAGATTATTGTTTGATGTTCACTGTTCGTTTATTGTTCATGCTATTACCAATTTTAAAATAAAAAGTTTTAAAAATACCCCTGACAAACATTTTTGTAAAAGTGGGTTGAACTGCTTATAGCAATTTATCAAACACAATGACCTTAAAAATAATTACATTCAGAAGGCTCATCATGGCATCCTGTGAAACAGAACTATTTTTCTACCAGATATATTAGCAGGGCTTTTTAAATAGAAAAGGCCCAGCAGAAACTCATTTGCATATGAGGCCACATCCCCTGACACCAAGCCAGTTGGAACTGCGTTCCTGTTCAAAAAACCCCCTGTATATTAGTGAACTTTTTATATATAAATGGACAAGTCCTGGTTTGTTTTTCTTCAGATTTATTCCTTGTCCTAGAATTGACTGTAAAGACTCATCTGAAAACCAACACCAACGTATGAAGAATTACAGAGAACATTATTTTTATCTTCATGTTTGCTGACTGAGCAAAGAACTCTAAATGAATTGGGTAAAGTGAAGCCAAAATTTACCTACCAAAGACACCTCCTTCTGCTCCATTTTCTAATTTCCAGAACCTCCTGCTCACACTTCCCATGTAAACCCAGAAATGATGTCATCAAGTTGGTGTGATGCTCCAGGATATCCCCCAAACCAAATGATATGTTAATACCATAGAGTTACGGGAGGGGGAATCTTAGAACATACTTATACCAAGTTGTGGGTCCACACTGAAAGTATGCTGTAGCATCAGTGTTGATGCCTGTCTCCTTCAAGCTCCTGCTGGGTACCAGGGTGCTCCTGTCAAAACTCTGGGGATCTCTGCCTCTCTGCCCTTCAGAAAATGCCTTTGGAGACTTGAGAGGCACTATGGATGTAGGGAAGAGTCTTACCTTGCTTTGAGTGTATGGCTGGGGGAGGTCTGCTCAGGTGAAGTTTCCCTGTGAGTTTGGTGTCACTGCCTTGTTCCTGAGCTGTTCCATAGACTCTTGTAATGGCAGCTGTCTTTTCCAGAGAGAGCACTGGGGAAACCTTTTATGATTGTTCATAACTGGAACCCCAGAAATGTAATCTACCCCAAACTTGGAGTGATTGTAGGGGACAGGGTGGCAGGTGAGGTTCCCTGTGCATTTGATATGCATGAGAAGATTTATCCAGGTTCAAAGCTTGGAGTGATAGGAAACCATCTTCCTTTTTTCCCTTGTATGTGCATTAAACCATGCTACAAGATGCTAGACCTCAACACCCTTCTGTGCTGATCAGCATGGGAATTCAGATGATGATGCCCAATATCAAGAAAGTTCCCTAACCAAGCCCTTGAGTGAGTCTGGTGGACAAAAGAGGCAGTGCAGACAAAAAAGGCAGCATGGCCTTGCTCCGACCTCCATGGAGGGGTGGAGGGGTGGGGGTGGGAGTGGCCTGGATTGGCAAAACCCCCAGCGCTGCCCCTGGGTGGTGGTGTTGACTTTTAAAGCCCTATGTAATTTGGAACTAGCATATCTGAAGGACCACCTACTCCCTTCCAAACCTACCTAACCACTACGATCATCTTCCAAAGACCTGTTTTGGGTGCCTCCACCTTGTGAGATAAGGCAAGTGGTAACCTGGGAGAGGCTTTCTCAGTCATGGCACCAAAACTGTGAAACTTTCTCGAAAGAGAAACTTATTACCTGTCTCCTATTGACATATTCTGCTAACAGGCAGGAGTTCCTGCTACATAAGAAGCCCTGCTAACAGGTGAAGACTTGTTTTGTTTAACATTTCCTCAGTGATTGCTCCTTCTAGCCCCATATTTTCATGGTCTTTGTGTATACATTTTTATTGTACTGTATGTATATTTAAGCTTGGTTTTAATAGTGCATTTCTGTTTGGTTTTAATTTTTTTAGATGTGTTTTTATTATGTACCTGAAAGGTACCTTGGTGGCCCTGATGAGAGTAAAATGGCACAATATAAATTCTGAAAGTAAATAATGAATAACCTCAGTAATTAATTGACTCTCCATGCATTCATGCTACAAAAATAATGCCACAGTGCTAATTATCAGAAATATTTGCATATGAGAGATTTTTTTAAAATCACCTTCAAGCTACCACACTAATTATTGTCAAATCTCCTAGTATTCCCAGGTTTTTTTAAAAGACAATCATGTCATGTTTACACTGTGGCAGGATAAATCCCCTTCCTTCATACTATTTTTACAATAAAATGATTATATAAATAAGTCACAGTAAATAATTAATAGGACATAAAGGTGCTAGATTCAGGATAATGCATTCAAAATATAATTTAAATAATTATCTAGATGATTTCTTTAGCATAAAGAAAAACACCATTTAACATTTCCATGCATTTAAATACTGGCAAATTTTTAAAAGATTGATTTTTTTTTCTGGGTGGCTACGGAATTCTATACCAGAATAATAGTCCAATCCTGTGGTCATATAGTTAAAAGTTTTATTGTGTTTAATGGCATTTACTCCCAAGTAAGTAATAGGACTTCACACTTATCAGAAATTAAGCCTTATTTAGCAAAATAGACTCACTTTTGAGTCAGTATACACATCTATGAATAAAAGATTTTAAGAGAGTAGATTTCAAAAAGAAATTCACATTATGTCCTGGAAAAGTGCCAGGCATGGTCAATGTTGCTTCTGAGTTACTTTCACCAATTGTAAATGAACAGTGAGAATTGTCTCAACTTGAATGAGGCCCTGCTCCATACATTGGAGATTTACACCAATGAAAATATGAGGCAATGCCATGGTCCCTTCCATCCCTTGGCCACACCATGCAGGCATTGGTAAAAAGCCCTGGCTGCTGTACATAATCTCGAGAAAGCAGAACAGCATAATAAAGCAAATTTTCTTAATAGGAACAACTAGTGCCATAAAACTCTCTGTATCTTAGGCTAATTAATGTAAGAAATCATTGTCCTCAGTTGGAATGCTTTAAATCTACTCATTTCCTGGAGAACGATGCGCTGCCTTATGCTAGTTGATTCACCTTGCATGTGTCTTGGGTTTGAGACTACCAATCCTTTTCCGGAATACTTAAAGCCTTTTGCAATGTGAGATGTAGCTTCCAGCTGTAGGAGAATTTTGCTTTTATGTACCTTTAAAAGAAAAGCTATTTAGAGAACATTTAGAATCTGCCGAAACAGGAGCTTCTTCCCAAGCTCAACCTCCCGGAGGGGCTTGTTTTTATACTCTATTGGACGATATCAAAGGCAGCATTGTAAAGTACATAATGATTGCCTTTTCATGTCAGTTTTTAGATTCCAGTGTAGAGTATTTATTATTCATATCAATCTGTCTTTTAGATCATCTTGCACAGACACTCCAGATTAGATTTTCTTCATTATCATTACAGAACTAGATGAATAAGTGGCACATCTGTTCATGAAGTAGTTTATTATCTGTCCTGATGAGGTTTGGGTTGAATGCGGGGAAAGATTTAAATACAGACCAGAGAGATGTGCTCAGGTTTATGCGCACTCTCAGATTCTTAATCAGTTGCACTAACTTGATATATTACCAGGTAGGGTAATGATTAACAAATAATACGGGCCAATTAATGTTGAGGAAAGACATCAGGCGAAACTGAGAGAAGACAAAGACTGGCAAACGAAGCAAAACTGATAAGGTCCCCACATTGCTTCTCTTTCCATCAAGGAAAGCTACTTGCAGGATTTTATAAATACTTCATAAATATGTGTTTAAAAAAATAAAAAAAAATAAACTACACACATCTAAATTGTAGCCTTAAATTTGTTTAATCTGGAACCTGAATACATTAGTCACTTTATGTATCTCTTTTATAGATGTGAGTGCTGCCACTTCATTACTATAGTGCCACCACTTATCAAGCTAATATTACAGAAGTGGTTTGCAAATTAATAATAATGCTTCCAGACAATTTCAAAGTATATGTTTAGGTATTGTTAAGGAATGGCTGTACAAACAAGCTTCCTGGCTTAATCCTCTAGAGGGGCACATACATATGCACCTTATTGAGCATATCTATTGATGTGGATGGGGAATCCTTGAGAGCAGAGTAGTTTGATATTCATATTACTGCTTCTGCACTCACAATGAACTCTGTACATCAGGTTGTGCTTGCAGAATGTATGTTGGTAAATTTGTACCGTGATATGTTCCTTTAGTGAATTTCACCTCTTTGGATGCTATTTTGCATTTCACATCAAAACCTTTTTTAAACAAAGAAAAAGAAAAGAAGAAGATAGAAGATATTGGATTTATATCCCGCCCTCCACTCCGAAGAGTCTCAGAGCGGCTCACAATCTCCTTTACCTTCCTCCCCCACAACAGACACCCTGTGAGGTAGATGAAGATATTGGATTTATATCCCGTCCTCCACTCCGAAGAGTCTCAGAGCGGCTCACAATCTCCTTTACCTTCCTCCCCCACAACAGACACCCTGTGAGGTGGGTGGGGCTGGAGAGGGCTCTCACAGCAGCTGCCCTTTCAAGGACAACCTCTGCCAGAGCTATGGCGGACCCAAGGCCATGCTAGCAGGTGCAAGTGGAGGAGTGGGGAATCAAACCCGGTTCTCCCAGATAAGAGTCCGCACACTTAACCACTACACCAAACTAGATCTCTAATTTTTGATCTCTAAAAAATTTAATTTTTAGAGATCTCTAATTTAATCTCTAATTTAGATCTCTAAAAAATTAGAAAACTCTAATTTTTGAAAGTTTTATAAATGTCTATCAATGACAGCATTGTACTGATGCTGCATTGCCTGGCCACCACTGAACAGCAATCTAGTCTGTGGGGTATTGTTGTTGGTACTGCTACCGGACAGTATCGGAGACACAGTACACAATATAGAGGCTACTGTATAGATTTACACACATGCTTGGGGTTATTTATTTATTTCTACGGCTGCGGGGTCCAAAGCACAACGCCATACCAGGCGGGGCAGCATGGCTGACCACACTATGATGGTCCCCGGCCATCGCTCCCAAATGTGCAAAAAAGGCAGCAGGCCCGCCCATTGAAGGCCACGGCGCCCCTGCCGGGCGGGGCAGCATGGCTGACCACACTATGATGGTCCCCGGCCATCGCTCCCGAATGTGCAAAAAAGGCTGCAGGCCCGCCCATTGAAGGCCACGGCGCCCCTGCCGGGCGGGGCAGCATGGCTGACCACACTATGATGGTCCCCGGCCATCGCTCCTGAATGTGCAAAAAGGCAGCAGGCCCGCCCATTGAAGGCCACGGCATCCCTGTCACTCAATAACAGTGTGCTGGCTGAATCCCAGCTGAGAGCCCACCGCAGTTCTCTGTGCTTGCAGAGTGGCCCAAAACATGTGGCTATGGCCGCAGATGAGAACTCGGCTCCAGCTCTTCTGGCCAGAAACAGCAGCATCTAAACAGAAAAAACAGTTAAACACCAGCCGAACAAACATTCCCAAAACCCAACTCATACACAACCTAAGCAAAGGCCGCACATAGGCCTTATATGCCAATGAATGCCCTATAACCTAGCGCCTTGCAGGACCTCTACCTGAAAGTTCTCAAACTGCCGCACAGCCCGTTCATAAGACTTCCAAGTACTAGGCGCAATGGCTAGACCTATCGCTCTGCACGCCTTGGCTCTCCAATCAGCCATAGCTCCTGGGGCATAGCAACCGGCTCTCTGTCGGCCTCCGGGGCCAGCTGATGAAACCTCTCCGTTTGTTTACGAGATAGAGCATCAGCCACCCCGTTACTCACACCCGGAACATGCTTGGCTAAAAACAAAATGTCAAGCCGCAAACCACGCAGAGTGACGGCCCTCACCAACCGCATAACCCGCCCGGATTTGGATGTAAGGGAATTAATGACGTGGACAACTGCCATATTATCACACGAAAAATGCACTGTGTGATTGGCCATATCCTTCCCCACAGCCAAACCGCAACTAAAATGGGAAAGAACTCAAGATACGTGAGATCTCGGTTCACACCCATCAGAGCCCAAGATTGAGGCCAACTATCCGCGCACCAATGTCCACGAAAGTAGACCCCAAAACCTAACGATCCCGCAGCATCAGACATGACCTGGAGCTCAGCTTCAAGCCTCAAATCGTCCCTCCAAAAAGAGACTCCATTAAAGGACTCCAAAAATTCCTGCTAAACCTCCAAATCATCCCTCATGCTGCGTGTGACCCTAGTTCTATGCTGAGGCAAGTGTAAGACTGCCATAGCATCGCACAACCTTCTAAGAAAAGCCCTACCAGGAGCAACCACCTTGCAAGCAAAGTTAAGGTGCCCAACCAGCTGCTGCAGCTCCAACAATGTAACTTTCTTCTTAAGAAGAAATGTAGAAATCCTAGCCCTTAGCTCCACTATTTTCTGCAAGGGCACCCTCAACAACTGTGCAACAGTGTCAATCTCAATCCCCAAAAAGGTGAACCTCTGGGTTGATCCCTCAGTCTTCTCAGGCGCTAGTGGAACCCTCAGCTCCTCAGCCAGCTCAACAAAGCCATACAGCAGCTGAGCACAACGCCCCGATCCTAAAGGACCCACAAAGAGGTAGTCGCCCAGATAATGAACGACATCCTGCAAACCCACTTTCGCCCGCACAGCCCATTCTAAAAATGTGCTGAAACGTTCAAAAGCCGAACATGATACAGAGCAGCCCATTGGCAATGCTCTGCCCATGCAAAATTGCCCTTCAAAACGAAACCCCAAGAGCTCAAAATCAGCAGGGTGAACAGGCAAAAGGCTAAAGGCTGACTTAATGTCACATTTCACCATTTCAGCCCCAACCCCACAACGCCGCACCACGGCAATGGCCTAGTCAAAGCTGGTATACCTAACCGAGCATAAGTGCTCGGGGATCCCATCATTCACAGATGCTCCTTTCGGAAAAGACAAGTGGTGAATCAAATGAAATTCACCAGGCATCTTCTTGGGTACCACACCCAGAGGAGAGACTCTAAGAGTACTCACTAGAGGACATGAAAAGGGACCCAACACCCTGCCTTCACCTAGCTCCTTAGCAATTTTATCCCTAACCATGTGCTCTAAACCCAGCACAGACTTAAGATTACCAGAAAGAAACAGAACTCTAGGCCCATGAAACGGGATCCTAAAACCAAACTTAAAACCATCCAACAAATACAAACCATCGGCCCTTCTGGGATACTCTGCCAGCCACCGTTCAAGAGGTCCCACCCTTATCGGGCTGGGGCCCTTTTTTAGCTGGAAAGGCACCTCCACCTCCCCCCGGCTTTTTTGGGTTCTTACGTCCCCTGGCTCTGGGGCAGCTGTCAAAGGAATGCGAGCCCCCACACAAGGGGCATTCGTGCCTAAACTGGCACGCTTTCCTGTTGCAAACCCCGAGGGAACCGAACTCCCAGCAGAGCAAGCGGGGTTGAACCGCCTGCCCCGCAGTGCTGTGGGGAGAGCCTGACGAAGCCGACACAGTGGAGGACCTATTTACCAAATGACCACTGTCAGAGCGGTCACCCAGATTAGGCCTAGCAGGGGACATAACCTGCAGCCAAAGCTGCTGGTGGATCCTGTCCCACGGAAGAGACAGATAAAGGGCAGCCCTCATCCGAAACTCTTGGTCATACTGCAGCCATGCTGGGCCACTAAAGGCCGTATAGCCCTTATATATAATATCTAAATACTGAAAAAGGGCTGCAGCCCTCCAAGGCTGGGCCTGGGCGATCACCCCTGCATATATACAGAACCCTGGAAGCCAATTGGCCCAGGTTCTGTCCACCTTACGCTTCTTCAATTTTTCCTTCTCTTTTTCGTCTAAATCCTCCTTATCTTTTTTCTCCAATTCCCTAAAGAGCAAGGAAAATATATCTACATACTCCTCTTTTAATATTTTCTCTCGTATTGCGGGGAGCAGGTGGTCGCCCAGTGGTAGAGCAACATCTCCAAAGGGCAAAGAAGCAAAAGGCACCATCCCATAAAGGGAAGGTGCCCCACTGAAGGGGCTGGCCATACCCAGTTGACCAGCACCCGCACAAGCCCCGCAAGGCCCCCCTTGACCGCTAAACCCAGGCCAGGTAACAGGGAACCCAAACCCAGAGGCAGAAGGCATGCCCAAACCAGACGAGAGGCACCCTTGTCCAGCCAACGCGGTGGGGCCACAAGGACCCCATGGCCAAGCCTGACCACTACCCACCTGTAAATTTCCGGTCAACTTACCAGCCCATCCAGGAGGAACAACTGCCATCCCCAGACCAAACGCTCCAGCAGCTGCTGCCGCATCTGCCCCGCTGGACCCAGCATCCATAGATGCACCAGCAGACCTGCCCTCAAGGAGAGAAAGCCTAGTTAAAATATTAGCTTGGCGACCCCTTCTGGATGTCCCAGGACCGTCTAGCCCCCCAGGACAAGGCAGACCTGACACTTGCTCCAGCGCCCTCAGTCTGCTCATAATACTAGCCTCCACCACCCCGTCACCTTCCTCATCAGACGAAGATGCAGGAGGCGGAGGTCTCTTAGGCGGTTCCCTAGGTGCCTTGGGCGCCGGCTTCTTGCCCTTAGACTTCCCAGACCCCTTACCACCAGCCATAATGACAACACAAAAACTCTTAAGAACTTTACAAACCCTTCTAATGTATGAGCCCCAAAATGGCCGATGCCTTGTTACCGGGCAAATTGGAGCCTAAAATGGCCGACAGCCCTGTTACCGGGCAAAACAGCAACTTAAAATGGCTGCTGCCACCCCCACTGCTGAATAAGCCCAAGATGGCTGACAGACCAGTTGCTGGGCAAAATGCTGCCTAAAATGGCCGCTGCCGCCCCTTCAGTTGAATAGACCCAAGATGGTGGCCATCCCTGTTACTGGGCAGAAAATAGGGAAAGGTTGTTTTATCTTACTACAACACTCTAACTACTGATTTGGAAAATCTGGCTGAGCTGGGTGCAAGGAATTGGGTGCCTGCAGCTGGCTCCCAGAGGCTCAGCGTGCGGGAACTGTTGCCCACGGCTGGGTAAGTGCAACCATGCACCAGCACTGTCCTCCCCCTCTCCTCGCTCAAGACTGGGTGGTGTGCAAGCATCTCCGGCACTTGAACCAGGCAGGGGGCTTTTGCTGGCCCCGCTCCCCTGTGCTGCTGCCTGCTCCCTTCCTTTGGTCTGTCCTCTACCATGTCGCACCCCTGGCATGGGGGGGGGGTGTCTGGCAGCTGCTGAGATGCGGGGAGGTGGGTCAGAGACTGTCCCTTTAAGAGAGATGATGTCATGGCCATTTTTTCTGATGCTGACCAAGTGGGTCCGTGGATAGATTGGATTAACAGTATTCATCCATCTATTCAGTTTAGTCATAAGGCTGAAAATCAATCTTTGGCCTTTTTGGATACAGTAGTTTTTACATTATAGAACAATACTTTAGCTGTTAGACCATATTGCAAATCTATTGATAGATTTCTTCCATTAATATTTGATAGTTGTCATTCTACCCATTTGAAAAAGAGCTTGCCCATTTCGCAACTCAAAAGGGCCAAACACAATTCTACAAACAGGGTAGACTATGAGATGGAGAAGACCCAGATCTATACTCAATTTGTCTCATGCGGATACCCCAAACATATAGTCAACTCAGCTTGCAAGCGGGTTGATAATATGTCTAGACGTACTATGTTTTCTAAACAAAATGGTAAGATAGAACAGACAGGGAGAGTAAAAAACAGACTGACGTGCTTTAAATTTTCCCCTTTAGCTTATTCTATCCAAAATGTTCTCAAAAAATTTTGATTTTTAGTGAGAGACCTTCCTAGGTGTGTTAACTTTCCCAAAATAGGTTATAGGAGAACTAGAAATTTGTCAGATGCTCTGATTCGATCTGATTTTAAGAAATTATCAGTGGTTAAAGGCACTGGAGGACATCATAAATGCAGGGTTTGCTCCGCTTGCCTTTTATCTTTGAATTTAAAAGGCTTTGGAATTAAAAGACACTACAGGCTTTAAGGTCACTTTGCATGATACCATCACTTGTTCTACTAAAACTTGTGTTTATATCATTTTGTGTCCTTGTTTAAAAATTTATTGTGGCAGTACCAGACATGCTGGCAGGACACATGTTTTGGAACACAAGTCTTGTGTAAAAAATTTAATTTCAGAGGCTCCTCTCACTAAGCATTTTCGCCAATTTGCACATGATCCTAATGTTTTGGGAAAATTTCCTACACGACTTCAGGGTAAGGTAGATCTCCATAAATCATTGCTCAGGCAGGAAATGCATTGGATTTTCAAATTGAATTCCTTAACACTCAATGGATTGAACAATGATTGGGATCTTTCATGTTTTTTGTAGTGCTGATTTTTATTGACAATGATTTTTATAATGCATTTATAATGCATTTGCATGTAAGTTCTATTGTGGATCTCTGTGGATATTATGTCTGATTTTTTTTTTATTTAAAGAGTGTAGAATGTAACTGTAACTCTAAGGATTTAGGTAATGTGTGACACCTGTTCATATATATTCTGTGAGGTGTGGCCCTGTGGTGCCACTTTAATCTGCAGAAAAGAAGTTTAGCTATAGCTTTGTATGAATGTTTCATGATTAGTGAAGGTTTGTATGTATGCTTCTTTGTCACATTCTTTCATTGTGTTTTTTAGCTTAATATGTTGTGTTCTGTCCTCCCTGGTAGTTTTCTAGGTATTGATGGTGGCCCACATCACCATGTGTTAGCTGGCTGTCTCCATATTATTGAATTATTTATTTCATTTATACTCTGTAGGGGTGTCTCCAAGGAAAAGAGTTTAAATTTTGGATCAATGATTCCAGGAGGATAAATTTACATTTATTTCTGATTTTTCGGTAGGGCAGTACTGGTTCAGTATTCAGATCTGGAGGGGGCGCGGGTTGGACAAGCAGAATGGACAAAGCAGTTCAGTTTTGTAGAACTCCAAAGTAGATGCCCTCTGCTACACTTCTTTCCACTCCTTCCAGGAGAAAAGGCAATGGTATTTTTTTAAAAAAAATTGGGTGCATCCAGTTTCTTGCATACTCTTAAAAGGACTGACAATACTATTTTTTAACCTTTCCACTGAAAATTCTGCATTTGCCATCCTCCTTGTTGAGGTCCATTGTCCCCTTTCACAAAGTGAGAAAGGCTTTCTTTGCACACCATTCCCCATGTGCCATCACTACAATCTTTGAAAATACTTCATTTCCCCTCCCCAAAAAACATTGAATGCATGTGTGTGCATATGCAGGTCTCCGATTCAGCGGGAGCTCACAGGAGCGCAGCTACTGAACCTTTCTGGCAGTTCTACCTCCTCCTTCCCACCTTGTCCATTGAATAGTAGGTGCAGCTGCTAATGATGGTAAACCAATGAACATGAAAAACAATATGGATTTTTTTTGGTGGGGAGACTACTTTTCATAATGCCCCAGAACCCCGAATGGTGTCTAATATTTTAGAAATCACAGTAATGACCTCAAACACCAATTTTCATCTATGTTTTCAGTTGGGAATTTGGAGATGCAAATCCCAATACTCTAACTTTCTCCTCTTTGGGGACACAGAACAGCTTACATCATTCTCCTCTCCTCCACTTTAACATCACAACAATCCTGTGAGATAGGTTAGGCTGAGAGTGTGTGACTGCCCCGAGATCACCATCAAATTCTTATGGCAAAGTGTGAATTTAAATCTGGGTATCCCATGTCCTTTTCCAACTCTAACCTAATTTGACTAGCTGGAAGTTCTGACCTGAACACATGCCTGGAGATGGTAATGGGATGGATAAGGGACACCAAACTGAAGCTCAGTCCAGACAAGACTGAGGTTCTGATGGTCAATGGAAAAGCTACTGAAGAACTGAAGAGTCAGACTGCCCTGGAGTGGGCTGCATCCCCCCCTGAAAGAATAGGTTAATAGTTTGGTGGTACTGCTGAATCTTGGCCCACAGATGAGGCTCAGATCTCCTCTGTAGTATATAGTGCCTTTTATCAACTTCAGTTGATATGGCAACTATGATGGTTCCTTGAAAAGCATGATTTAGCCATGGTGATTCATGTTCTGATTATATCTTTGTTAAATTACTGTAATAAGACTAATTTGAAGCTTCCTTTAACAGTGGTCCAGAAACATTAGCTCTTGCAAAATGTCAGTCCTAAGGGAAATCAATCCTGACTGTTCCCTGGAAGGTCAGATGCTGAAGCTGAAGCTCAAATACTTTGGCCATCAAATGAGAAGGGAGCACTCACTGGAGAAGATCCTGATGCTGGGAAAGACAGAAGGCAAAAGAAGAAAGGGCGGCAAAAGATGAGATGATTGGACAGCGTTACTGATGTAACTAACATGAATTTGAGCAGACTTTGGAGGATGGTGGAAAACAGGAGGGCCTGGCATGACTTGGTCCATGAGGTCTCAAAGAGACGGACATGACTGAACAACAACGAACAGCATCACCCTAGTGCTGAAAGATCTGCTCTGGCTGCTTATTTGTTTCTTAGCACAACACGAGGTGCTGATTCTTACCTTTAAAGATGTAAATTGTTTGGGGCCATGGTACTTGAAGGACTGCTTCCTTCCCTATTGTCCAGCTCACTTCTTATGATCTGTCTCACAAGTTCAGATCTGTCCTGCTTTCTCTATGCTCCCACCTTCATAGGTAAGGTGGGTATCAACCAGAGACAGTGTTTTTTCAGTAGTGTGTCTCCTTGTTTATAGAATGCCTTTCCCTTTAGGGCTTGCCTGGCACCTGTGTTGCTTTCTTTTAGACTCTATGCCAAAAAGTATTTTGTTCACCCCAGCTTTTAATTTGTGGGGTTAATCTTTTAACGCTATTTTAGTCTGAAAACTATTATTTTAAGATGCCAATGATCTGCTTTTATGGTCGAAGTTTTTATGCCAGGGTGAGTCTTTAATGCTGGATCTTAATTAATTCAATTTTATTTTATTTATTTTTTTAAAAACATGTAAGCTATCTCAGGCATGTTCCTGGAGAAGTGGCATAAAGTTTTGGTAAATAAATAAATAACCACCACTCCATCATAATACCATTCCTTTTCAGCAGAGAGGAAATAGGATACTCACTAGCAGAACTGTCGTTAGGGTTTTAGGACTGGGCTGCCATTGAACATGATAGGTTTTAGTTCCAGATAGACATGCACAACTTTGAGATGCATGTCAGCTCTGTTTGCATGCTTTAAAAAACACATTTCAGTGAAGTCTTGTCAATTGAATTCTAAATTAGAATTCAGACATTCTGTTAATTCCAAACTTGAGTTTATATAAATTAATAATCCTGTTTTGTTACAATAGTGGCAAAGTCCTTCTACCTTAATAGAACCTAAAGCATTAATATACCAGTAAGTCTAAAATATGTGATCTTTCCACTCCCTTTGCTAAAGCACAATTTCCACTTCGTTATATTACTTATTCCATGCATCCCCCCAAATTCACTCTTGCATAACTTCTAATCTTAATTACTAGCTTTGCAGTTGAGCCCCATGAATGGCAGTAGCTGTTCATGATTTTCTTTAAAGAAACTGTGTCCTGTCAGAATAACATGATGAAGTGTTGCTGCCTTTCCAAAATTTGTACTGAACAGTCTAGTCCTTCAGTCCCCTTCCCAGACTTTCTGATGGCACCTTATTACCATAATAACAGATAAACAAGCATGTAGTACAAAGCTATAATTTCATTGATTGTTCCCAGCAACACTGAATGCAGTGACAGCTCATGTTGTCCAAGTGATTTGTCACCACCAGCATCTCAAAAGAGAACGTTCCCATAGCACATTCTTTCCTTTTTTCCTTTTCGTTGTTTTCTTTAAAATATATTTATGAAACAAATTAAAAATCCCACACTGAGGCTGGAGCTATTAGCTGATCAGTCTTTCTCTGTCTCAATAATCATATAAAATACAGTCGGGAATGAGTTTCACCATCTTTGTAGGCCACGGTGTCACATATGCTTAATTTCTTAACCCCCATTCCTGATCTTCTTCACTCCAGCCCATTAAAGAAGAACAATAAAAATAAAAAGGCAATATGTGTGCCAAGAGTATATTACACCACACATGGCTTTGCATGGTAAGGCATCTGTGTATCCTAGAAACCACCTCTGTCTGTATAATCTAGGTTGACAGTTATGATCTCAGTCAGTGGAGCTTTACTAGCTGAGATTTTCTAAAACTTCCATTTAGAGTCCAGAATGTCCTGGATCTCAAGATGAATCTGACCCCGAACCAAGATCGGGGAGGGAGCCGACATCATTGAGTGCCAGGGTGACAGAGATGCACATGTTTAAGCACTTTAGGGAAAGCCAGTTCAACAGTCACCTTATTAATCACTCTCTTGGTGGTAAAGGGACCCAAATACTTGAGACCTTGAGAGCCAGTTTGGTGTAGTGGTTAAGTGTGTGGACTCTTATCCGGGAGAACCGGGTTTGATTCCCCACTCCTCCACTTGCACCTGCTAGCATGGCCTTGGGTCAGCCATAGCTCTGGCAGAAGTTGTCCTTGAAAGGGCAGCTGCTGTGAGAGCCCTCTCCAGCCCCACCCACCTCACAGGGTGTCTGTTGTGGGGGAGGAAGGTAAAGGAGATTGTGAGCCGCTCTGAGACTCTTCGGAGTGGAGGGCGGGATATAAATCCAATATCTTCTTCTTCTTCTTGGATGTCTGAGAGTTCGGGAGGTTCTTGGTAGAAATATACACCCTGTCCCTCACTTTAAAGTCCCAAAGCTTTCCGTGGTTCTTATCATACTGCTGTTTGTTAGAGTCTTTGACTTTTTCCAATTGGATAGTCTGGATAGTTCCTCACCTTCGGGAAATAGTCCCCCACCAGTCTGAGAATTTGGGAGAAGCTGCTAAGGCCGGGCCTCCTGACAACTCCAGAAATGGCTTCCCCTTATAGCAATTCACAATTATTAAAGGGTTGGCATTTGTGGATTTGTGTATGCCATTATTGTAAGCAGGGGTTATCTTGTAGAAAAATAGGTGGTGGAGCTCATCCAGGGATTGTTATGCAGCTATACTTACTATTCAATGGACAAGGAGGTGAAACTCTCAGAAAGGTTCAGGAGCCGTGCTCCTGTGAGCTCCCATTGAATCTGAGGTCTGATTGTAAGCATATTAGGCAAATGGAAGGAGAGACACCCAATTTTCCTGTTGATAAGACACGTATCAGTGGAGAAACTGTTCCAACACCCCATTGGTGCATTCTGTCTGGCCATCTGTTTGTGAGTGGTAGGCTGAGTGAAGTCCTTGCTCGATGCCTGTTAGCGAGCAGAAGAAGAAGAAGAAGATATTGGATTTATATCCCACCCTCCACTCCGAAGAGTCTCAGAGCGGCTCGCAATCTCCTTTACCTTCCTCCCCCACAACAGAGCTCCCCACAGAATTTAGCAACAAACTGCGCCCCCCCTGTTGGAAATTACCTTGGAGGGGAATGAATGGAGCCTAACCACATGTTGTAGAAACAACTCTACCAGTTTCTTTGTAGTTGGTAGCTCTTTGCAGGGGATGAAGTGGGCTTGTTCAGTGAATGTGTCTACCACAGCCCAAATCACTGATTTCCCTTGAAAGGGGGATTTGTAGCTATTTCCAGGTCTTGGGTGGGGGTGGGGGGTGTCCCATCTACTACTGCCTGGACTTTGGCCAGATCCATTCCCAAACCTCCCACTGACACTCTGTAGCCCATGAAGTCCAATTTGGTTTTGTGGAACTTGCACTTTGATAGTTTGGCAAACAGTTTGTTATCATAGAGAGTCTTTAACACTTCTTGCACAAGTTCCACATGGCAGGGCAGGTCCTCCAAAAAAATTAATACGTCATCCAAATAACAGACCACGCCCTTAAAAAAGTTTACCTCTCATATAGCCTTTACTTGCTTCCCAAATTGATGTCATTGATTCTTCTTCTAAAGTGTTTAGTTTTATAAATTCTGCTAGGTCATTCTTACATTTCTCATTTATATCCTTTTGATGTAAAAGGTCATCATTTAGTTTCCATCTTCTTGCAGCTCTTTTTCCTCCTTGCCATGCTATCCATAATGGATTATGATCCATGCATATTTTACATTGAATCTCCACATTTTTAAAATTCATGGTTAAAGTTTTAGATATCCAGCATATGTCAATTCTTGAATAAGTTTGATGTCTGTCATAGTAAAAAGTATAGCTTTTAGATTTGGGATTAATGGCTCTCCAAACATCAAACAAATGCAACAGTTCCATATACCAAATAACATTCTTTGGTGTTTCAAGAGAAGGGATTCAGGAAGAAGAAAAAGAAGAGGAGGAGGAGGAGGAAGAGATTGGGTTTATATCCCACCCTTCAATTGGAGTCTCAGAGATGTTTATAATCTCCTTCCCTTCCTCTCCTCACAACAGATATCAGCACAACAGAGCAGCTCTTTCATGAATTATGACTGACCCGAGGTCTCTCAGCAGGTGCATGTGGATAAGAGGGGAATCAAACCTGGATCTCCCAGTTTAAGATCCACAAACTTAAACACTACACCAAATTGGCTCTCTAGCCTTCTGGAAAACAAAGTAGTCAGAGAATATTCAAAGAAAGTGTACTGGAATGTTTAGGAAAACACTAGAACAGAAGTTTTTAAGTTAACTGTGGAACCTAAGAACTAAAGTCTATGCATGTACTATTTTTACTTCAGAGTTGTCTATATTGAAAATTCAAAAATTTCAGTCCCTGATTTCACCTGATCTTTCCCTTCTATGTTGAATAAAATATTTTGTTAATTTTGAATTTCAAAATGTCTCAAGTATCATTTTCAGTTGCTTAAGCTAAAGGGTGATCCTAACCCTTCCCTCAGGTTCCTGGACTGAGCCAGCAGTAAAATATCACATTGAGACAGGGTGAGACAGCCAGAGTTCTTCAGGAAAGAAGAAAAGAGACTACTAGGACTGCTCAGTCAGAAAGGCAAATAGAAATGGAGGGAAAATCCTGCCTCTGAGGGAGGAAAGCAGATGAGGGCATCATCATAGCCTCAGACAAACTGAGATTAAGCTTTACTACTGCAGCAATAATTGTGTTTGATATTTGCAGTAACTGATTGGACAGCACCTGTGTCAGAAAGCACACAACTGCTTTTCCAACAGGAACTGTGGGCTTTTGCCTATTTTCAACAAAAGCCAGTGTTTGTCTGAAGTCATAAATGTGTTGCTATAGAAAGCACAATTGCAAATGCAGCTGTTTATGCATTCTTTCATAGTATCTTAAGTTTGTGAAGTAATGCTTCATGAAGTGCTGAATCCATCTTTTCTATTTTGCATAGGCTGTTTTATTTATATATAACTGTTTCATTAAAAGAAGAGGATTTTAAAGAGAACATTAACAGTTTAGGGAGGAGTAAAATGTACTACACACACAAATAATTCATGTGGGATGCTGCTGATCATCTTCTTACAGGTTCAGGATGACAAAAACATATTACATATTATACCAGTTCTTCAGACAAATGCATCAGACCTAGTTCAAAGTGCTGGTTCTTATTAAATCCTTCACAACTCAGAGGCCAAATACCTGAAGGAGCTTCTTCTCTGTTGGATCCTAGGTGTCAGGTTAGCTCTTCTGAGCATCTTTATCCAGATGGTTCACGTGTCCTTAGTGCAATTTCAAAGTTTTTCTGTTATAATCCCACCATTTTGTACTGGCTGACTGTCTGAGGACATGTATAGTTCGTTCTTTACTTGTCTTGCACTGAACCTGTACAGCAGTTTTATTTTCAGAAGCATTTTGGTGGATAGTGCTGTTGTTGTTTGTTAAGCTGTCAAGTTAGTTTCTGCATGTTTATGACATCAACATTTTGCTGTTGTGCTTTTAAGACTGAGTATATTGACTACTTTTTATAGGCTACTGAGCTGTTTTATGGAAATGTATTGGTTAAATCTCCATCTGTGCTACCAGGAACAGTGGGTGATCAAAAGTCTTTTTCCATTTATGTAAATTGAGATTTCCTTAAGGAGGAATGTCTTTTGTTGTTCCCTTAATGTTTTTCCATCCTCCAAATCTGAACGTGTCCTGCTTTAAGTTGTTTGTTCCAACTCTCACTGAGGCTTTACAGATTGTTTAAGTGCCCTATGATGTGAAAACTGTTCAAAGGTCCTTCCTTTTTTCCATAAACGTTTTGCTTCTCTAAACATATCATGGCTACCAGAACAGTTGACACTTCTTTTTCTTGCCTTCTGTAAACAAAAAAAACCAGCCACATATCCACACTCTAGTTTCTTTGCTTACTCATTATCAAAAAAAAATTGAGCATGGGTTCGTATCAGCTGCCTTGAATTACTAGGAGAGGAGTAATATAAAGCTAAGTCTTTAGGAGAGGAGTGATATAATACTAAGAGGGAGGGAGAGGGAAAGAGAGAGAGAGAGAGAGAGAGATGAAAAAGTAACATTTATAAAGAAAGAAAGAGATAGGCTGTGATCAGGCTTTGCATGGCATGCCCTCTATTTTATCAGCTGTTATTTGTTTCGGATGTCTTTGCCCAAACATGCCATCCTTAACCTGCCTTGCTGCATGCTCACTCCATGGTTGACTGTTCAGATTATTGCTGCATGGTAAGTTAGTAACCACAGAGTGTGTGGGTAGACAGCATCCTTTGTGTGCATGTGTGTGCCTTTCATACATGTGCATAAGTGCATAGCTGAAACACTGATTCTTTTTTTGAAAGCTCCTCAATCCCTCCACCAAGTACTGCAACCTCTCCCAGCCTCCTTTGCTGTGCCTCTCTTCTTTGGAATACATGGAGGAGACTGTAACCATCATACAGATTTATGTGAGAGTACTACTATTGACTCCCATACATTTACTCTTGTGTTAATCATGGGATGCTCTCAAACAGCAATTCTGAAGCAGAAAAAAATATGGGAGCCTTACTAGGACTATTTCCACAGCTTTCCAACCCCAAGAAATATAACAGAGAGGTTTGGGGGAGATTTTTTGCTCAAAAACCACTCCCCAGGGATCTCCCCAGGGAGTTTTGGGGTGCAGAAATGCACAAGCAGTGATTCAAAACCCTGGGGCGAAGATCCATTTATGTGTACATCTTTAACTGAATGTTTTGTGTTTAAAACAATTTTATTGGTAACATATGGTAGTAAATATATATCTTACATCTTTTTTAAAAAAGCTTCTTTTATCTACCCCATATATTACTTTCTACCCACCCCTCCCCCCATTACTTGACCCCCTCCAGTGTTATTTACTTAAAATGCAAATATTTAAAGGTACCCTTAACTATTAAAACAAAAATTTATATTCTTCTTCTTTTTAAAACTTAATCATTATCAAAGATTGTCCAATGTCCTTTTATTTTCCACTCTTTTTCTACATATCTTCTAAACTTTTTCCATTCCGTCTTAAAAACTTCTAAATCATAGTCTCTTAATATTCTTGTTAATTTGTCCATTTCACTCCATGTCATAACTTTTATAATCCAATCCCATTTCTCTGGTATTTTTTCTTGCTTCCACAACTGCACATACAATGTCCTAGCAGCTGAGAGCACGTACCAGATTAAAGTTCTATCTTCTTTTGGAAATGTTTCCATTTGTAGTCCCAACAGAAAAGTCTCTGTAACTTTGTTAAACTCATATCCCAAGATCTTAGAAATCTCTTGCTGAATCATCTGCCAAAACATTTAAGCTCTTTCACAAGTCCACCACATATGGTAGAAAGAACCTTCATGCTTTTTACATTTCCAACATCTGTCTGGCATCTTATTATTCATCTTTGCCATTTTTTTAGGAGTTATCTACCATCTATACATCATCTTAAAACAGTTTTCTTTAATACCTTGACATGTTGAAAGTTTCATAGAGTTCTTCCACAAATATTCCCAAGTTTTCATCTGTATGTTATTTACATTAATTGCCCATTTAATCATTTGCGATTTCACTACTTCATCTTCTGTAGACCATTGTAGAAGTAATTTATATACTTTTGAAATTAATTTATCATTGTCTCCAAGCAGAACTTTTTCCAATTCTGTTTGCTCTTTCCTTATTCCTTCAGTTTTAATATCATTCTCCACCAAGCTCTTTATTTGTTGCATTTGAAACCAATCATATTTATGATTCAACTCTTCAGCAGTTTTCAGTTCTATTTTGCCACTTTGTATTTTTAATAATTGATTATATGACAACCACTTTTCTTCGCCTATCTCAGACCTTATTGTTATTACTTCAGCTGGCGCTATCCATAATAGTCTTCTCTCATCTCCATATTTCTTGTATTTAATCCATGTATTTAGCAAATTATTTCTTATATAATGGTGAGAGAAAAAACCGTCCATCTTCTTTTTTCCATAATACAAATACACGTGCCAGCCAAATTTATTTCCGTGACCTTCCAACACTAAAAATTTTTTGTTTAACAACGTTATCCATTCTTTCATCCACACTAAACAAACTGCTTCCTGATATAATTTTAAATTCGGCAGTTGAAACCCACCTCTTTCTTTTGCATCTGTCAAAATTTTCATTTTAATCCTTGGTTTCTTCCCAGCCCACACAAATTCTGAGATTTTCTTTTGCCATTTATCAAATTGTTTGCCATCCTTCGCAACAGGAATAGTTTGAAACAAATACATTATTCTTGGTAAGATATTCATTTTGATTGCAGCTATTCTACCCAACAATGACAAGCTTATTCCATTTTAACATGTCTTCATCCATTTTACGCCATAACTTCTCATAATTATTTTTAAACAGATCAATATTCTTCATTGTTATCTCCACCCCTAGGTATTTTACCTTAGAGGTGACTTCACAGCCTGTTAGTCTCTGTAATTCTTGTTGCTTGTTCACCCGCATATTTTTACACAAAATTTTTGATTTTTCTCTATTAATACAAAGTCCCGCCAACTCCCCATACTCTTGTATTTTAGCCAGCAGCAAAGGTGTAACTTGTATGGAGTTTTCATTTATAAACATTATATCATCAGCAAAAGCTCTATATTTGTAAGTAAATCCTTTTATTCTTAATCCTTCTATTTCTTTTTCTTCTTGGATCTGCATCAATAATATTTCAAGAGTCATTATAAACAACAATGGTGAAAGCGGACAGCCTTGTCTAGTACCTTTGCTAATTTTCATATCTTCTGTAAGAACCTTGCACTTTGTTCAGAATATATTGATTTTATCATTCTTATAAAGTTTTCACCCAGCTCCATTTTTTCCCTTACTGCAAACATAAAGTCCCAATTTAAATTATCAAATACTTTCTCTGCATCTGCAAAGAATAATGCTACTTCTTTTTCTGGATGTCTTTCATAATATTCTACAATATTTACAACAATTCTAATATTGTCTCTTATTTGTCTTTTGGGAAGAAACCCTGCTTGATCTTCCTTTATAAAGTTTATCAAATGTTGTTTAAGCCGTTCTGCCAAGATTCTTGTAAATATTTTATAGTGATTATTTCATAGCGAAATTGGTCTGTAATTTTTTACGTTCATGACATCTCTATCTTCCTTAGGTATCAACGAAATAACAGCTTCTTTCCATGTGTTTGGTACTTTCCCTTTTATTTGTATTCATCAACTTCTGCAATTTTGGTATTAACTCATCTTTAAAAGTTTTAAAATATTTAGCTGTATATCCATCAGGCCCAGGTGCTTTTCCATTCTTCATTGTGTTAATTGCTGCTTCAATTTCTATTTTTTCAATTGGATCATTCAAAACTTTTCGCATATTTTCAGTTAAGGGCTCTATTTTTATCTTTTGTAAATACTCATCCATCTTCCATTAAAGAACTCATCCATTAAAGAATTCTTTAAAAACATTGTTTTTATTTTGACCTCCCAGCAATGGCCGCTGATGTTTCTCAATGGTAGTAAATTCCTAGAGTAGGTTTTTTTCCCGCTACTTCCTGCTTTTGTTGCCACAAAGTCTCATTCACACTGGTAAGGAGATCTCACGATACTTGACGTACTTCCTGTCTTGCTTGAATATGCTGCAGATCTGTGATGATGGTGCTCTTTTTTCAAAACCACAAGTAGACTAAACAATAAATTCCTTTCCACTTTTTAGCACTTTTTAACATTGTCTTTTATATTTATAAAGTCCAAATTTCACCTCTTCCTCCCCTCTTCTTCCAGACTTTCTAGATTTTCCTTTCCCACCTTTTAAATTTATTCCATTAAGCTGTAAATAGTTCCGGAATGAAAGATAGTAATTTGTACCTTCTCTTCCAATTATCCAAGTTCCCACCGGTCTTGCAAAGCTTTAAATGTTTAGCAATGTCCAAGAAGGTTAGGAGCCTGTCGAGCTTATGTCAAATAAATGACTCTGAATGAGTCAGCCCTGAGTCCGCTTGTGGAGAGGGCGGGATATAAATTGAAAGTAATAAATAAATAAATAAAACTTCTGCAGATGATGAAAATGCAACTCTTTCCGGAGACCCCTCAAAGGAGCCCCCCCCTTGGGTCTCCCTTTTAGCCAAGGTAAATCTCCTCAAAGTTTCCTGTGCATATCTTGGACTAATCTCTGACTGAGAAAAGTAGGCAGTAGGCATTAAATTGCCTTCCACTACCCTGAACAGAAGTTCCAGCCTGCTCCCGTTATGAGAAGCAGCTCAGCTCGACATTTTCACAGCCTCTCCACAGCCTCTCCCATTCTTCTAACATGATATTATGTCCCATCATCTTGCATCTTCATCTGTAATAAGTATGCATATAGTTTAGAGATTAGCTTTTCTTGAGGACCTAGAAAGATTTTATCAAATGGATATTGCTCTGTGTTAAAGCCTGTTATTTTGTCTTTGGCATACCTGGATTCAACTTGCATTCTCAACCACCAACTCATTTTAATATCCATGTTTTCTAGCTTTTCTCTGGTTTTCAGTTGATTATCTTTTTCCAGCAGGTCATCATATCTGTAACTCTGATTAGGTTTTAAAAGATTTGGAGGGGTGAATGCTTCCACTGGGGATACCCATCTTGGAATTTTCTGGTAAATTCTCATTTTTAACCATGACCATGTGTGGTACAAAGATTTCCGAAGCCAATGATTCTTAAAATAAGAATGTCCTTCAAGTCTTTGATACCATAAATATGCATGCCAACCCAAAATAAGGTTGTGTCCCTCTAGCAGCAATTGTCTCTTATCATTCAATAGTATCCAGTCTCTTACCCACAGGAGCACAGAAGCTTTATAATACAATTGCCAATCTGGAAGGCCCATACCTGCTCTCAATTTAGAGTTGTAGTATGTTTAGTTTGATTCTTGTTTTTTTTTGCCTTGTCAAATATATTTAGAAACCATCTTGTTCAATTCTTGAAAGAACCCACTATTTAAGAGTACTGGGACAGTGTGAAATAGAAATAACAGTCTTGGCAAAATGTTCATCTTTATTGAGGCTATTCTTCCCATTAAGGATAAATTCAAATCATGCCATTTTTCCAAATCTTTTCTAATTTCGTTGAGTAGTTTATAATAGTCCATTTTTAAACTACTGCATTTGTTTGAGATGAGTACACCTAAATATTTGATTCTTTTCTCATATAGAAACCCTGTTTTTTGTTGGAGAAGTTGGATTTGTTCTATTCGTCATATTCTTCGTCAGGAATTTTGTTTTATGATAGTTGATCTTCAGTCCTGCCCAGTAACCAAATTGATTGATCTTATTTATAGGACAGTCAATTGAATCTATTGACTGCTCTAGTATAAAGACCAGGTCATCCGCAAAGGTTCTTAATTTGTATTGTTCACCTTTTACCACTGCTCCTTTAATACTTGTATCTTCTCTTATTTGGTTATTCAATATCTCTAACCACAAGATAAAAAGGAATGGTGACAGTGGGCAACCTTGTCTTGTACCCTTTTGAATATCAGTTGTTTCTGTTAATTCACCATTCACCATCACCCTTACCCTTTGGGAGGAATATATTGATTCTATTGCTTTCAAGAAATTTTCACCACATTCAAATCCCTTCAGTTGTTGCAGCATAAATTAACAACGGACATTATCAGAGGCCTTCTCTGCATCCAGACAGATTAATGCCAAGTGTTTCTCTGGGTGACTCTCATAGTATTCCATTATATTACAAACTGTTCTAACCTTGTCTTTCAGATGTCTTCTAGGAAGAAATCCAGCCTGTTCTTGATGTATTCTGGACTATAAAACTTTCTTCAAACATTGTGCCAGTATTGCTGTAAAAATTTTATCGTTCACATTTAGAAGAGAGATTTGCTGATAGTTTTTTATATCTTTCAAATCTGCACCTTCTTTTGGAATTAAGAATATTGTAGCTTCTTGCCATGAAGCTGGTATTTGGGCTTCCTCTTGAATCCTTTCAAGGAGATGTTTGAAAGGTAACAGTAAGGACTCCTCATAAGCTTTATAAAACTCCACAGGTAATCCATCTGGACCCGGGGCTTTACCATTCTTTTGAGATGGCATTGCATCTCCCACTTTCTTTATTGTTGTTCTTCAGTAAATTTATTAAGATTATTTTGGCTAATGTATTCTAAATCTGCCTTTTGAACTTGTTTGTCTACATATAATTTTTTATAAAATTGTTCCATGATTTGGCATATCTCCTGTCTTTGAACTTTCTCTTTGTTATTCTTGTCTTTCAAAACCGGTATTATTCTTTTGGCATTCTCTTTTCTCATTCTGTAGGTCAACTACCTTCCAGGTTTATTAGCATGTTCAAAAAAGTTTTGTCTAGCAAATCTCAATTTTATCTCCATCTTTTCTATAAGTAGTAAATTAAGTTGATGCTGTGTTTCTTTAACCTTATTTTGGAACTCCTGTCTTGTCAGTTGTACTTTTAAATTCTTTTCAGCTTCTCCTGCTTGCAACATTAATTTTTGAAAATTTTCAGTTCTTTCTTTCTTCTTTTTTGCACTATATCTGATTGCAAGGCCCCTGAAATATGCTTTAACAGTGTTCCAACTACTTGCATCTTTAGATCTTGAGTTATGTTCTATCTAAAAAAAGATTCCATTTCTGCCTTGGATTCTTTAAGAAAGTCTTTGTCTTTTAAAATAGAAGTATTTAACCTTCACAATCTTTTTATTCGTGTGCCTTTGAGATTTACCATTACAGGACTATGGTCTGATATGACTCTTGTTTGGATTTCTGTCTCAACTAAATCTTTAACCAAATTTATAGAGAGCCAACAAATATCAATTCTTGACCACGTTTGATGACTGGCCGAATAATATGTAAAATCTTTCGAATTTGGATATCTTGTTCTCCATACATCAACCAAGTCCAATTCTTCTAATAGCTTCCAAAAACTTGTTGGTAATTGAAGACTTTTAATTTTACTATGTTTATGTATTTTTTTTATCAAATTGTCTGTCAGAAACTGCATTAAAATCTTCTACTATGCAGTATTCTGCATATTCCAGATTTGACAAATTGAGATGTAAGTCTTGGAAAAAAATTCTCTTGGTGATCATTCGGGGCATAAATATTTGCCAGTAGGATTTTTTTATTGTCCACCATGACTTCCACTAGAAGAATTCTTCCATCTTCAGAAGCATACTGTAATTGTGGGTTAAATTTATCCTTAACATAAATTGCCAGACCCCTTTTCTTTTTGTTCATGTCTGTTGCTGTAAACAAACTGCCAAGTTTCTTATTTTTCAAAAGGTGTTGATCTTTAACTAAAATATGGGTTTCTTGTAAACAAATTATATCCATTTCCAATTTTGTCAGGTATCTAAAGGTCTTCCTTCTTTTAACAGGAGAATTAAGTCCATTCACATTAATAGAGATTATTGATGCCATTATGGATTTTTCTTATCACTATCTTTTTTATCTTGTTTAGTCTGCAATCTTGTTGGATATTTCCGTGGTTTGTTTGGATCCTCTTCATCAGAGCTTTCTTCTTCCTCTTCATCTTCCTTCTTTTCCTTCCCCTCTTTTTCCTTCATTTTATCCAGAAAACTCTGAGCTTTAAAGATTGAATTTATCCTATATCTGTTCTCCTTATAAGTAAAAAGCAAACCTTCCGGCATTAGCCATGTGTAGGGTATTTCTCTTTCTCTCCGAAAACTTGTCAAGGTTTGATATTCTCTCATCTTTTGTCTCACTGGCCATGGTACCTCTCTCAAGGTTTTCACCATATTTCCTGCTATCATCACTGATTTGTCTCTTGCTTGCTTCAAAATATCATCTCTGGTCTTCTTTCTTATAAGTTTCAGATGAATTTCGATGGGCAATTTATTCTGTCTCGTAAAGCGTGATGGTACTCGCTTAACTTGATCAAACTCTTCTACCATCCTTTCAGAGGTCACCTGTAGAATTTCTGCCAAGGTCTCACTTAATATTTTCTGTAAATCTTCAGTTTTTTCTTCTGGTACATTTTGAAACCTCAGCATATAGGCTGCTATATCTATTTCTAGCTGTAGAAGTCTGATATCATGTATATTCTGTTCTTTTCCTAATTGTTCCATCTTTTGTATATTGTCCGTCACTTGTGCATCCAGTACCTTTAAAGCTTTGTTGGTCTCTGCTGCCTGTTTTCTGTTCTCTAGGAGCTTGTGTTTGATCTCTGCCATCTGCTCTCCTATATTATGTACTTTACTAGTAAACTGCGCTATGGCAGTTAGTAAAGTATTTTGCATCTCTTTCATATCTCCCTGCATGGCCGTAAATTTCTCTGGGCCAGACGAAGAGCTAGGTGAAGGGATTGGTGGTTTACCTTCTCGATTATCTTTTTTTTAATTGTTTCTTTAAAGCCAGTTGCAGCTTTATTTTCCATCCTTATTAATATATTTGCACTCATAACCACAAGATCTGTACACTGCCTCTTGAAAATCTGTTTTGGAACTCAAAGTTCCTGTTTGTATTAGATAAGCTATTATCTGTCAAACAATACCAATACAACATCTTTAGTGCCACCTAGCCAACACAGTTCGACTCACTGAGTTCACTGAAACAGAAACAGTTCACTGTGACATTTTTTCTAATGATGATAGCTCAATAAAATCCAAGTCGTAACAAACTCATTCAACTGCTCTAGGTTATGAATTGTAATCCAGGGCTGGATGCCCCATTTGTAATCCACAGGTGAAATCAGAAGTTAAAAATTAAACAAACAGCCCAAAAGAAGAAAGAATAGAATAAACCAGAAGAAATTAATCCTGATATTCCCAAAATAAAAACTAAAAAAAATTGAAAAACTCCAAATATGATATGGGAAAAAGGGAAAAAATGAATATATAAAAATAAAAAGCCAAGAATAATCCACTTTGAAGGTAGGCACAGGTATTCTTCCTTCAGCCAACAATCTAGCTATATTTTATTATCCAGTATACAAAGCCCACAAGAATTTAAATGTCTATTTAAAGCTCACATAAATTTGTTCAGAGCACTTCATCATAAACTTCAAATTGCTTCTTGTACCAGCTGTCCTTCTCATCCATATATACTTGCAAACAACTTTCCCAAAGCCAAGTCTTTCTCCAGAAAGAAGTTTAAAACAAGTCACTTCAATTCAGTCATCAAGTCTTTTCTACATTTAAAAACTGGTGTTTAGAAACATATTTCTTATGCAAGGATTGTAAAAGTCACCAGGTCAGGCAAGAACTTTTGGAAGCCTCAGAAGAAAAAGAGAGAGTCCCCCCCCCCCTTTCTCAGCCTTTGCCTCTGACTATGTTCCACTTCAATCCCAGCTCTCCACTTCCCCTGCTTGAAAGAGCAATTCTTCAGGACTCGATATTAAAAAGAAAGAGAACTTACAGTCTTCAAAACAATGATGTAGCTTGGCCAGCTCATGCAGAATCGCTAAGTGAAGAAAAGAAGTCCAGCAGTCAACCCCAATGCCATTTAAAAATGGCGATTGGAGCAGCAAGGCTCACAGAGAGCTGGGATCGGGAGGCAGTCACCGCTGTGACCCCCGTTCTGCAGCTCAAGCCATCTGCCTTCCAGTACCTTTCCTGGGTCCCAGGGTCGAGTCTCCCGATGGGGTAGACCCCTCCACTGCCCGATTAAGGAGTGGCTCTGGACGCGGTGGTCCGAGTCACTCCTAACAACGGGTCACCGAAACCAGAATCTTCAGTAAGGCTTTTGATAAGGTTCCACATACGATCCTTGCTGAGAAGTTGGTAAAATGTGGTTTGGATCATGTTACCGTTAGGTCGATCTGTAACTGCTTGACAGATCGCACCCAAAGAGTGCTTGTGAATGGTTCCTCATCCTCTTGGAGAGGAGTGACAAGTGGAGTGCCTCAAGGATCTGTCCTGGGACCTGTTTTGTTCAACATCTTTATCAATGATTTGGATGAAGTAATAAAGGGAATGCTTATTAAATTTGCCGATGATAGTAAATTGGGAGAGGTTGCAAATACAGTAGAAGACAGAAACAGGATGCAGGATTACCTTGACAGGCTAGAAAACTGGGCTAAAATCAATAAAATGAATTTTAACAGGGATAAATGTAAAGTTTTGCATTTAGGTAGGAAAAATCCAATGCATGGTTATAGGATGGGGGAGACTTGTCTTAGCAGTAGTATGTGCAAAAAGGATCTAGGGGTCTTACTGGATCATACGCTGAACATGAGTCAACAGTGTGATGCCGTGGCTAAAAAGGCAAATGCAATTTGGGGCTGTATCAACAGAAGTATAGTTTCCAGACCACGTGATGTGATCGTATCATTTTGCTCTGGTAACACCTCACCTGGAGTATTGTGTTCAGTTTTGGGCACCACATTTTAAGGATATAGACAAGCTGGAATGGGTCCAGAGGAGGGCGACGAAGATGGTGAGGGGTCTAGAGATGAAGTCCTATGAGGAAAGGTTGAAGGAGCTGGGGATGTTTAGCCTGGAGAGGAAGCGGCTGAGAGGTGATATGATCACTATCTTCAAGTACTTGAAGGGCTGTCATATAGAGGATGATGTGGAATTGTTTTCTGTGGCCCCTGAAGGTACGACCAGAACCAATGGGTTGAAATTAAATCAAAAGTGTTTCCGGCTCAACATTAGGAAGAACTTCCTGACCGTTAGAGTGATTCCTCAGTGGAATAGGCTTCCTCGGGAGGTGGTGGGTTCTCCTTCCTTGGAGGTTTTTAAACAGAGGCTAGATGGCAATCTGACAGCAATGAAGATCCTGTGAATTTAGGGGGAGGTGTTTGTGAGTTTCCTGCATTGTGCAGAGGGTTTGATTAGATGACTCTGGAGGGCCCTTCCAACTCTATGATTCTATGAATGATTTGTTCAGTATTTAAAATAAAAAAGGATGTTGAATAGTGTTGCTTCTAAGCAATTGGCAACATTTAGCATGGTGGCTGGTCAGGTAGCCAGCACAGACTTATGTTCACAATTTGCTGCCTTACTTGGCTTATGTGTACTTCAGGGGCATTGCAGACTAGTCAAGCAGTATTGACAATCAGCTTTTCTGGATTCCTAGTTGGAGGCAATCATTAATCAGCATCATACCTCATTCTTCATGTTGACATATAATCCAAATTTACTGTATTGAACTACAATGTCTAGGTGACTGTGTGAGACTGGTGCAAAGGATTTGTGATCCACTTTAACAGACTCAGTGGGAACACCCAGTTTTAGAATCCAGGCAGGCAAAATGGAAAAGGCTGAATTAATAGAAATAAAAGCTCTGCATCTTTTGCTCCTCCCACTCTGACATTGAAAGATGTTCAAATAAAGCACTTTTACTTGTAAAGTTATTTATTTGTTGAATTCATATCCCTCCCTTCCTGCAAACAGGCTCAGGGTAGGTAACAACAGAGTTATAAAACATTAAAAATCAATTATAATAAGGACAAAACAGTTAAAAGATGGTGAAATCTGTTTCACATGATAACCCTAACTGCAGGGTAGATGGTAAACAGGAGTCATAGCAAATTAATGATACCAGTGCTCCACATGGGCAGATGTAGTAGGGTGACTTTCTGCAGGGAAGTCAAATAATTTGACATCTATCACCTCAACCAAAGGCCTGGCAGAACAGCTCCATTTTACAGGCCCTATGGAACTGTAATAAGTCTCACAGGGCCCTGGTCTCAGGCAGGAGCATGTCCCACCAGGTGGGACCAGGACAGAGAAGGCCCTGGCCCTGGTCAAGGCCAAATAGACATCCTTTGGCCCAGGGATAGCCAGTAGATGTTGGTTGGAGGAGTGCAAGGTTCTTTGGGGGGATAATATGGGGAGAGATAATCCTTTAGATATGTCTGTCCCAGGCTGTTCAGGGCTTTAAAAGTTAGTACCATCACCTTGAAAATGGACCTGGTACTCAATTGGTTTCCAGTGAAACTGGTAGAGCATCAGCTGAATGTGTGCCCACATAGTCGAGCCACTGCATTTTGCATCAGTTTCTGGATCAGATTCAAGAGTAAGTCCAAGGTTGCGGACAGAGGGTGGTGCTCAGGGGCAAACTATCCCAGTGGCACCCATTACAATGTGGTGTGCAATTATTTCCCCAGTGTTATTTAACATCTATATGTGCCCCCTTGCCCAGATTATCTGAAGATGTGGGTTGCGGTGTCATCAATATACAGATGACACCCAACTTTATTTGCTGATGGATGGTCACCCAGATTTGGCCATGGAGGAACTGGGTAGGGCATTGCAAACTGTGGCTGGTTGGTTGCAACAGTGCTGGCTGAAACTGAATCCATTGAAGATGGAGGTCCTGTGTCTAGGTTACAGGGGGCTGGGATCAGAGATCAGACTCCCATCCTTTGATGGGGCTCCACTGGTGCCCACATCGGGGGTGAAGAGCTTGGGGGTACTCCTGGATGTCTCTCTGACTATGGAGGTCCTGGCTTCTGTCTGATGGAATGAGCTCCCCTTGGAGGTCTAGGCCCTGCAGGACCTATTCAATTCCACAGGGCCTGTAAAACAGAGCTTTTTCACCAGGTCTTCAGCTGAGGCAGCGGACATCACTTGTTATTGGCCTACCCCCTTTTTATTTAGGGTTGCCAAGTCCAATTCAAGAAATATCTGGGGACTTTGGGGGTGGAGCCAGGAGACTTTGGGGGTGGAGCCAGGAGACATTGGGGCGGAGCCAGGAACAAGAGTGTGACAAGCATAATTGAACTCCAAGAGAGTTCTGGCCATCACATTTAAAGGGACAGCACACCTTTTTAAATGTCTTCCTTCCATAGGAAATAATGAAGGATAAGGGCACCTTCTTTTGGGGCTCATAGAATTGGACCCCCTGGTCCAATCGTTTTGAAATTTGGGGGATACTTTGGGGAGAGGCACTAGATACTATATTGAAAATTTGGTGCCTCTACCTCAAAAAACAGCTCCCCCAGAGCCCCCGAAACCTCCAGATCAATTCCCCATTATACCCTATGAGAAGACGTTTCCCTCTCCACCCCCCTCCACCCCCGCCCCACCCCCTTTCTGGGAAATCTGATGCAGGAGACAGAACTCACTCACCTCCGGAGGTGCAAAGGCACATGGTCCTTTGGGGGCGTGGCTGGGCTCCCCTCCCTTCACCGGCCAGCTGACTGGGGGCGGGAAGCAGCCTGAGAACACGGAAGAGCTCTGGCTGCTGCGATCGGGGCTGGGTGGGAAGGGCTGCCGTTCTCCCCCTCCCCCCCCCGCTTTCCCTTTTATGGCCAGCAGGAGGAGGAGGCTCCAAATCAAGGGTCTCCAGGCCTAGCGGAGGATTTGGGACCCCTATTTTTATTCCATCTCAGTGCTATAGGACCTTCTGGAAGGACAATAGGTCATGCTTGTGAAGCAGAATTTGTCATTTTAGTTCCCACTGTTTAGTCTGTAATTTTAGATCTTATATATTTTAATTGGTTTTAACTGTTGATTGTCTTCTTTTATGATATAACCCACCCTGAGCCTGTTCTATGGGGAAGGGCGGGCTAAAAATCTAATAAAATAAAAAATAAATAAAATAAAGTGAGTTCCAGTAATCTAACCTGGAAGTGACCATTACATGGGTTACTGTGGCTAGTTGTTGGGTGGAGAGATAAGAAACCAGTTGCCTGATCTGCCAAAGGTGATAAAAGGTAGATCTGGCAACAGTGGTGATCTGGTCCTCCATAGAGAGGATCACCCCTAGGCTCCTAACCCTCAGTGCCAACACCAACAGTGCCCCGTCAAGTTTAATCTTGTGTATCCAACCAGCATGAAAGGCACATGAAGTTTTCTGTGTCCATCTCCATTCCTACAGCCCCTTCTGACCACAAGAAAGTTCATTTCTAAGGTTGCAGAGAAACAGTCATGCAAAAAAACAGTCATGCAGGTTGATGGTTCAGAGTGAGGAGGGACAAGCAGATGGAATTGACTGTTTCCTTCAACAGAGTTGCATTTCCAAAAGAGGAAGGAGAAGTGATTTCATCTCCTGGTCCTTCCTCACTATAGCCCCCCCCCCCCCAACATTGTGGCTATTCTTACCCAGCTATTACTTTGTGTGGGTCCTACAACCCTGGGAAGTATCTTCCTGGGGATTGGAAAGGGCTGCACAGAGGGGAACTGAAGAAAACTCTTTTTTCCATGCACAGAGAGGTAAGATACACTGCCAATATAATTTTTGTTTGGTAAACAGTTTTGTAACTGTTCAAGGGAGGCTTGCAATTAATGATCCATTTACCATTTAAATGGAGGAATGTTTGCTCATCTTTACGACAGTCTTTCTTTTCAACATGTCACATCCCAGTTTCAGTCAAGGTCCTAACTGGTTGTAATTTAACATTTAAAGCATGATGGGATCTCCAATTACCAAATCTGGTTTGACTGCTAATTATTAATGAAAAAAGATTTTTTTAAAAAACACACACACATAATACCAAGATGAGTAGCTTTCCCACAATGATCTTGTAGTGCTCTTGTTAATTCAAAGCAGGGCGAAGTGAAATGGACTGATGAAATAACTCACAGCCGTGTAAACCTAACTGCTCAGCTGTGACCCTGCACTGCTCAGCTGTTAGGTTTAAATGGCCCCAAACAACCAAACCAGAACAAAGTCCAGTAAATGTTTGGGGAAGGTACCTTCCTAGAACATCACTTCAGGGATTCTGAACTGGCCCAAGTTTGTGCCTAAGTGGCTCATGAGCCGGTTTGTCCCCATCCCTAGTTGGTGCACCTTAATTGTCAGGCGACAGCTCTCTGCGCTGTGCAAAACCTCCTGTGCATATTGAACAAAGGGTGGTTAGTTAGGTGCTGAGGTGAATGTGGGTTGCTATCAGTGGTAAAATATCTCCGGTAACTGGCATTACAACTTATGACACACATGGCTTGGCCTGACAAAGTGACATTTATGTCAGATCTGACCCTTGTAACAAATTAGTTTTGACACCTCTGGATTAGAGGAATTCCCATATACACACTATTACAAATCATATTTGGAGTTTCACAGAAAGGAAGTGTGATTTCAGGGTCATCAGAAAGCGGGGGGGGGGGGAGATGTCAGCTGGGCACTCCATTATTCTCTAAGGAGACTGATTCCCATAGGGTATAATGGAGAATTTTTCTGTGGGTTTCTGGGGCTCTGTGAGGGGGGGGGGCTATTTTTTGAGATATTGAGAGCCAGTTTGGTGTAGTAAAGTGTGCAGACTCTTATCTTGGAGAACCGGGTTTGATTCCCCACTGTTCCACTTGCAGCTGCTGGAATGGCCTTGGGTCAGCCATAGCTCTCATAGGAATTGTCCTTGAAAGGGCAGCTGCTGTGAGAGCTCTCTCAGCCTTACCTACCTCACAGGGTGTCTGTTGTGGGGGGTGGAAAGGTAAAAGAGATTGTGACCACTCTGAGATTCAGAGTATAGGACGGGATATAAATCCAATACCATCTTCTTCTAATACCAAAATGCACAACAGCTGGTAAAGTAAAGGGGCAAAGATATACATGCAATAACTAAGAGATGGAGCACTGTTCTATTATTGTAGCTATTGCCATATTACATTATAAAAAATGAAATGTCATGGGGATGGAACTTCTTTCTTTGTAATTTCATTCCAAACCTATCCAAATCTCTCCCTCTCTCCCTCCCTCCCCCCTCTCTCTTGCACACAGATTAACTAACTTGTACTAGTACTACTACTAATTAATTATGAAAAAATAAGGTAAACTTTAGGACTAATTATGCATCAATAATTATGCAAATATTTTTTCTGTGAACTTACTACCATCATATGAAAATTTACTGTATGGCTATTAGATACATAAAAAAATATGTGGATTATAAAAATGAAGATCATTATCTTTAAGGAGCTTGGAGAATTTCCTACTATTATTTAAATGCATGATCTGGGAACATTTTTAGAGCATTTAACCTGGAAGAAATTATTAGTTTCATAATGGAGCTTTAAAATGAAATTGGGTTCAGCTAAAGGAATGGTTACAAGTATACTATCTCATATACTTTTTTTCTTTTACTGGGATTCTTAAAATCCTGGAAGGAAGATTAGGCATTTACACAGATAACGTTTACAGAATAATATTTATTGCTCCAGCATGTGGTTGTAAAAAGTTATAAAGTACACCAAGGTTCATTCACTGGGGTATAAATTAGATATAAAAGGAAGATATTTTCTCTTTGTATGTAAAATGATTATATGAATGAATATTTTATTCTTAATCTATTAGGTATATCAGATGTATCAGGTACAGACTGTCACAGATGTTTGTCTAGGGATTTTTCTGTGTGGAAGAATTTATTTTAAAAAGTTTGTGAACATGAATGTGCAATTCACTTACATTTGCTGTTATTGAACACCAGGTCAGACAGCCCTAAGAGAAACAAGGAGGAAGGCACATAAGAGACACTTATCACATATTTGGTTTCAATGGGGGAATGGACTAGATGACTCTGGAGGTTCCCTTCCAACTCTATGTTTCTAACTAGGAATGTGCATAATGAAATTCCTGAGTCAAAAGATGTACACGAAAACCACTGTTTTATTTTGCGTAATGGCATTAGCAATTCAGGATACTGATAAACTGAAACTTCCCACCCTGTAAAAAACCATGTTGTTTTCAGGTTTGGGTAAGTGGAGCTGAGAGAGCTCTTACAGCAGCTGCCCTTTCAAGGATTTATTTTATTTATTTATTTATTTGGGATTTATATCCCGCCCTTCCCACGAATGGCTCAGGGCGGCTTCCAACAATAAAATTTAAACAATTTCAAGTATAAACAGTTAAATATTTAAACAGTTAAAAACATTAAAAACAGATAACTCTGTGAGAGCTAAGTACTAATGGTGGAACTGAGAGAGTTGGGAGAGAACTGTGACTGGCCCAAGGTTGCTAAGCAGGATTTCTGTTGGGGGTGGGGAATCAAACCAATTTCTCCATATTAGCATCCAGCTAATAACTTGTTGTTAGCACCATGTGCTTTTCATGCTGTTCTTTGATTTCACTGTTTTCCTTGGCAATGGTATCCTTCTTTCCAATTGGCTCCTTGTAAGCAAGGTCAGCTCTGCCACTAGGCAAACAAGGCAATTGCCTAGGGCGCCAGCCTTCTGGAGGTGCAAAACTGGGTGCCCCCCATAGGATAGAATGGAGCAATTGGGTTGCCACTGTGCCACAACACTACAGAAGGGGTTTTAAGCTTTAAACCCCTTCTCTGGGGTCACACTGCAGTGGCAGTCCAATCTCTCCATTCTATCCTATGGACCCATAGGATAAAATGAAAATATCTGTTTGCTGTGACCCCAGAGAAGTGGGGGGGTGTGTGCAAGTAGTTAGACTTGCCTAGGCTGCCAAAGGGTCCAGGGCCAGCCCTGTTTGCAAGGGAGGAGCACAAAGCACTTTATTTTCAAAGACTGCTGCCCCAGACCCTGGAATTGGCTGTCCTTCTAAAAGAGTGGTGTCTGCAGTGATCTGCGTGGAATCTGCCTACTTTAGGATCCAGTAAAATTCAGCCTCTTCCTTGTATGTGCTTGAAATTCAGGAGGTCATGAGAGAAGAAGCACAAGTGCATTCAAAGCAATTTTGGTGGTGTTATCTTTGATGACTACTGCCCCAGACCTAATGGTCCTAATAATTCAGAACCTAAAAACACAAGATGGGCCTATGGACCTATAATCCAAATCAGTAATGACCTACCCTAAACGAAACAATCCTGGTAACCCCCTCTCCCCACCTCAAAGAGCAAGTTTGGTGTAGTGGTTAAGTGTGCGGACTCTTATCTGGGAGAACCGGGTTTGATTCCCCACTCCTCCACTTGCACCTGCTAGCATGGCCTTGGGTCAGCCATAGCTCTGGCAGAGGTTGTCCTTGAAAGGGCAGCTGCTGTGAGAGCTCTCTCAGCCCCACCCACCTCACAGGGTGTCTGTCATGGGGGAGGAAGGGAAAGGAGATTGTGAGCCGCTCTGAGACTCTTCGGAGTGGGGGGTGGGATGTAAATCCAATATCTTCATCTACCTCACAGGGTGTCTGTTGTGGGGGAGGAAGGTAAAAAAGATTGTGAGCCGCTCTGAGACTCTTCGGAGTGGAGGGCGGGATATAAATCCAATATCTATCTTCTTCAAAGTCTGGATCTGAAACTGCAACAATTTTTTTCTCAGCACATATTTCTATTTCCAACTTTAAATTGTGTTGTCTAGGTTTGAGTTTTGTGGCCATGGAAGCAGAATCAGTGCTTAAAAAGATGCTGGGGTTTTGGTCTGGGGTTTAATCTGCCGCAGTTTTAATCCGCACGCCCTCAGTGTATTAGCCTGAACTCAATGCGCCATATGGTTAGTCCCAAACTTCATAAGGTAGATGTGTCATAGGTTCTAAAATTCCTGAATTATTGTATGTTTCGTTGTTTACTGTTTGAAACAGAACAAACCATGAAAAAGATAGTACATATTTTACGGATATAATTGAAGATGCAGTTGTGCTGTCCTTCAAAAAATTTTTCTATTTTAATATTATGGAAACATATTATTTACATTGTATATTATAATAAAATAGCACATTCCAGGGCCATAAAAACAGAATCTTATTTGTAATGAACGAGAACATTTTAATAAGAAATAAACAGCAGTGGTCCAAAGGCAACATTGCAAAGCAATTCAACGAATATTACATTTCCTACAAACACAGCTATTTTGGGTCTCAGAGAGAATGTGAATGAGCTTCCTTAATAACAAGTACTGCTCAGTCTAAATTCTTGGTAGAATATACATAAATAGGGAGAACTGGTTTGTTTTCTTTAGCAAAAAAACCCCAATAGGTCAGTTACTGCATACAGATTATCAATGCTTGCATGTGATTGTTCATCTTTTGTTCTAATTTATCTTAATTTGGTCACAATTTATGAAAGAAATGTAAATATTAATAATAGAAATCATCAGTTATCTTTCAAATCAACATGGGTCTCAGGTAAATTCTCTAAAATAAAAGCCTAGCATCATCTGTCTCATTTTTACTGCTTAACTGATGGGACAAATACGTTCTGTTATTTTTTCAATGCTTAAACCAAGAATGTCAAACATGGAGCCCGGGCTCCTATTAGGCCTCCGAGCAACTGGCTGTCATCTGGTTCCTTTTTCCTCTATCTTGCTTCCTTGTGCATAACAGCTTGCTTTGCAAGGCTTGATCAATTGCACAGGAGCTACAGAGCAAAACCTCTATTTTCTCCATTGGCTGAGGCTCCTTCCTTGGGGAGGAAAGAAAGGAGGCAGAGTTTGCTTTGTCAGTCTCTTACCCACCTACCTGCATCAGGGCAGCTGCCAGACCCCTCCCCCCAGTGCCCTGCCAAGAATGAGACCATGCTAGAGGACAGACCAAGAGAAGGGAGCTGGCGGCAGCACAGGGGAGTGGGGTCAGAAAGCACCTTCTGCCTGAGCCCACTGCCTGGTCAAGTGCCAGAGATGCTTGCACACCACCCGGTTTTGAGCAAGGAGAGGGGGAGAACAGTGGGGGTTACAGTTGCACTTACCCAGCCATGGGCAACCATCCTTGCATGCTGAGCCTCCGGGAGGCATGAACCTGTGGAGACAAGAGCAGTTAGCCCCAGGGGAGAGACCTCACAAGTCAAAGATACTATCTAAGCAGTCGCACAGTGCAGTGCTCATCACCAATATGCCTGTCCCTCGCTCTAAGTCCGCATGGCAGGGAGCTCCCCAGCAGAGCCCCTTGCCATGCACGGCTGTCCCTAACAACGGAGTTGTGTGAGGCCAGAGTGGAAGTATTTCTAGGAGGGGGGGAAGGCGATTGGGTGTTGGGGAGGGGGCTTGCCCAGCCAGGGGTGCAAGGGGATTGGTGAGGCAATTACACTGCTCCCTAAGGGGTTTGCGAGCTCCCACGGCAGCGGGGCCAATCTTTCTTTTTGGGCTCAACAAGTGCCTATGGGATACACCATCATTTCCATGGACGTAACTTTACGCCTCTCTAGAGCATGTTATGGCCCAATGTCCTTAGGGAGCCACCTAAGCTTGGCCGCACCCTGACTCCACCCCTCCTGCACCAGAACAGCTCACTCCACTGCTCTTCCACCAAAGCTTGGGCACAGACCTCAGGCACTGCTGCTCTCAGCCGGGGCGGTGCTCTGGCAGCCCCACGGCCACATAAGTCCCCTCCACCATGGCGCAACTGGACTTACATGGGTGCAAATGCTACTTGCACCACCATAGGGGATCATCTGCTCCCAAAGCACTTTCCGCCCCCCCCCCCCCCATAGGATTGTGCTCCTAGTCACTAACCAGTGTTAGTGTTTAGGATTACACCTCAAATATCCATAGTATGGTAATGAGATTTGCTCATAAGCAAGTCCTATGGATTTTGGTGAAACACACTGAACTGGTGATATTTGCAAAATGAAATGCAAGCTGGATCAAGTCTTGTTAGTCTATCTGTAGCTGTTAGTCTATCTGTAGCAGCAGAAAAGAACAAGAATCCAGTAGCACTTTAAAGACTAACAAAAATATGTGTCAGGGTGTGAGCTTGTGTGAGTCATTGCTCACTTTTTCAAAAATGCAACCTATTTTAGTGTCATTAATCTTGATTAGGGAAGTATAAATATGTAAGTTCCTGTTTCCATTTGTTTCTTTTACTGTACTGTATAACATTTTATGCCTTTTTATATTATACAACACAACTGACACACAAACATGCTTCAGTTAAAAAAAATTCCCCTCAAATTACTTAATAGGATTGGGAAAAAATGAGAACCAGTTTTATCCCAAGTGTGGAGAAACCATAAAAAGAAACTTCAACATTTGACCTGAAATAATATCCCTAATCATGATTAAGTATTTTGATTTTAAAATGTATAGAATTTAGAATGTAGGGTTATTTTAAGTGCGGTGTGATGATCATTTTGCTTTACAGATCCATTTTAGTGGACAGCCTGGGGCATGATGATGAAAAGATTGTCAGAACTTGTAACTGTGATTTCTTGGCTTAGCAAAACCGCCTCCATGTTGTAACTTAGAAAGCTGACAGCGGTCATTGACCCGGGCCTCTCTGCTATGCTAAATATTTAGGGCAGTAAGACAGGCGGCAGAGAGTCTCTGCTTAACATCCACAGGTGCCCTTTGAAGCCGGGCCATTTGGCCTTCACAATAGGGGGGCATCCTCCTTTGCTGATAACGAAGGCTGGGAAGGAGAGACAGCCGCTGGGACCGTGTGAATTATTGTTTTATTATGCTTTGCTGTGGGCATAAAATGTAACCAACTGCCCTGAATCGCCATTACTGTTATTTCGTTACTATAGTACTGTAGTTCTTCTAATAAAGATTCCTAACTTGCAACAAGTATTGGACTCTTCTGAAGTTCATCCAAGTTCTGACATTATAACAGTAATCCTTTTGTTTGGGCTTATCGGAACTGGCAACCTGGCCCCATGGCGGCACCGGCACCAGACAACGGAGAGCCCAATATCCCACCAGATGAGGAACCCCTCGACCCAAAGGTAACCGGCGCGAGGAGGAAGATTAAAGTCCCCGTGCCGTTCTCCGTCGACGCCTTCCCCTCACGAACCTGGAGCCCGAGGAAATCTACGGCCGCGATGGAGGCCGCGGAGCAACGCTACCGACTCATCGCCACGGGCGGGGGAGAAGGGGACGAGGACGAGCCCAGAGATGAAGGGCTCGGGACTTATGGTGGAGGGGACCCGATCCGAACGCTGCGCAACGAGCTGTTCGATTGGGTGAGAGAGATCCACGACGAGGTTCATGCCTCCAGGACCCTGATGGCAGAGGAGATGCAACAGAACCTGGGAGCGGTCTGCAATCAAATCCGCACGCTCCAAGGGGTCGTGGCAGCAGGACAAACCCCAGGGGGAGGACCAGTAGGTCCGCCGGCAGGCGCGCCGGCTGGACCCCCGGCAGGGGCACCCGCGGGGCCGGCGGCTGGCCCTCCAGCGGGACTGCCGGCCGGCCCCCCAGCAGGACCCCCCGTGGGGCTGCCAGCTGGGCCCCCAGCAGGACCCCCGGTCGGGCCTCCGGCCGGTCCTCCAGTAGTTCCCCCGGCCGGGCAGCCCGCAGGACCGCCAGCAGGCCCTCCGGTGGGACCGCCGGCCCCGCCACCCGGTGGACCGGTGGCACCAGTGGTTCCGGTGGCTCCCGCTCCCGTCGCCCCGGCCGGAGGGAACGGGGGAGGACACCGGCAACTGAAAATTACCTTCGACGGAGACGGGGAAGTGGTGGAATACTTCACGATCCAGTGCAACACGTTTTTCACGCACTGGGGAGCGGGGTACCCCACGGAAGCAAGCCGCGTAGCCCACATCGCCTCCAGGCTGAGAGGACCGGCCCAGAAATGGTACGTGGGGCTCTACACGGGGCGGAAACCCGAGCTAGCCACCGTGGCCGACTTTCTACAGGCGATGCTCCGTCAATAAGGAGACCCCCTGTGAGAGGAGAAAGCCGTCGCGGCCCTACAAAGGATCGAGCAAGGCAACCGCACTACCCGAGAGTACGCCACCGAGTTCATGGGCTACTGCGCGGCAGCCAGGGGGTGGAATGAAGTTATGAAATACACCGCGTTCAAGAACGGCCTGAACGCGAACATCCTAGAGCGGTGCTACCACCAGGGAAGGCCAGATACCCTGGTAGGATGGATCCAACTGGCCGGGGAGGTAGAGACCGACCTCCAGCACGTCGGGATGCGACGCCAGCAACAGAGCAAGAAAGGAGGGAGATTGAGCCCCTCGCCGAGCAAGACGGAAGGGAAGCGGGGCCCCGCAACCTCAACCCCCTCGACAGTGGCGCGGAAGTGCTTCAGGTGCGGGGACCCGAATCACCTGGCCGCAAACTGCCCCGGGAAGCCGACCCCAACTCCGACGCAACCCAAGCCGACGCCCACCGCACAGAAGAAGAAAGGCGGACGAGCGAAGGAGCCCAGTCGGGGCACCGTCGCCACTTCCTTGGTGATTGACGAGGATATTACCACCATAGAAGAATCCAGCGAGGAGTCCTGGGACCAGGAGTCGGCGGGAAACGACAGCGACCTGCTTTAACCAGTGCCGCGAGGCAGGTCGACAAAACGCCGGCACTACTGACGGTGAGAGTTACCGGGGGGTTATTGTTCATGGCGGTCACCCTTTTGAACCCCAACTTGGAAAGATTTATGCACGCCCGGGCCCTAATTGACTCTGGGTGCACGCGGGACATCATCACCCCCCGCTTAGTGGAAGCGCTGGGGTTAGCCACATCCCCCCTTCCCCACCCCATCCAATTCGAGCAAATGGACGGGACACCAATGAGGGGGGAACCGTGCACCCTAGAGACCCAGGCCATCCCCGTGGGAACTGAAGAACACTGGGGGGTAGAAGCTTTTGTCATAGCCCCTTCCTGCTCCTTCGATGTGGTGGTGGGATCAGGATGGCTAGCAAGACGCCAACCGGACATTCGATGGGCCGAGCAAATAGTGCGGTTCCCGGATTGGCGGTGCGAGCACCACCACTGGAGACCCGAGTGGGGCCCGAAAGCAGCCCCGCAGAATGAAAGACTCTGCCTCACCCTCGAGGAGATAGGATCGATCCCCAAAGAGTACAGGGACTTGAGGAAAGCCTTTAGCAAGAGGGAGGCGGACGAACTCCCCCCTCACCGCCCCACAGACTGTGCCATCGAACTCATTCCTGGGCAAACGCTACCAAAGGCAAAACTGTACTCTATGGGCTGGGCAGAGAAAGCGGAGCTGAGAAAATTCATTGACAAAAATTTGAAACGGGGCTTCATTCGACCAGCTACAGCCCCCCATGCAGCCCCCGTACTATTCCGCAAGAAAAAGGATGGGGGGCTTAGACTTTGCACAGATTTTCGTGGGATAAACGGGATTTCTATGTCCAATGCTTACCCGATCCCGTTGATAAGAGACCTTTTGAAAACAGTGGCCGAGGGCAAGATCTTCACTAAGCTCGATCTCAGAGACGCGTACTTTCGCGTGCGGATTAAGGAAGGAGACGAGTGGAAGACTGCGTTCAACACGGCTATGGGACAGTTTGAGTATCTAGTGATGCCATTTGGGCTTCAGGGTGCACCAGGGGTCTTTATGAACTTTATAAATGAAGTGTTGAGAGAATTTCTGTTTAAGGGGGTGGTGGTGTACCTTGATGACATCATTATCTACTCGAAAGATCTTGAATCTCATGTGCCCCTTGTGCGAAAAGTACTGGCCACCCTCTGTAAGAACAAGCTGTATGCTAAACTGTCTAAATGTGAGTTCCACAAGACGGAACTAGACTACCTGGGGTTCCAAGTGTCGGGGGAGGGACTAGCGATGGACCCCGCAAAGATTCAAGCTGTTCTAGATTGGGAGCCGCCACGAACCCGACGGCAGTTACAATCTTTCATCGGGTTCGCAAATTTCTACCGCGGATTCATTAAGGGGTTCGCCCGGGTGATGCTCCCCCTCACGGAGCTCCTAAAAACGAAGGGGAAAGGGGAAGCGGCGAAAAAACCCGGGGCGCACCTAGCCTGGACGCCAGAATGCCACCGTGCGTTCCGAGAACTTAAGCAACTCTTCACCTCTGAACCGATACTGGCTCACCCCAATGAATTAAAACCCTTTGTGGTGCAATGCGACGCCTCCGACGTCGCCGTAGGAGCCATATTGATGCAGAGGAACGAAGAGGGGGAACTGCGTCCCTGCGCCTACATTTCACACAAATTTTCAAACGAGCAAAGAAACTGGTCGGTGTGGGACAAAGAGGCTTTTGCTGTAATGTTTGCCTTGAAAACTTGGAGATCCTGGTTAGAGGGAGCTCGAGTACCCTTTGAAATCTGGACCGATCACAAAAATTTGGAGGCTCTCACGGGCCGCCGCAAAGTGACCGCTAAACAAATTCGGTGGGCGGGATTCTTTGCAAAATTTGATTTTGTGCTGAAACACATTCCAGGCACTAAAAACTTTTTGGCCGATGCGCTATCGCGCATGCCCCAACATGAAAGCCAGAGAGAGGAAGTGATCGACTCCCTCATCCCCCCATCAGCAGTCGCGGGAGGGGTCACCACCCGTTCAGGGAAAACAACCGGGCCCCCGGAATTGCCACAAAAGGAACGCTTTGCGTCAGAAGCGGACTTAGAAGGAGCAGAGCGCCCCGACGGGCTAGAACAAGGGGAGGGTGGGCTTTGGCTCCACAAAGGAAAAATTTATGTACCTAAGTCTATGAGGAAAGAAGTCCTAGAACAGAGCCACTCCAACCGCCTGGCCGGTCACTTTGGGTATGTGAAAACACTCCACCTCATCACTCGACAATTTTGGTGGCCAAAACTAAAAAAGAGATGTTTCTGAATTCGTGTTAGCATGCCCTACATGTATTATGTCCAAACGCAGAGGAGGGAAACCCCCCGGCCACCTTGTCCCTCTCCCCACGGCTAGCCGACCCTGGGCTGTGGTGTCGATGGATTTTATAGTGGAATTGCCCCCATCCCAGGGGAAAACGGTGATATTGGTGGTGGTTGACACTTTTTCAAAGCAAGCCCACTTCATCCCTTGCAAGAAATTACCCACCGCTAAAAAATTGGCCCAACTTTTCTTTAATCACGTGGTCCGCCTACACTCATTCCCTGAGAAGGTCATTAGCGACCGCGGGCCACAGTTCGTTGCCAACTTCTGGCGGGAGTTCTGCAAGCTAGCTGGCATCGAACAAGGACTTAGCTCAGCCTACCACCCGCAAACGGACGGACAGACGGAGAGAGTAAATGGGCTTCTCGAACAATACTTAAGGTGTTACATCAACTACCAACAAACAAACTGGGTGGAGCTGCTGCCATTTGCAGAATATGGATACAATAACAGCCTCCATAGTTCCACCAAAACCTCCCCTTTCCAAATCGTCAACGGCTATGAAGGGAAGCCTTTCCCAAACCTCCCCCTTCCGGCAGGACCAAAAGAACCCACTTCTTGCCTTCAATGGTGGGAGGGAATAAGGGGAGGGTGGAAGGTGATTCAAGAAAACCTGGAAGAGGCAAAAAGGGAGTACAAACGATACTTTGACAAGAAGCATGCCCCGCAGTGGGATATGAAGGAGGGGGACACAGTGTTCTTATCTACAAAAAACTTGCCCCTTCCGCAAGGGTGCCGCAAACTCGCCCTCAAGTATCTGGGACCATTTAAAATAAAGAAGGTTATCAATAAAGTGACTGTCGAACTAGAGTTACCCAAATCCCTTAGTAAGATCCACCCTGTTTTTCATTGCAGCCTTCTTCGCAAGGATCCTGGAGCTACACCATTCCATCCCCGCCCCCCGGAACCGCCTCCAACATTAGTGAAGGGTCAGAGTCACCATGAGGTGTTAGATATCTTAGACTCTAAGGTCCGGAGGGGGGCGCTGTACTATCTCATTAGATGGAAGTACTTTCCCCCTAGCTGTGATGAATGGGTAAAAGCTACTGATGTATCTGCACCGCAATTGCTAAAAAAGTTTCACCTACTGTACCCACACAAGCCCAAGCCGAAGAGCTTAGGGGGGGCAGTATGTCAGAACTTGTAACTGTGATTTCTTGGCTTAGCAAAACCGCCTCCATGTTGTAACTTAGAAAGCTGACAGCGGTCATTGACCCGGGCCTCTCTGCTATGCTAAATATTTAGGGCAGTAAGACAGGCGGCAGAGAGTCTCTGCTTAACATCCACAGGTGCCCTTTGAAGCCGGGCCGTTTGGCCTTCACAATAGGGGGGCATCCTCCTTTGCTGATAACGAAGGCTGGGAAGGAGAGACAGCCGCTGGGACCATGTGAATTATTGTTTTATTATGCTTTGCTGTGGGCATAAAATGTAACCAACTGCCCTGAATCGCCATTACTGTTATTTCGTTACTATAGTACTGTAGTTCTTCTAATAAAGATTCCTAACTTGCAACAAGTATTGGACTCTTCTGAAGTTCATCCAAGTTCTGACAAAGATGGAGATAGATTGCTGATCCCACAGCTGCCATGCCATCGCTTGGGCTCTGGACATACAGCAGCATCTGGCAGCAGCCACTAGGTGGGCTCCTTTGGTTCTTATGGCTTTCACCATGTCACTCTGTACTGCGTTGCAGTACTAGTAAAGTCTTTTAATGCTTGTTATTTTAAATGTTAACTGCTGTGACAACCATTGTTACCATATATATTCCCTTCCATATGTATCCTTAGATATGTGTGGAGTCTCTAACTTGGGTTCAGGACACTAACCCAGAACCATAACCAATTTGAGGGAATTAAGCTCAGTGTCAGAGGGAAACCTCTTCCTGCTTCTACAGCCTATCTAGCTTGGAAAACTGACACACTCACCAATTAAGGGGAGCAGAACATGTGATTTAGAAACTTTTACCTGGATACTATGCAAGCAAGCTTAAAGTGCCTCTAATAGGATACTGTAACCACAAAACAACCAGCTTTTTTCCAAAGTAAGGTTTAGAATTAATAGAGAGAAATATAGGGGCACAGGAATTGAAAAAGTACTCAAGCATTAACAGTGAAATTGTTGTGTTCATAAGGATGTTCATATGAAGAGTTATGTGAGGGGAGAGAAAAAGAAAGTGAAAGAGAGCCATGCCTCTAGTTGAATGGAAATTCTGAACTAGGGAATGGGCACAAGAAGTAAGAAGAGAGGAATTTAAAGAAGGGGAAAGAAAGAGGGGGAGGGTTAAGCAAAAAAGGAATAAATAGAGAAGGGGTTTACTTATCCTCATTTTGCTGCCCTGGGCGCTCCCAGAAGAAAAGAATGGACCCACCTAGTTCTATCAATATTCTATCAACATTGATAGAATTAGCTGGGTATGTGTGGTGCTCCACCTCCCCTTCTCCCTCAGCTGTTCCTGCCCACTACTCCAAATGGAGCCCACCTCCCCTTCTCCCTCAGCTGTTCCTGCCCACTACTCCAAATGGAGCCCTGCCCCTGCCAAAACTGCCCAGCGTGCACTGGGGAAACCGTTGCACCTGGTTCCAGAAAGATAAAGTCTGTGCTGTGCCCTCCTTTGTCTCTCCTGCACATTCCCTGCCTCCCCCCGCCACTCTGTCAGTGGCCTCTCCAAGGGAATGCCTGGGAGGGTGGGCACACTTGGTTCTTGGACTGGGGGGTGGGGAGAGGGCTATGAGCCTCCATGCTGCCTCTGCCGCCATGCTGCCCTCACATGGCTGGACAGGGGAGGGGGGTTGCTGCCCCTCAGCCTGGCCAGGCTGACAGCCTACCTTACCCCATAGGGCTGTTGTGCGCAGGGCACAAAGGGGGCCCTGATGAAGTGGATGCATGCCCAGTGGCTCGCACTCTGAATTCTGCGACCCCCGGTCTTTGGGTTGGGGGGGGGAGTGTCTGTTGGACTTGCTGATCTGCTCATTCCCATACATGCATTCCAGCCACAGTCTATGGCAGTGAACTCCTGCACTTTGTGCTTCCTTTTTGTCTGCACATGCTTCTGCCCATCTGCCTGCCATTGACAGAGTCTCTGACAGTGGGAGGGTAGGAGGGGATTGACAGCTTCTCAGGCACAGGCTTTCCACCTCCTCTCCCAGTCACATGCGATGGGCTGGCCAATCCCATGGTCCTGCGCGACCCTGTCCCTCCCCCACTTCCACCTCGACAATGGGTCAACGGCGTGGGCATGGGCGGAATCACCATGGCGATGGCTTCTGTCTTGCTCGTCCGCTCGCACTCCCCCTCCCCCCTGGCATAACGACTCCCCTTTGGAAGCCGACTGCAGCTGCCCATGCTAGTTATACACTCAAGCGCAGCTACATAGCAGTTCTCAGGACCGGGCTGCCCGTCACAATGAACAAATAGAGGCTACTTGTGTATACACAGAAGATCAAGCAATTAATTTACAGCAATCTCTTCCCATATATTACTATGAACAGTATTGTCCTTTACTAATGTAAAATTTATAACACAGGTTGAATGTTTAGAGCATGAATATTTCCAATTCCTTTAATCAATTTTTGATGTTATCATTTTTCACAGACTTCTCAGGAGGTCTAACTATCATAGTAGAAGCTAAATTGACCGATATTTCATTTGGTCCAATTAGTGTTTTAAGATGTTAAATATGCAGATGAATACGTACCAGTGATTTGTGTAGGCAGAGTGATGGTTCAATAACATCCCTGTAAAACTTGTTGGAATCCTCTGATGCGTTAGATACAACAGTGACAATAAACCTAGAGACTACACCCTTACCGCTACTGAATCAGCTGATGTGACTTCTTAAAATTTTATTTCCACTAAATTAAATTAAATTTCCATTAAATTTCTGGCATTATCATCTTCAAGCTAAGTAGATCCATGTTCACACACCACACAAATATCCCACAGGTTGTGCAGCATAAAACAAGTGTTGTTTTAAAAAGGCATTCTTTCCCCCCATGTCCTAACTGATAACAGCATATTTAATAAATACTACCTACCCCTTCATCAGCTGTACCCTTTCCCATTGCCAGCTTATCCTCTTCTTCTCATTTTCCTATGCTTCCTCAAATACTACTTTGCTTATGCCATATTAGAATACAAAGAGATTGTGATGTTGAGCAGCCATTTAATTAACCAGTTAAACCCATCTATGGTTGTCCTGTGTCTTACTTGGGAGAGTTGTCAGAGATATTTTTTATTATTATTCAGGGACTATAACAGAACACACACAAAAATTAAGGTCAATATAAACGTGACACTGTTGCAGGTGAAATGATTAGGTGATTTAGTCTCTCCTGGCACCATTTCTAAGCAAAACTATCTGCTCCAGCTGCTATTTATTGGGTATATGTAATTAATGTAGCAAAATTGCACAGTCAGGAAAACATGCAGTGAATTCTCTTCAAGTCAGTGAATTCTCTTCAAGTGAAAATAGAACTTTTGTGTGTGCTAAGTGCCATCATATTGTTTCTGACTTACAGCAACCTATGAAGTAATGTCCCCCCAAGCATCATATCATTAACTGCCTTGCTCTGGTCTGAGGGCTGTGTTTCCTTCTTAATCCATCTCATGTCGGGCCTTCCTCTTTTCTTGTTGCTTTCAACTTTTCATAGCATTATTGTCTTTTCCAGTGACTTGTTTTTCCATAATGTGACCAAAGTGCGATGGCCTCAGTTTAGCCATTTTAGCTTTTAGGGAGAGTTCAGGTTTGCTTTGATTTAGAACCCACATATTAATCTTTTTGGCAGTCCATGGTAGCCGTAAAACTGTCTTCCAACACCACTTTTCAAATGTATCAACTTTTTTTCCCTGTCAGCTTTCTTCATTGTCCAGCTTTCACACCTAAGCATAGTAATAGGAAATACTACAGCATTAATTTAAATTACCTTAGTTGCTACTAACATATCGTTACACTTAAGAATCTTTTTTGGCTCCTTCATGGCTGCCCTTCCCAGTCTCAACCTCCTTCTGAATTCTTAGGTGCAGTCTTTTGGTTGAAGATGAAGGCAAGGATTAGAAATTCTTGAACAATTTCAATTTCTTCATTGTCAGCTTTAAAGCTGTGTAATTCCCCAGTGGTCATGACTTTTGTCTTCTTGATGTTCAGCTATAATCTTGCTTTGGTACTTTCTGCTTTAACTTTCATAAATAGTCATTTCAAGTCTTCACTTCATTTCAAGTCTGTCAGTAATGTGGTGTCATGTGCATATTTCAAATTCTATGTTCTTTCCATCAGTTTTCACTTAACTTTCATTTAAATCGAATCCATCTTTCCTTATGTTCTGCATATAGGTTGAAGAAATACAGAGATATAATACATCCTTGTCAGATTCCTTTGCCAACTGGAAACCGTTCTGTGTCTCCATATTCGGTCCTAACAGTAGTAGAAGAAACAGAAGCCTAATCTAAATAATAATATTCCCTATTATGCCCAGCTATTCCACTTGCATGTGCATGGAAAACTGTGATCATGGGTGAGCTCTAGGGTTGCTGTCTAAGGCAATTCCTGGAGATTAAGAGATGGTGGCTGGAGAGGGCAGCTTTTGCAGAGAGAGCTTAGCCATTTGCTTCAGGGAAACCTCTCTGAAATTTGGAGGTCAGCCAAAATCCTGAGAGAACTCTAGGCCCGATCTGGAGGTTGACAATCATAGTGTGCCCCATGTTGCTTACACAGGAGAGATTTGCAGAAGGTCCTTGCCTCCTGCAGAACCACAAGGAAAGAGATCTGTTGTGTATGTAGACTCATGCTTACGTTCCTTTATCAGTGTTCCTGTCTGGCTCATTGGAGCCTTGAGGACTGAGCTTAGGGACTCTAGAACAATGGGCAGTAGGATACAAATCCCTATTGCCCTGGCCCAATCATAAGCTCCCTGCTGGTTCAAATGATCCAATGGCGTTCTAGCATGGGAACCAAGACTGTATATAGTTGACCCCTTTGGCTCAGTTAGTCAGTCTTCTTTAGCTACTAGTTACTATAGCTCAATAAAGAGCTATGATCACTGCAACCGCGTCTCCTCTATGCATTGAATCCACTATATTATAAGATCAAAGGCACAGAAAGAGGAAGAGGAATCAGAGTGAAGCTTCCAGCATAGACAAAGAGAGGCATTGCACATATGCACCGTCTGGCTCTAGTACAAAGGGATATATTGCACTTCCTGGTCTCCGGGCATGCTGAGTCACCTTTACTCCAACACTAATAACCTCAAAAAAGTATTGAAAAAAATTGGCAACTTTGTTTAAGTTAATGAATCTATAAGGCCAAACAATGTGTCATGGCCAGATCTTGGTATTTTTTATGGAAAGGAAGTGGACTGTGGATCGCTTTCTAAAGAAAACTGGAGCTGGTAGTGAATGGGAGCTAAAGTCTGCTCCTTCCTGTGCCTTACCTCACTTTGCTCCATTCATTTCAGCATATTTCTCCCAGGTCAATTCCAATTAGAATTAGAGCCATACAGTGAAAACATGCTGAAAAGGTATGGTTACAGTAAGGTTAAGTACAGGAGGTAATAAGCTTTAGTGTTTCTTGCCCACATTTTATGTTTTCATTTTAAAATGCGTCTCCTAACTCCCCCCCCCTCCATTTTAGGGATACTTAAGAAGACCCCTTGATAGCCCAGTCTCATCAGATTTTGGAAGCTAAGCAGGGCCAGCCCTGGCTAGTATTTGGATGGGACACAGCCAAGAAATACTTGGGTCATGAGGTGCAGGCAGGCAATGGCAAACCACCTCCGAATTTCTCTTGCCTTGAAAACTCTATAGCAGGGGTGTCAAACTCATATATTACGACGGCTAGATCTAACATAAATGAGACATTGTGGGGCCAGGCCATGTGTATCATGAAATGTAATGCCAGGTAGTAGAGATCTAAACTTTATAAAGGATACAGAGAAACACAGTTAAATAATATTTTTATTTAAAAATACAAACAGGCTTAAAACTCTTGCAATGTTTTGTTTAAAATGGAAAGATGGGAAATAGTGGGATTTGGCAATGCAATTTTTAAAAAAATGAAACAGAAAAAAAAGCACAAGGATCACAGCAGAAAATAAGAACATAAACCAAAAATATAAAATGCTCTGCGTTTAGGAAAACATGAGACGGCTAGGCATTGCAAGCTTCTCCCCCTGCCCCCAGGTCTACTCAGATTGGCAATGTCTCTTCAGTGTATTATCTTCCTTTGGCTGTGGGTTCCCAGGTTAGAGTACTCGCTAGGCATCAGTTCGAAGATCCATTCAGCAGAGACATGCTGGCTCAAAGCATCAACCCTTTATTTGCAAGGTAACACAACTCCAGCAAGCAACAGCTTCTAACTGGTCACACAAACAAGTGAAACTGAGCTCCACTCCACTAAAATACATTGCAGCACGCACACACACACAAAAAAACTGCAAGGAAGACACAAAATGAATTTTCTATCAAGATCTGTATCCAGACAGACTACTCCGGGAGTAGTTTATCTGGGCACAGAGACCTTAATGGAAAGTCCATTCTGCATTTTATTTGCAGCTTTGCAAACCCATAAATGCTTCCTGCTTCAGTCTGCAAAGACAAGAAAGAAGGAGCTGGGAACTTTGGCTGCCTCTGAGGTTCAAAGGATGAGGACAGGAGGGTTGTGGGAGAAAATGCATGTTTACCTGGAAAGCATGCTCTCCACAAACTTCTCAGCACATCTAATTTCAAGTTCATAAAACTTGTCAACAGTATCCCTATAAGGGTATTTTGTGCATATCAATGCTATCAAAAGAAGATGTACTTTATATTTGCAAAACTGTAAAAACTGTAGATAAAAGGCACAACAAGGTTAAGATTTTAGAGTGCCGTAGGCATATTATTTCATGTAGATCGTCTTCATTTGAAGAAGCTGTGAAAGTTCATGTATATGCCCCCAATGCCTCCTTGCATGACAACAACTCCACATCCTGAAGGGCAGCAGGCAAGTGTATCCAAGGTGTTCCTGTCTATCTGTTGCTATAGAAAATAATGTGCAGCTGCACATCCTGTTGCATAAATGCTTTCATTTTAATCTCATCAGTTGATGGGATCTTCTCCTAACTTCTTCCACCGCTTGACTATTATTTTGGTTGGAAAATTGTCTCTATTTTTTTAGCTCCCTCCTTTACAAGTATGCTCTCATTACCTCTTTCTGCTGACCTTTGTACCACACAGAAGGAGTGTATTTACATCTTTCAAGGGATTTCACTCTGTAACCTTGCAACCCACCTCCATTGCTTGTCAAGCTTGCATCTTTCACTATTTCATTTCTGGTTGGCTGGCAGAAATTCAATTTGTTGCATGCCATCTAAAAGCAGTCCAAGAAACCCCTAAGTGAAGAACTACAGAGGAGTTTTTGTTTCAGGGACACACAGCTTGACATATGGTGACTTTGTTGGTGGCAGTTTCAAAAAAAAGGAGGGAAAGAAATAAATTACGACAAAAAAGCTTTCTCTTGCAAAGAGATGAGGAGACTCATGGTGAACAGTGCTACACATTTTAAGTGAAATGAGAAGGCTTCGTTCACCACTGGATATTTCAGTGGTTTTATTTTCCATTGTCTTCGTAAGCCACCTTGAGCAGTTTCTCAGTCAGCCAGTGTACACATTTTCTAAGTCAATAAACAGATTGCCACTTAATTAAAGGCAGAGGGAAACTGAGGTGAATATGGAAGTTTCTTCCAATACAGAATGTCAGAGAAATTTCAAGGGAGACATCAGATTTTCCGAGAAGATCAAAAAAATGTCTTAGGGAAGTTTTGTACCTCCTCGTGTGTTAATTTAAGTGGAGCAGGCACTCAGATTCAAGAATGAGTCTGAAACCTGAGTTGTGCAATACTGCTGCGCTACAGAAGCTAGTTATCTAAGGTTGTATTCCACAGTTCCTAGAAATGCTGACATAGGAAGAAACCAAGTCTGCCAAAATTATTCTTCTATATAGATGTGACATCATGGAAATGGAACACAAAGTAAGAGAGACCCAAACTTCTGCTGGCAGTTTATGGCCCTGTTCACAGTGTATTGAGTCCATGTTAAACTGACCCAGTTCTGTTCCAAATATCTTTGTTCCAGATATTATCAATCAGACTGCCATATTGCAATTCAAATCACTCCACGGTGAAACCATCTTCTGCCTTCCACACGACAGCATCATGCAGTTCTTTTTTTGGTTTCCTCCACCATTAGGCGCATAAGAGCATAATGTGAATGCATACATTATGCGCACATGCACACATGCCCATGCACATAGGTAAAAACATTATGTGGTTATATACATATCGCTAAGTAGTAAAAAAAATTGGTGACCATAAACCAGATGTCTGAGGCTCCTTTTGCTCTGGGACAGCCTTCAGACATCCAGAAGTTGGTTAATATCACAGCAGAACTATCCCGTCGGAGAAAACTATGAGGTGAAACCAGACAACTCAAAAAACACCACAAAAGAGCAGGTAACAAAATAATCCGGTTTGCAGAAGGATTGGAGGGGGGCGACAATGACTGACTACCGGGAGGCAGATGTTGCTGTCAGATCAGCCACTTTTAATCCGGTAGAAAACAGCAGCCACAACTGATTAAACTGTTCGTCTGAACAGGCCTTATGAATCAGGGCTCATGTGACAAGATGATTAATTGTAGTTGAGTCTGAGTAATGTAATAGAGGACACACAAGAATAGTAACTTTTCAGAAGTTCTTTCCCTGCTCTTCAACAAGTGGAAGCAATTCAATTTTTAAATACAGTGCCAAACTTCTACTGGGCCATGGTCTCAGGCTGTTAATCCTCATGGAACCCAGCCAACTGACTGAGGGTTTTTGAGGGGCCATTTAAGGCAGTTCCACTGAACCCTGAATTTAGGATCCAGGAACACTCACCCCATAACCAAATCAGAACTTGACGAAGGAATTAAAAGCTCAGGATTTCCCCCCCAAGTCGGAATGAAGAGTTGGACACAAGGTATTGGTATAACTGAGGGCCACTTTATTAAGTATAATAATAAATGGCAAGGGTAACAAGAACTGCGGCCTGGTCAGGGCCAGGGGTCTCAACAGACTGCTCCCCTGCCATTAGAGGGTGAGAGACCCAGCCCCCCAGCCGGAGCTGTGTGGCACAGCTCCTGACAGGCCAGCTCAGCAAGGAGGCAAGCCTCAGAGGGCCCAACCACCAGACGCACATCTCAATGGAAGGCACCCTCCAATCGAGCCACCACAGGTTATCAAACCTTAAGGCTGATCCTGCCAGACCCCTAACTCCCCAAAAGAGGGATGCTTTCTTGTCCTCCCCTAGCCGCATAGAACCATAAACCCATTAACAACCTGCCACTACTAAGGCCAAGTACATAGGACTTAGCACCCACCAGGAGGCTCAAGGCCATCCACAGCCCTTGCTGGAGATCTCTCAAGAAAAGCATGTTATCTTTTTCAGAGAGATGCACCCCATCCCCTCTGTAGAGGTCAGAAAATTTCGTAGAAATATTCGAGTGGGGCAGAAAGTGGCCCAACCCCCTTCCAATGCCTTCTTAATTTCTTTGTTAGCTTTATAACGGGCCCTCTCTATACCTGCAGGGTCCAAGCACTATGCCAAACAAGGCGGAAGATCATGGCTGACCAAATTATAGTGGTCCTGGGCCATCTCTTCCTAATGTACCAAAAATCCTCACGGGCCTGCAAGACCAAAGCCTTGCCTTTCACTGGCCCTAGATCATTCCCTCCCAGGTGGATGATTAAAATCTCAGGAGGAGGGCCCACATTCCCATGAAATAACAATGGCAGCAGGCCAGGCCACTGAAGACCCCGGCGGCCATGCCATTCGACAGTAACATATTGGCTGAGTCCCAGATGAGAGTCGACTGAAGTGGGGTGGGGTATAAATCTGCGGTCTTCTTCTTGTGTACTGCGCTGCTTGCAAGGAGTGCGCTGTGGAAGCACCACCCCCCTGGCCACGGGTCCACTCAGGAGAGAGAGTGGGCACCCAGTGGTGCCCCTCAGGTGGGGTGGTGCCCAAGGCAGCTGCCTACCCTGCCTACTGCCATGTGCCAACTCTGAAAGTATGATTGTCTTGGACAAGGTGATATCAGAACATGTACAGAAAAGACAGTTGTAAGGAGATGAATTTTTGACTCATTGAAGAATTTTTCTTTTTAAAAATGACCATCAAGCAAACAGAAGCTCACAGCAATCCAGGGAAAGAACTCCAGGGAGAAAGATACCCTCCCAAGAAGCCAAGATTGTTTCTGTGCTCTCCAGATACATCCGGAGCAAAGCTAGACATGACTGTGGGTGTTAGCTTTCATCTTGCCTTCCTTCCTGCCTCCATCCCATCGCTGGGAAGACCAGGTGTGCTCTCTACCTCTGAAGTGCTGGCCACCCCATAGCTTCAGTTGATAATTCCCACGGATGAGGTATTGTGAGGTATTTTGGGTGTGATCATACATGCTGTTTGAGCTGATGTCATTGCTGCTTCCCTTCAGATTTAAAATGCACTATCAGACAGTATCATCCCTATCCTGTCCTGCAGTCATTGACACACACACACACACCCCAATTCTCACCCCTCTCTGATTTTGGGTTTTTTTTACAAGGGTGAAAGTCTGGGGTTATGGATTTATCTGGTTTTAATGAACATTTCCAGATGTCTGAACTCTGTTGTGATATCAAGCCTTTTGGGAAGTCTGAACCTTCCCTTCCATTTTCACTCCCTTTAAAAAAAATCAGTTAGCCATATGTACATAAGCAGATCTCCACTGCAGGGTCATGAGGCACCACTTGCATGTTTATGCACCTCAACCCAAGGGGGTTGTTTTTGAGTGACAAATTCAAGAAAAATAACACTTTCTGCCATTTCTTGGGGTAGGACAGTGCTGGAAATAGCCCTTATTTAGCCTCCCATATTGGTGGCCCGGATTCCACCCTAGAACTTTGCTCCAAGCCAAATCATAATATTGTTCTGGCGGGAAAGCTCCATGGGAGAGAAAAAAGGAAAATTTCCCTATAAAATTGGTGGGAAAGGGAGTAACACCAGGCGGCATAGAGAGTGATTTCTGGTGGAACCAGTGATCACAGAGGGATTGTGGAGCTGTTGAAAGGAGCTAGAGCTTCGGATACACACTTACATGCATGCATAAAAAACAAACAAGCAGGCTGCCACCTCATTGACTGCTCTATGGTTACTGCAAACCAATAATATGAATGGTCAATCATGGTGTGAAGACATAGAACATTGGGTTAAAGGTGGATGTTTAAACAAAATTCTCTAGCACAAAAAATTAAGGATCAAATTAGAGGCACAGCAAAACCACCCTAAGCCTGTCATCTGACTGCACCCTAAGTCTATTTTTACTTGATCATTCACAGTTGCTAGTGTAGTATGCTATTGTGTTTAACAGATGGCTTGATTAATAAATCTAATCAGTTGTGTACACAGGGCTTTTTTTTTGCATATTAGGCCACACAGCCCTGATGTAGCCAATCCTCCAAGAGCTTACATGACTCTTAGTACAGAACCTACTGTAAGCTCTTGGAGGGTTGGCTACATCAGGGTGTGTGGCCGAATATGCAAATGAATTCCTACTACAAAAAAAAGTCCTGTGTGTATGCATGGTTTTACCAGCATGGTAAAGTGGTTAAGACTGGCAGATTCTAATCTGAAGAACAGGGTTTGATTCTCCACTCCTCCACATGAAGCCTGCTGGGTGACCCTGGGCCAGTCACAGTTCTCTCAGAACTCTCTCAGCCCCACCTGCCTCACAAAGTGCCTGTTTTGGGGAGGGAAAAGGAAAGGTGATTGAAAGCCACTTTGTGACTCCTAAGTAGAGAAAGGAAAGGAAAAGTTCCATGTGAAAGCACCAGTCATTTCCAACTCTGGGGTGACGTTGCTTTCACAATATTTTCATGGCAGACTTTTTATGGGGTAGTTTGCCATTGCCTTCCCCAGTCATCTACACTTTCCCCCCAGCAAGCTGGGTACTCATTTTACTGACCTCGGAAGGATGGAAGGGTGAGTCAACCTCGAGCTGGCTACCTGAAAACCCAGCTACCGCCAGGGATTGAACTCAGGTCGTGAGCAGAGCTTAGGACTGCAGTACTGCAGCTTTAGCACTCTGCGCCAGAAAAGTTGGGTATAAAAATCAACTCTTCTTCTGCTTCTTCTGGTCTTGCTTTGAGTAGAATTTTGGAAAGATCTTGCAGCATTGTGGTCTATTCAGCAGAGCTGAGCTTAGTACAACACCATCTTGTTTGCTGAAACGTGCAACTCATTTTGTGTAGTGAGAAATTTAACTGGACCCCTGATGGTGTTGAGCAGAATTGGTGGTGGGGGGTGGGGTGGCTTTCTTACCTGCTTTGCATTGTTCAGTAGGTGGGGATGAATTATAATTAGTCTTGGTCTTTTATTGCTTAGACTATAACTAGACTTGGCAGGAACGATGGGGTGGCCATTCCCAAGATTGTCTATCATTGGCTTCAATAGCTAGATATATTGGGGTAGGGATGCCCTTTGTGCTGAGCTGCACAACCACGTCTTTAACTGATTGTATGACATTTGGGAAGAAACAGATGAAGCTTAGCACTCCTTGGTACAGTTTTCTTGTCTAGCCCTCAATAAATGAAGCTAACAGTAACACTGGCCAATTTGGGAGCTACTGTGGATTTTCCCACAGTGCTGATAGAGGTTGCAGAAATCCAGTAGGCAATGCTTTAAAATGAGAGCCATTGTGGTGTAGGGGTTAAGAGTGGCAGACACTAATCTGAAGAACCAGGTTTGATTCCCTGCTGCATGATGTTGGGCCAGTCACAGTTCTCTCAGAACTCTCTCAGCCTCACATACCTCACAAGCTGTCTGTTGTGGGGAGAGAAAGGGAAGGGAATTGTAAGCTGCTCTGAGACAAGGTAGAGAAAAGCAGGGGATAAAACCCAACTGTACTACTTCTACTAGATCAGCAAAGATTAAAAACTAGCCGTAAGAGCTACCCCAGTCTTTCTATTCATGATCCATGCTGAAGTGATTTCAACGATGATAGGAGATCATAAAGCCTAAGTTTTCAAACAGAATTTATTGTACGCTGGAAGTTAGTCATCCTTCTGGGCAAAGCTACTCTCTTGTATACCAATATTTATTCAAGGACTGTTCATTCCAGTTGTTCAGCTCAGCTTCCGTAATACCATTGTGTATTTCACAGGCACACACATGCATGCTTGAGAAAAAAACAATTCAGTTTTGCTCATATCATTTTTCAGCTATAGTCATTTTCAGCTTTAGCCCTTGACCTCTCTTTGTAGAATGCTCAAAATTAATACTCAAGTTATCCCTATATATATATATATATATATAAGACATGCTTCAGCAACAGCAGATCAAGGTGCATAATCTTCATCCTTCAAACAATCTTAATCCTATTTTTAATAGTACAACAAAACCCAAAAGAAACATTTGCATTAAATATTGATATCATATATGCTGCCAAGTAGATATTTGCTATATTAAAGATATCACTGCCTTTTCCATGGTCAGCCATGTGGAAACCCATGTATTTTAGCAGTGCCTGGAATATTGCTATTAACTCACTTTTCCCTCTATTTCGAGTAGCCCATGGGGGATCCAAAATATGAAAGGGAACACAACACATGGCATAATCACTATACTATCCAAGCTTTCACTAGAACAATTGCACCTCGCTGTTCTGCAGTTCTGCAGCTTTACAGAATTGGTTATCTAGTCACTTTTCTGTCCCCAATTTGTTGGGGAGGGGAATGCATTGTTGGCTAGTTTTATTATGTTCTGATTTACAGCCTTTTCCCTGAGTGTGGTTAGGTTTACTTTGTTTTGCTTCACTCAATGGTTTTACTGCTCCTTTGGGGTCCTCCCCCCCCTCCCCCCAGCTTTTTTGCACATATAGGCTGCAAGCACCTTTTAATCAGTGAGTCTTTGGAGTAGTTCTGGTTGTTGCAGTTCCTTGTGTTTTAATTAATGTTATTCTTAAAAACAGAAACCACCATGTGAGTATTCACTAATGGGGCAGGAGGAGGGAGGAAGGAAGGAAGATAAATTCTGGAATGGTAACACTGACTGATCTTCCCCAGTTGTTTGGGTTTCAAGTAATCACAGATAGGGATATTTTTTAGAAGACACCCTTTATTTATTTTATTTGTTTTTCATTGTGCATAAGAAGCATCAGCACCAAGACCACACTCATTTCCAGTTTGGAGCCTTTAGTCCTTGTACATTTATTGCAGTTTTATTGAGCTTTTAGACAGCTCTAAGCATTGACTTTTATCCTTCTCCTGCCTGCATGCCATGGCCTGTGTCACTTCCTAATAACAGGGAGTGCAGAAAGCAACAGAAGTATTAACCTTCTTCCAGTCAGAGGCCTCCATCTCCATATAATAGATGTTCTGACAGCTTTTCATTGTCAAGGTCAGGGATGTGCAACATCTCAAGAGAGGTCTCTAATCCTGTGACAAAGATTGGAACAAGTGGCTGGAGGTTACTATTCTAGTCACACAGCTCCAATTACCAGCATAGTCTTTAATGTTCTATTTGACAGATTTATGCCTGTTTAAAAATATTTTTTTTAAAAAAAACTTGGCCTCACATTATCAACCTTTTTTAAAACATTAAACCATCTAGAAAAAAAATGTGAGTGAATGAAAAGTCATGTCAAATCCAGAGACTGAACAAAGACCATATGGAGTTTCCAGTTATCTATAGATTTTATGATCATATGGATCTGCATGCATATTGGTTTGGGAGAAGAACAGAAAGGCTCTGATATGCTGTGATTCAGCCCTAGCCTGTCATTTCTGCAGAATGGATTGGCAACAAACTGAGCAGATGCTAAAATGACATCACGGTGCAGCTGTGAAAATTCAAGATGCTGGATTCAGCCAAAGAGCAGGTGCTGTGTAGGTTTCATATCATATGAATTGAGGCTTCATCTTCAGACATCTGCAAAAAGACAGTGACATATAAAATTATTCTTCTGAGCACATGAAAAGCGCCTGCTAGGTAACAAACAAAAAACCTGGTTATTTTACATAATTCGGAAATTGCTCTAGGAAAAGAAAATATCCCGCCTGCCCCCCCCCCTCCAAAGTAAGAAATCTGACAGGTTTCCTGCAGGGACACCCAAGGAGTTGGATCTAACCAGCTTTTCAGTGGTGAAAAAAGGAGGAAGAGCTTTCCTATGACTATCAGTAAGGTTTTGCTGTGAGTCATGTGTCCTGTATGGATACAAACTGCATTGGATGAGGGTTGTAGTAAAGAGAGGGATTAGGTGAGATTGAGCAAAAAAACTGGCTGGATTCAATGCATGGTATTGCTGCATGGTAGGCATACAATTTGTTGCCCACTGAGTTAAATGCAGTCTACCATTTAATACTGAGGCTTTGTGGTCACTTGACAACCTCCCTGTTTTTGCAGTCACAGGAATGTTTACTAACTTCTACTGATAGTTTATGAGGCTGAATGCAGCAGCAAAGGTCATTAATTGCCATAGATCAGGGGTGGCCAATGGTAGCTCTCCAGATGTTTTTTGCCTACAACTCCAATCAGCCCCAGCCAGCATGGCCAATGGCTGGGGCTGATGGGAGTTGTAGGCAAAAACATCTGGAGAGCTACCATTGGCCACCCCTGCCATAGATAATTCCATATTATAAATTTACTCCTTTGATAGTTTCTCTGTCAGTTTAGTGAACTGTGAGGTAGCACTGGAGATGATTCACACAGCCAGAAGTGAAACATAAACAAAAAAGGTGATATATTCTTGGGCCAAAAGATGTCAATTTAACATTCATAACCCAGAGGAATCAGACTAGTATAGAAACATTATCCTATACTATTCAATACCATTGGTCTATCAAGCTTAGCGTTGTCTGCTCTGAGTGGTCATGAATTTCTAGGAACTCAGCCAGAAAAGCGGCATTTCCCAAGATTTGTTGTGTGCAGTCTTTTAACTAGACGGGGCAATGATTAAATAGGAACTTCCTGAGTGCAAAACATCTGTTTCACTACTGAGCTATTCTGCCTGCAACCCAAGATTCCACTGCAGTATTTCAATCACTCTGAATGCAAATTCACTTTGTGCAAATTCATTGCTGACAGGAAAGAGGGAAGTGGGGGATTTTATTTTTTTATTTATTTGATTTGATTTATATCCCACCCTCCCTGTCAAAGCAGGCTCAGGGCAGCTCACAACATAAAATCCTACAAACAATTAATAAGTATTAAAATTACACATTCGGTAATAAAATAGATATACAATGATTAAAACAGTTAAAACAGAAAAACAGAATATTGAGTTGGTGCTATTCTGGTGGCGAATGCCTTCTTCCACTTCTCTTAAGTATTGGTGCCAAGTCAATTGAATGCCAGCCGGAAGAGGACAGTCTTGCAGGCCTTGCGGAACTGCACAAAGTTCCACAAGGCCCTCACTTCATCTGGCAGTTGGTTCCACTAGCAGGGCGCTATGATTGAGAAGGCCCTGTCTCTAGTTTATTTCAATCGGGCCTCCTTCGGCCCAGGAATTACTAATAGATTTTGTGATCCCGATCTAAGTACTCTCTGGGGAACATGTGGGGAGAGATTGTCCCTAAGGTAGGCAGGTCCTAGGCCATATAGGGCTTTAAAGGTAATAACCAGCACCTTGTAACAAATCTGGTATACTATTGGCAGCCAGTGCAGTTCCCGTAGTCCTGGCTGAATGTGCTCCCACCTGGGAAGCCCCAATAACAGCCGGGCAGCCGTGTTCTGAACTAGCTGAAACTTCTGGGTTCAGCACATGGGCAGCCCCATGTAGAGGGCATTATAGTAGTCCAGTCTCAAGGTGACCGTTGCATGGATCACTGTTGGCTAGGTCGCCGTGCTCCAAGAAGGGGACCAACTGCCTTGCCCGCATAAGATGGAAAAATGTGGATTTAGCTGTGGCTGCTATCTGGGCCTCCATTGTCAAAGCAGGCTCCAGTAGCACCCCCCAAGCTGTTGACCTTATGCGCCATTGCCAGTGGTGCACCGTCAAAAGCCAGTAGGCAGATTTCCCTTCCTGGACCACCACGACTCAAGCAAAGGACCTCTGCCTTTGTTGGATTGAGCTTCAATCTACTCAGCCTAAGCCATCCATCCACAACTTTTAGCTCCCAGTCCAAATTTTCTGGAACACAGTCAGGCTGTCCGCCCATCAGTAGATAGAGCTGGGTGTCATCAGCATACTAGTGCCAACCCAACCCATACCTCCAAGCAATCTAAGCAAGGGGATGCATGTAGATGTTGAACAACATTGGGGAGAGCACCGCCCCCTGAGGCACCCCGCAGTCAAGCGCATGTCTCTGGGACAGTTCACTCCCAATCGCCACCCTTTGTTCCTGACCATCAAGGAAAGAGGAAAGCCATTACAAGGCCAACCCCTGAATCCCTGCATCGGCGAGACGGCGGGTCAGCAACCAATGGTCGACTGTATTGAACACTGCTGATAGGTCCAACAACATCAGTACCACCGAGCCACCTCGATCCAGATGTCACTGGAGGTCATCTACCAGGGCCACCAGCACTGTCTCCATCCCATGACCTGGGCGGAAGCCGAACTGGTGAGAGTCTAGGACAGAAGTGTCATCCAGAAAGCTCTGTAACTGTAGCGCTACTGCCCTCTCAATAATTTTATCCAAAAAGGGTAAATTCAAGACTGGTCAGTAATGTGCCAATTTGGCCAGGTCTAATGTCAATTTTTTCAGGAGAGGGCAGACCACAGCCTCTTTAAGAGATGTTGGAAAATGCCCTCCCGCAAGGGATCTATTTACCATATCCCGTATAGGATATCTGAGCTCCCTCTGGCAAGCTTTAATTAGTCAGGAGGGGCAAGGGTCCAGATCACAAGTTGTGGGGCGTACAGTAGAGAGGATCCTGTCAACTTCCTCTAGGCTGAGTATATCGAAGCAATCCAGAACAGGACCAGAATACAGGCACGGGGCCTCAAGTTCACATATTGTCTCCAATGTGACGGGGAGGTCATGGCGGAGCGATGAGATCTTATCTGCAAAAAAGTTCGCAAAAGCCTCACAGCCGATCTCCAATTCCCTAGAATTTGGCCTGCCTTGTCGCAGTGTTGTAAGGGTCCAAATTGTGTTAAACAATTGTGCCAGGTGAAAATTGCAAACGCAATCTTGGCCCCAAAGTAAGTTTTCTTTGTGGCTTTGACTGCCATCTCATAGGACCTCATAAACTCTCTATAAGATGTCCTAGTTGCTTCATCTCGAGTACGCCGCCATTGCCTCTCTAGCCGTCTGAGTCCTCATTTCATTTGCCGCAACTCCAGGTTGTACCATGGTGCTAGCTTAGAGTGAGGGCGCCGAGGGCGCCGAGGTGCAATCTCATTGATGGCACTGGAGAGTCTGTCATACCAAGACTCAGTCAGGTCATCCAGGGAATCGCCAGGGGGCCAGGAACCCCATAGAGCCATTTAGAACTGTTCCAGGTCCATCTGGTTCTGCGGGTGAGCTAAAATATGCTCACCACCTAAACGGGCTTGGGGTGGGACATCCACATGAACCTTGAGGTCAAAGTGGTCCAACCATTGCACTGCTTCAGCAGTAATACCATCCACTAAAACTCCCACCGCAAAGATCAAATCTAGCATGTGACTTGCCTGGTGACTGGGCGTTGTAAAAGTTGGGAGAGTCCCAGTGTCGCCATGGATGACACTAGATCCATCGCCTGACTGGAGGTCACATCATCAGCATGAACATTGAAGTCACCCAGGATCAAAAGCCTTGGATACTCCAATGCCCAGCCTGTTACGGCCTCCAGTAAAGACGGTAAGGTGCCAGCTGGTGCATTAGGTGGACGGTACACCAGCCAGATCGCCAACCCCTCCCGAACGTCCCACACCAGACTGTCACATTCAATGCCATTAATCTCTGGGGCTGGGAGAGCCCGGAAGGAGTAAGCCTCTCGTATGAATAGAGCCACCCCTCCCCCCTGCCCGCTAGTCCGTGACTGGTGAAAGACTGAGTATCCTGAGGGAGCCATCTGGGAAACAGCTACAGTCTCCCCATCTTGCACCCAGGTCTCAGCCACGTAAGCCAGGTCCACATGCTGCTCCAGCAAGAACTCCCGAAGGATTGAGGTCTTATTATTTATGAACCTGACATTACATAACACCAATGACGGAGGCAAGTAATTCAACCTGACCCCTCTACCTGCCACCATTGGGATGGGACGCAGACTGGAAGGGGGCCGAGCACTATCATGTCTCGGACTCCTTCCCTTATAATTCTGTCTGTTCCCACCGTCATACCTTCTCCTCCCCAGGAGTACTGGAATCCCCAGGCTGGTCATCTCCTGCTGGTCTCCACCACAGCCTCAGACCAGTTGTGAATAAGATGAGCCATCATGCTCCAAGCACAGGGTACTTGGGTGCTTACCTATGTTACTGGTATTCTCCTGGTATAACCCCCAAAGAGCATAATGCACTGAAGATAAGAACTTACTTATGGTTCTTAACAAGAGATATCTGTCTGTCTTCAACCAGGGCCAGGACTTTTAGTGACCTGGCCTCAACCTGGTGGAGCTCTCTGCCGAATAAATTTGTGCCCTGCAGGGCATTTTCTTTTTTTTTTGCCATAAGCAAGATTGTTATTGAATCTAAAGAACAGGATGCAATGAAGATCCCTAAACATAACATAAGCTACATTAAAATGGATAAAACCCATTAATACATCAATCAAAATGATCTCCAAACTTAAAAGTAAATAATTAAATACCATTAGACCTCATAATATATAAAGTACCATCCAACATTAACACAAATCACCATTTGCATTAGCTAAATAACCATAAAACAAAGATCAACGGTGATCGAAATAATAGTAATCAGAAATATAGCATTCTTTTATAAATATAGTTATTTGGTATAACCTCATTTATAGTAAGACAGTTCCATGGGGCTTGTAAGGCAGATATGTTCCACTTCCACCAGGTGTTTGGTTGAAGGCAGCCATCTTGCTGGCACTTCTACCTCTTGCCTCCCCCCTGTGAGGCAGTGGTACAACTGTTAGTGTTTGACCTTCATCTGATCAAGCTGATTAATTTATTATAATTATAATGTTTTGATTTTAAATTAATATACAAATGGTTATCTTTATCATTGTACACCACCCTGAGCCCAGTTTACAGGGAAGGGCAGTATAACAATCAAATTAAATAAATTTAAAAATGGCTTGGGACAAAGTTAGACAATGGTTTACCACCTCATGTCTGCTGTAATGTCACCTGTAGAGACTGCTAAGAGCCAGAGGCTAGATAGTAAACTCTTCCTCATAATGCAGGAGAAAAAAACAGACTATGCCTCCACACTATTTATGTCTTTGGAATGATGTTATAAGTACCCTCTCTACCCCGGCTAAAGATGGTTCAAGACACATTTCTCAGCACAACTGTGGTCATCTGTTATCTCTCCAGCCAGAGACATTAACTTTCACTTTTGCAGAGAGCAGGCTTGATCTGGTGGGAGGGGGGGGAGTATCTGTCTGGGAATACCTTTTCACAAGAGTTGTTTTGTAGAAAAATAGGTGGTGAAGCTCATCCAGGGATTGTTATGCAGCTGCAATACTATACAATGGACAAGGAAGTGGACCTCTCAGAAGAAGGAGGTGGAACTCTCAGAAAGGTTCAGGAGCTGCGCTCCTGTGAGCTCCCACTGAATCTGAGGCCTACCTTTTCAATGGTCATCCCGGTGCTTGCTTTGTGCCTCGTTGATTACGAGGTTAATGGTTTTAGCAAGATATAAATGTATTGTTCGGCCCTGAGAGGTCAGTTCTATCAAAGAACATCTTGACTGTGAAGCATTTGAATTTTATCAGAGGTTGAGTTCATGAGAACTGTGCAGAACTTGACATTCCTAATATTTGAATTCTCTAGGTTTGATTTCTAGAAATACGTCACACCTATTTGGTCTTGCTGTCTGAAGTGCAGTAATGGGGAGGGGCAGAGAATAAGCTCACCATTCCTGGACCATGAGTACTTGACATCACAAAGTTATAATAAATAGGAACATATATTCCCAATTCCCACACCACAAATATACAAGAAAACAGCTGTTTTGGGTCAGTATCGTGATTTTCTGGGACAGTTACATGAATCTGAGATTCTTAGGCATTATGAAAAATACACATTTCTTCCTCCCCCCCCCCCAAAAAAAAAACCCTGTGGTTTTTCATGCTTAGAGTGCTTACTATTCGCAGCAGCAGGTATCATGTTTTTCTTTGAATCTCCAAATTTCCCAGGCAGTGACCTAGGAGAGATAGGCACAAGACAGGTGCAGGGCCTGGCAAAGCTTCCATTCTAGGCTGTTCCTTCTTCCCTCCCTGTGTTATGGGGTTGGAGCCCTTTTTTCACTGCAACTAGAATACCAGGGATCCCTTTTGAGAGGGACTCTTGGAGTAATTCACTTGAAAGTTGGATGATCTTAAGTGGACACGTAGCACTAGATTCTCTTTAATTTTGATGTCATTTTGGTTGAAAAAGAGCCACTCCACACACCTCCATCCATAATAGCATAACGGACATTCTCCTTTCCTTCCTCATTCCTCACTTTGCAAAAATAAACAAACAACAGACCACAACAAGCAAGGGTGGCAAATGTAGGTTTTTCATCAGAAAATTGTCAGTCTGTTACTGAAAGAGTAGGAAAATGAAATGAATGCAGACAGATTTTGCTGTTTTTTTATGACAGAGGCCAGCATCATTTTCCTAATAAGAATCAACAGAGAGAAATGTATCTGAGAGCCAGTTTTGCGTAGTGGTTAAGTGTGCAGACTCTTATCTGGGAGAACCAGGTTTGAGTCCCCACTCCTCCACTTGCAGCTGCTGGAATGGCTGACCCAAGCTTTCGCAGGAGTTGTCCTTGAAAGGGCAGCTTCTCTGAGAGCTCTCTCAGCCCCACCTACCTCACAGGGTGTTTGTTGTGGGGAAGGAAGGAAGGGTTAACTGTCAAGGGTTAACTACTTTGGGGGGGGGGCGGTCTGTAAAAATCAAACACTTTTGTTCAATATGCTTGAAAATTACAGATTTTTTAAAGAGGGAGGACTATGATCTGTCCAAATCTGATGTCATTATCTTTAAACACAGGTGCCTCAGGTTTTCAACTTGATTCCCCTTGAAAATACTAGCCTTAAAAATCTAGAACCTGAAAAACCACATGGATTTCAATCCTGAAAGGGTAATGTCCTACCCTCAAACCAGCTATCATGGTAATCTGCCCCTAAATCCTTACAACAAAAATTCTTGGAGCACTCCCCAAGTGATAGATTGTAACATTGTACTAACTTGTAGGAGTGAAGCAGGTGTGTGGAGGGAAGCAACTGAGTGGAGCACTAAATGGCAACACTGGCACAGAATGCTAGATGTGGGACGTTATTTAGCAGGAGATAATCTCAGAGTCACTAGCGGCAGCATTTGTTACCTGGTTTATTTTTCCCTGGGAAGCAAGGGAAAGTGGCATTTCACAGCATAGATTTGGGAAGGCTGTGGGTATTCTCAACCCACAGGAATAGGAATGTTTGTGAGTTTGTTCCTTCACAGAGTCAGCTATACTAATTTGGTTATGAAAAATGCCTGAGGAAGCCTGAGTACATCAACCTTAAAGAAACTGTTCTCAAAATGGATAAATAAAATGAAATATCATCCCCAATTTATTAGATTATATATATATACACACACACACATAGGTATGGGATAGGTTAGTTGTATGGCTTAGGGCAAAAAAACAATGCCACAAAAGAGATACTTATTTTATGCTAGATTTCCAATCACATTTCATAGATAGCTAGTGGTCTGTGCACTAGATAAAACCTAGGTTCAGATTCACATTCTGGCATGACATTCAGTGGGTAACCATGAGCTATCACTCCATCAGTATAACCTACCTCACAAAAACTAAACTTAAAAAATCAAAGGGGAGTGCGGTCTTACGTTTCTCGGAGAAAGGACATCCATGTTTTACTTGCTAATCTTTCCTCTGCCTTTCAGACTAACTTGGTGGTTCCAGATTAGTGGACTCTGCCAAGGGATATTCCGTCTCAAAGGCAGCCTAGATGGCAGTCATGATGTCCCTGCTGTATTACTTGGGAACAGAATGGTTTAGGTAAGTTTAGTATAGTAAAAAAAAAAATGAAGAAATAAATGTGTGGACTCCTCCAGAATCCCTTTCCATTTAGTGACCATTAAACAAATACTGTTCTTCTGTCCCTAATCAGAGGAATGAATTGCAGCACTGTCAGCTCAGATTCCAATCATCACTAACTGCATGAACTCCAAGTCTATTTTTAAAGACTTTATGGCACTATTGTGGGCAAGATGCTGAGAAATGCATCATTCTAAATTTTTGCTTTTTGGTACATATTTTCAAGCAAATTGGTATGCTGATAATCCCACTAAAAGGGAAGAATGTAGCCCAGGTCATTTTATAGTGAGATTCACATCTTCAGCTTCTATTATTCTTCAACTACAGTAAATCCTACTATTACGGTAAAATCATCTTAGTGATATTACCCCTACTATGGATCATCCTGTTTGCCAGATTTTTAGATTTTTTTTTTCAAAAAATCAGATATATTGTCCTTTGCACAGGCATTTTCTTCTTTAACATCCATTTGTTTTGGTTTGGGGAGACAATTACACTAATGGACTACATTTTGTATTCATTGTGAAGAGACACCTGTTTAGTTCCTTTTATTCTGGAAGAAAATAAAAGTTCTTTCACTTCCCAGATCCATTGTAGTTTTTCTTTGCAGAGCTAATATATCACCTTCCTTCACAAGCCCCTCATTTTGACCTATATCTCATCATTAATCTTCTAGCTGGACTGATCTAGTGAGACATTTCTGAGATGCGATAAAACCTTTTGCAATATTCACCCAATGTTTTATAACAGTGGTGGTGCCTAAATTTCAGAAGCCAGGAAGTTTCAAGTCAGTTTAATGTCTGGTTTTCAGAAGAACGTAAGTAATAACACCCCAGAAGGGGTTTTTTTCTTTATTAAAGGGAAAATTTCAAGTGCCAAAAACTGCTATCTGAGCTTTAATATTAAACTAACATTAAATCTGTTCATCTACATCTATATAAAGCAATGTTTTCTCAGTGTACAGGCATCATGGGGGTTTTTTGGAAAAGAAAATGACTTTATGGCCCTTTGGATACTGAAGATATGTATTTCCCTCTGGTTTAGCTTCCATTACAGGGGAAATAGTTTTGTCAGGCTTCAAGTCACAAGTTGTAGATGCTGACAAAATGCTATTCCCTTGCTGCTGTTGGAGTGTGTGTGATTGTCACAGGTTTGCACAAAAAAGGTAACCAAAAAGGTTCCCCCTGATTTTTGAAATCCTGGCTACAGTTCTGTGGACAACACCAGAGAGTGAGATAAAGTTGAGATATTTCAGATGCCAGGGAGACATTTCAGTAGAAAATGATCCTCCTCAGGAATATCCAACAGAGCAGAATGCCGCTATCCTAAAATATCTAGTCCAATGACCACCAAGGGATGGAGAGCTGAAATTACAGGTCTCTAATCTAGTGCAAAGCCCAAATGTGGGAAGAAGAGTTCCAGAGCAATATCTGCAATACAGTGTCAGCTTGCTAACTTGCACAGCTTGGTGAAATCTATATATTTGTGTTTGGGGAATTGAATAGATTATTAGTGGGCTGTCTGGAGTATGTGCCCTCTGGGCAAAGTGAGCATGTTCAAACTGAGATATGAATTGCTGGCATCTGTCATATTTTGGTCTGTTCACTGTTCTTTGCCATCAATACATTTTGTTAGTCTTTAATCACTGAGTGGTAATAGATCTGCCAAAGGAGAAGTAAGGGGAAAAGAAAGTAAGGGGAAAGAAGAAGGTTAGATCCATGCTGCCTAGGCAGCCTGAGAGCCTGATCAGCCTCAAAGGGCTTGGGGTAAGGTGACAAGCAGAAGTTAGCTGAAGCCCCTGCTTGTAAGGTTACCCCAGATCAGTTCCAGACAGTTTCTGGGCTTTCATTGCTGTCACTCCCATATGGCTGGCTCATAGAAAAGCAGTTCAAATACATGACTATGGCAATATTTAAAATGGTCTCGAGTTTCTCTTGCTTAGAGTTAGAAATGTGTGTTGGGAAGGAAAAACTGCATGTAAACTCAGAAGTTGTGTCTTGGAGCAGGGATGCCAACACTTTGGGGCAAAAAGGTTTCAGTAGGCAAACATTGCATGTTTGTCAATTATTTGATGCTTGCAGCCTGCAGCAACGCTGACAGGCTGCATTTGCAGGCTTTGCCCCCCTGGAGGGAAGAGAGGATCGGCGGCCCATTTGGGTGCATATTGCAGGGGGCGGGGCCAGGCCGTTGTAATGGCCAGACCTCCGCTCCCTGCTTCAGTCCTGGAGAAGATTGGTCTGGGCGAGGAGCGTGTGTTTGGCAGCGCGTTTTTCCGCGCTGGAGAGGAAGCCTTGTTTCGTGGAGTCGGTGTCGGCACGTCTCTGCATGCGGCAGTGGCTGTATCAGAGGCGGGGGTCTTCTTGTAGGGGAGCTGGGGGCTCCCTGGCTCATCTGTGGATAAGTCGAACGTACTCCTGGGGTTGGCAGTGGCGGCTTGAGGGAGCTTTTCATAGGGCTGTTATTGCCTTTTATTTCTCCTTTGCCTGGGGTGGCCTCCCTTCTCCTTCCTTTTTAACAGGGAAGGGGATTTTTTGTTGGGGGCTGGGACTCCCGGGGGAGTTAAGGGGAGTGTTGCCTTAACTGGGTCAGCCATTTTTTGCTTCCCTGTAATTGTCTGGGGTGTCGGCCAGCCACCCTGAGCCTGCTCCGGCGGGGGAGGGCGGGATACAAATAAAATTTTACATTACATTACATTTTTACATTATTGGGTCCCCTTTCTTCTTTAGGGGAGGGTGGCCATTTTAGGAGACTCTGGTTTGGAAGCCATTTTGAGGTGCTGCCTTAGGATATCAAGATGTCTGGTGGAAAGGGGTCTGGTAGGTCTAAGGGAAAAAAGCCGGCACCTAAGGGCCCTAAGGCTCCTGCCAAGTGACCTCCACCCCCGTTGTCATCGTCTGATGAAGAAGGTGATGTGGCTGTCAATGCCAATATTATGCAAAGGCTGTGGGCTCTGGAACAGGAGACAGGTATTCCTTCTTCAGATCTGGTGCACTCATCGCTGCCAGTGCCTTGGGTCCCGGTGGTCCGGATGTGGGATCGGGGTCATCTTCAGGAAACGCTGGAGTTGGATGGACGCTGGTTCCTGCTGGATTTGTGGGTAAGGCTGGGGACAGCTGGCAGGCTTATGCCGGGCAGGCTTAGCCATGGGGACTTTGGGGTCCTGCCTCGTCGGCTGGGCAGGGCATCCCTGCTGTGAGTTCTGGGTTGGCTGCCCCCTCGGGGTCGGGCTCATTCTCAAATTGGGCTTGGCCAAGTGGACAATGTGGCCCTTGTGGGGCGTGGCCGTGTGTGGGGCAGCATGGTATGGCAGGCTCTTTTACGGGATGGTTCCTTTTACCGCATTGCCCTTCGGGGATGTAGCCTTGCCTTTAGGGAACCATTTGCTACCCGCAACTAGGGCAAAAATCTTGAAGGGAGAGTACGTGGACATTTTTTCCCTCCTTTTCCGGGAGTTGGAAAAAAAAGATAAAGAGGAGTTAGATGAAAAGGAAAAGTTAAAAAAGCGTAAAGTGGATCGGACCTGGGCTAATTGGCTTCCTGGGTTTTTTATTTAGGCTGGGGTGATTGCTCAGGCACAGCCTTGGAGGTCAGTTGCCCTTATCCAATATTTGGACATAATTTACAAGGGGTACACAACCTTTAGCGGCCCCGCCTGAATGCAGTATGACAAGGAGTTTGGGTTTGTTTGATTAAGTTTATTTCTGAAGTGAGTCAGTTCTACTTGGTTTTGCTTTCACTGGTAATATGACATAGCTTGAATGTCTGACTACAAAATTTAAAACAAGTGTAGTAGTTTAGAAAACAGTAAACTTCAAAACCAGCATGGCGAAAAGCTTGTTGTTGTTGTTCTACTTACTGCTTCTCAAGAACCCACTAAATTATTTCTTTGATCAATCAAATTCTGCTACAAATGCCCTTGAACTTGTAGATTTTACCCTGATTTTCCCTCATCAGCCACCCTCGCTCTGCTCCTTGTCATGCTCAGTGTGCCAAAATTCTTCAGAAGTAGGCAATGTGAGCTTCAGTGGCCCACATAATTTACTCATCTGTGGAGTAAATTACATGGGCCTTATTTACAGAGTCAGTCCAAATATATTTGTGGACAAATATAAGTAGGAATGAACAGAGACCATTTCACAGAAATTAGACCATTTTCAGTTAATCCACCAGAGCCTACCTAATCTCTCTCTCTCGGCTTGGCTTCGCGAACGAAGATTTAAAAAGGGTGCAATAGTCTACGTCTGCTGCAGGCTCGCTGGTGGCTGACAAGACCAATGCGGGACAGGCAGGTCCGGCCACAGTGGCTGCAGGGAAAAGTCTGATTTAGGGTTGGTGCTGTAGCAGTGCGATTCTTCCTCAATCTCCTTTTGTCCTCAAGACCAGCTATGCGTGCGTTCTCAAAGGAAGAGACAGCCTGGTGGATGGTGTGCCTCCATGCTTTGCGATCTGAGGCTAGGTCAGACCACTGGTGATGGTTGATGCGACAGGTGCCAAGAGATTTCTTCAAGGAGTCCTTGTACCTCTTCTTTGGTGCCCCTCTATTTCGATGGCCGGTGGAGAGTTCGCCATACAGGGCAATCTTGGGAAGGCGGTGGTTTTCCATCCTAGAAATATGCCCTGCCCAGCGCAGCTGCATCTTCAGCAGCAGTGCCTCGATGCTTGTAACCTCTGCCCGCTTGAGGACTTCAGTGTTGGTCACAAAGTCACTCCAGTGGATGTTGAGGATGGTGCGAAGGCGGCGCTGATGAAAGCGCTCGAGGAGTCGCAGGTGATGATGGTATAAAACCCACGATTCGGAGCCGTAGATGAGGGTTGTCATCACAACCGCTTTGTAAACACTGATCTTTGTGCCTTTTTTCAGATGCTTGTTGCTCCACACTCTTTTGTGCAGTCGGCCAAATGCACGGTTTGCCTTTGCCAGCCTGTTGTCAATCTCCTTGTCGATCTTGGCATCTGAGGAGATGATGCACCCCAGGTAGCTGAACTGCTGGACTGTCTTCAGAACTGATTCACCCACAGTGATGCAGGGAGGGTGATAATCTTCCTGGGGTGCAGGCTGGTGGAGAACTTCTGTCTTCTTCAGACTAACTTCTAGGCCGAATAGCTTGGCAGCCTCTGCAAAGCAGGACGTCATATGCTGCAGAGCTGATACCGAGTGGGAGACGAGTGCAGCATCATCAGCAAACAGTAACTCTCGGATGAGTTTTTCCATTGTCTTGGAGTGGGCCTTTAGTCGCCTCAGGTTGAAAAGGCTGCCATTGGTGCGATAGCGGATGTAGACACCATCGTCATCATCTAGATCTACTGCGGCTCTTTGAAGCATCATGCTAAAGAAGATCATAAAGAGAGTTGGCGTGAGAACGCAGCCTTGCTTTACACTTGTGCCTATTGGGAAGGGCTCCGAGAGGTCGTTGCAGTGTCTGACTTGGCCTCACTGGTCTTCGTGTAGCTGGATGATCATGCTGAGGAACCTTGGGGGACATCCTAAACGTTCCAAGATTTGCCACAGGCCTTTCCTGCTAACGGTATCGAAAGCTTTGGTAAGGTCGACAAAAGTCACATACAGAGCCTTGTTCTGTTCCCTGCATTTCTCTTGGAGCTGCCTGAGAACAAATACCATGTCGGTGGAGCTCCTGTTAGCTCTGAAGCCGCACTGGCTCTCTGGGAGGAGTTCTTCTGCAATGGTGGGCACCAGTCTGTTCAGGAGTATTCTGGCAAGGATTTTGCCTGCGATGGAGATCAGGGTTATCCCCCGGTAGTTGGAGCAGTCTGACTTTTCCCCTTTGTTCTTGTATAGGGTGATGATGATTGCATCGTGAAAGTCCTGTGGTAATTTGCCTTGTTCCCAGCAGGTGACAAGTACTTTGTGAAGTGAGCTATGTAGTACTGTGCCCCCATGCTTCCAGATCTCTGGTGGAATTCCATCAACACCTGCTGCCTTGCCACTTTTCAGTTGCTTGATGGCTTTAACAGTCTCTTCTAGGGTGGGGATCTCATCCAACTCTGTTTTCACTGGTTGAAGTGGGGTGAGGTGGATTGCTGAATCTTGAACTACGCGGTTGGCACTGAAGAGAACCTGAAAATACTCCGACCACCGGTTCAGTATGGATGCCTTGTCTGTGAGGAGCACTTGGACGTCTGCACTACGCAAGGGACTCTGAGCCTGATATGATGGACCATATACTGCCTTCAGGGCTTCGTAGAACCCTCTTAAATCACCAGTGTCTGCACACAGCTGAGTTCTCTCTGCAAGCTTGGTCCACCAATCATTCTGAATGTCTCGAAGCTTGCGCTGGAGGTTGCTACATGCAGCGCAAAAGGTTGCTTTTTTCCCAGGACAGGAGGGCTGAGCAAGATGTGCTTGGTAGGCAGATCTCTTTTTCGCCAGTAAATCTTGGATCTCTTGATTGTTCTCATCAAACCAGTCCTTGTTCTTCCTTGTGGAGAACCCGAGGACTTCTTCAGAGATCTGCAGGATGGTAGTTTTTAGGTGTTCCCAGAGTGCTTCTGAAGAAGGGTCTGTGGGGCAACTGGGGTCCTCAATTCTTGACTGGAGTTTTGCCTGGAAGGCAGCTTTAACTTCGGCTAACTGGAGACTGCCAACCTGAAACTTCCTCCGAGGGATACCTCCTCTCCTGGGTGTGGATTTAAAGTGAAGACGGAGATTGCAGCGTACAAGACGATGATCCATATGACATTCTGCACTGGGCATTACTCGGGTGTGTAAGACATCTCGAAGGTCTCTCTGGCGCACCAGAATGTAGTCGATAAGGTGCCAGTGCTTGGACTGTGGGTGCATCCAGGTTGTCTTCAGACTGTTCTTCTGCTGGAAGATAGTGTTGGTGATGGTGAGCTGGTGCTCCATGCAGAATTCTAGCAGGAGGCGCCCGTTGTCATTGCAGTTGCCAATGCCGTGTTTGCCAAGTACTCCTTTCCAGGCTTCCGAGTCTTTACCTACTCTGGCATTGAAGTCGCCAAGGATGATCACCTTGTCCTCTGTAGGGGTCTTCCGTACGAGGTTGTGTAGATCAGCATAGAACTTGTTCTTTTCTGCAGGATCTGCTTGAAGGGTTGGGGCATACACACTGAAGAGTGTTGCATGCTGCTTGTTTTGAAGTGGGAGGCGCATGGACATGATGCGATCTGAGTGACCTGTTGGCAGGTTTTCGAGTTTGGAGGCGATGGAGTTCCTGACCATGAAGCCAATGCCAGAAAGGCAGCTCTCAGCCTTTGACTTACCTGACCAGTAGAGCGTATAGCCAGCACCGTGTTCTTGAAGACTACCTTCCTCAGGGAAACGGACCTCACTGAGAGCTGCTATGTCTATATTCAACCTGAGAAGTTCGTGGGCAACTAGAGCAGAGCGTCGTTCAGGGCGACCACTTTCTACTGTGTCAAGCATGGTTCTGATGTTCCAACACGCAAGCTTTAGTCTTTGCACACTTTGTGAGGCAGGTGCATGCCTTTTCTTTGTTGTTATTTTTTGACCGCAAGTAAGGATGCCCGTTGACCGCGGCTAGCCAACTGGGGGGGAGGAGATGAGCTTTGTTTAGGCCACCTTTTCTAGGCCCCTCTCTGTGTGGAGCAAGCAGTGCTGTCCCTAGATAAGGCTGCTTGGTCGTTCAGGGTGCTGCCGAAAAATGCTTTCGTCTCCGGGTTAGCATCAGGCGACCAATACCCTGAACTGCCTACATGCAGGATCGGGACTGCGGCTTCCAGTGGCACCTTCCACCTGCCGTTTCGCCCTTTGCCCATCGCTGCAGGACTTGATGCATTGTGGGTTGTGTATGTGGATATGCCGTTCAGGCCTGCGCAGAGGAATTTTTTAGGTGAAGTGCCGTATGCGTGGTACTGGCTCCACCCTTTCACCTGGGGGTCATCTGCCATGGCCCAGTAAGCCAGGACGCCGGCAGCGAGTCCTCCAGGTGGTAGGTGTTACATTAACGAGCTCTATCTGCCCGGGTTTGATGTTAGAGTTTTCCTTCTCTTAGGCTGGCGAGGTTGGTAGGCCCAGCCTGCCCATCCAGTTATACCGCCGGACATTCGGTCGCACCATGACGTAGCAAACTCTGTGAAAAACGGGGGGGACCAGTGAGAAGGTGTTGCTACGGATGCAGTAATGCAGGAGAGGCCATTGCAGTGACCATCTGCCAGGCATAGCCAGACAGTGACCACGCGGCGTTCACTACACCGGGAGAGGAGAGGCTATGTATTGCGCATACACTTTCCCTGGGGGGGTAGGATACCCAGAGGGAGCCCACCCACCCCGCCCCCCCCCCCGCCTACCTAATAAAGGAGGAACATTGATACACCTCTTAGTTTCTATGAGGCTTAACAGCTGACAAAGGAAAACACAGTTCCTAGTTCATGGGTGGCCAAACTGTGGCTTCAGAGTCACATGTAACTCTTTCACAAATATTGTGTGGCTCTCAATGCCCCCCAACGCCCCTCCCCCCCCCAATCATCCAGCTTGGAAAATGCATTTGTCTTGAGGCTCTCAAATGTTCATGTCTTGTGGCTCTCAAACATCTGACATTCATGTCTTGTGGCTCCCAAATATCTGATGTTTATTCTATGTGGATCTTACATTATGAAGAGTTTGGCCACTCCTGCCTCCCCATCCAACAAGTGACTCTGCCTCCGCGCTACTGCCCCCCCCTGAACCAGACAGCCTCAGCTGCAGGCCGCTTCAAAAATGCCGCCGCGTGCGTGACCAGTCCCGACCCGAGCCACTGAGAATGCCCCGAGCCACCTAGCAGGCTGCCCGGGGTATACCCCTCACCAGTTCTGACAACCACTGCTTCACACCGCCTAAGGCTCTGGCTCGGTCCAGGAGACTCCTCAAATGCGGCTCTCCTCACAGAGAGCCACAAAAGAACTGCGCAGTGTTGGGCGGGGCTGGGGCTTTTATAGCCCTGACACCACGCCCATTGGCAGTTTCCCAGATGCCCAGGACAACGAGGCCAGCCTTCCTTCCTTCCGGGATGGCAACAGCAGCCCCCAGCCTATCGCTGCCATTGCCAGCCCGGCTGGGAGGGGCCGATTTTTTCCTCCTTGCTATTGATACACAATAAAAGGATCTCCGGATTACCTCATTTAGACTTCTGGCTGTTGAGTCTATTCAACTGGGCTGGGGACTCAACTCTTGGCACTAATGGTTTGTTCAACAATATGGTAGCCAGTATCATAGTCAGTCTGAGCACTATTAAGTCATCACAATAATGTTGTGTTAGAATCATCATAGCTCAAGAACAAGAGAATATTTGGCCAAACTCCAGTAACACTGAAGTTCCATCACGGGAATACTAAAAATGATCGTTGGCCCTAAGAGAGCTGCAGAGAAGGATCTGCACTGAACTCACAATGCTGGGGAACAGAGGGGCATTGAATCTTCTCTGTTGTACTGCTTTAAAGCTTTAAGTAGCAATAGGGGAAAAATACAATGTTCAGGGCCAGATAAATGCCAACTGATGCCCTAAACATAGCCTAACGATAGTGTCCCTTGGCCCTTCCATTGCTTAATTAACAAGATATTAAGATTCAATAAGTGCTGAAGGTGAAATAAGAGCTTGAAATTTCAGTTTTCTTCCAGGCCAGACCCCACAATTATATTTTAAAATATTATTTATTCAATACTAAATAGCAGTAAGCAATATAACAAAAAATACTGTCTGTTGTGCCCCCTTACCTTGGTGCTCTAAGCATGTGTTTATTTTGCTTAATGGTTAATCCGGAGCTGCCTGCATTATCCACATCATGTGTCTTTTCTCCCTATGGGATTTAAAGCAGCATGGGAGAAGCCTTTTTTCATGATAATGCAGGATGAAAAACTGGGGTGGGGAATTGGGAATTCCAGCTCTACAGGTCCAATGCTGATTCAGCACCCCATTGCTGCCTTTTGTTGGCAATTCCAGTCATGGATCTCCAATATTATGTGTACTTTCCTCCCAACAAAGATGCTAAGAATGTTGGAACTCTTGACATATTAAACAAACAAACAAAAAAAAGGCTGAATGAGATGGAAACATATATTTCAGTAACTTAAAACATGTTCTGAAAAAGAGAAGAAAGTAAAACTGTTTAGCAAGAGCAATAGGTCTATAAGGTAAATTTTCTAGGTTCATATTGGAGTCCAGCAACTGTAGGAGTTACAGAGCAATGAAATAAGTTTTTTTTTTCAGTGCTGTCATGGTAATTTTTTTTTTTCCTCATGGAAAAACATAAAGAACTTAAAGAAATACCTTAAGTGGCCTGATAAGCCTGGTCAGCCTTTGCTGTTTTATAGTGATAAATATTGAACATTTATTAATGTTACTTCTTGATGTTGTGCAATCTGGTTGTGTAATCCTATAGATCAGGGGTGGCCAACGGTAGCTTTCCAGATGTTTTTTACCTACAACTCCCATTAGCCCCAGCCATTGGCCATGCTGGCTGGGGCTGATGGGAGTTGTAGGCAAAAAACATCTGGAGAGCTATCGTTGGACACCCCTGCTATAGATATAAAATGCAAACTGCCTTGCCAACAATTCACCTACTATCCCATTGGCTGAGCTGCATATCGCTCTGTCTCCATGGAGAGCAAACCCACTTTCTAACCCTAAGACAGATGAGGACTGGGCCACTGAGAAGGTGGGGAGTCAATCAGCATGCATGGAACCTACAGCTGAGTGATCAAGGAGCAGGGTTGGGCTGCATGCAGAATGATCCCCCCACACTCCTCTCCCCTCCCCTCCCCTTCCCCTCAGGCAACCTGTGTGGCAGGTGAGTGGACAGGCCAGATTCCCTCAGCAGAGATCCTCAGAGCTGCCAGTGCACTCAGAAGCCCACCTCCCAGTTGCAGCAGTCAGCCAGCCAGGGAGGGTGACAGCTGCTGTTGCTTGCCACCCTCCATCTCCTGCACTCCCTTCCCTTCCGCTATCTGGGTCTGTGCTGCCTCACCTGCTGGTCCTGTGAGGCAAGCCAGGCCATCAACACTGGGCAAGCTGACCCACTCAGCCTCACCACTGCCAGGACCTGAGCAAGCAGGAGGGACATACACCACCAGCAAGGAAGGTTGCTGCTGGCTGCGGGCAGGACTGGGCAGCCATTGTCTTGGCAGTTGGCTGGGCCAGTGTAGCTCCACTGGGCTCACCCCCATACCTGGTGATCAGATGACTGAGCTGCAAAGGTGCAAGAGAAGAAGTTCACCCAGCCCAGGATTAGAGAGGAAAGGTGAGCTGGAGCCTTTCCTGCCCAGGGGAGATGCTTCACCATCAGGTGCTTGGTCAGTGCTGCCTGCTGGGAGGGAGACTTCCTAGATTGGTCAGCAGCAGCAGCTGAATCCCCTGCTGAAGGCTATCTCCAGCCAGGCTGTGCACTCCCTCCCTTGGCATTCACTCACCCCCTTCTCAATTAAATAAAAGGTTGGCGGGGTAGGAAGACAGCAAGGGGAGGACTGTATCCCAAGGTTTTGGAGGTGGGTGGGAAGACAGTAGAATGGGGGGAATAGTGCAGTGCCAAAGGTGCAGGGATAGTTGAGAGGCAGAGGGAAGGAACTTGAGTTAAAGGGGACTGCTTCACCTTCTTCCTCTTTCTTTATCAATCTTCCCTCTTTTTCTTTGCTTTCTGTTATCTTTCAATCTATCCCATCTCTTTTGCTAACCATTCCTTCTCTGTCATCTACCCCCTTCTCTGAAAACTTACCCTCCCATTCTCCCCTTTCTCCCATTCCCTTCCCAACATCTCCCCTTTCTCCTATTTCCTTCCCAACAGCTGCCTTCTAAACATATCTTGTCTTCCTCTAACTTTCACTTCCCTTCCCAGCCCCCCTAACCAAGGCCAGGTCATGCGCCCATAATAGAGCCTGTTGTATTTTTCTCCACAATGGGCCTTATTCCTAGTTTTTTTAAATTTGATATGAGCATTAAATGCTTCTTAATATGTGATGTCTTTGATGTGTGACATTTCCAATGTAGGATGAATTATTCTACAGAATTCAGCCTTGCAGTTTAGGGCAGAGGTGTCAAATTCATTTACTACAAGGGCCATATCTGACACAAATGGGATTTTGTGGGGCCGGCAGGGCCACTGGGCAAACTAGGCATTTTCCTAGGATGCTGCGAGGGGGCCACCAAATTGGGCCCCCCTCCCAGTGCCCAAAACAAATGCCTAATTTTGCCTCCCCCCACTGCCACCACCACCACTGCCGCCACCACCGTCACCACCACCCTCCCACTCCGTGATCAGTGGAGCATGCCACGGAGAGGCTTGGCCCTACCCACTTCGACATGGCCGGCATCTGATAGTTCTTTGAAGAACGCGCTGGAGGAGGCTTCATTTCCCCCTCACTTCTGGTTCCAGAAAGGAGGGGGAAAAGCCTTCTCCAGCACTCTCTTCAAAGAATGATCAGATGCTGACCATATTGAAGCAGGTAGGGCTGAGCCTCATTGCGGCACTCCTCTGATCAATCAAGTGTGGGGGGGAGGGCGCTGTGTTGCAGCACTGCAGAGGGAGGGAAGGGGGAGAGGGCAGCAGGCAAGGAGCCTGCCTGGGACACCATGTGCCCTAGGGCCAGTACTGGGGGCCAGGCCATGTGTGTCAGAAAATGTAATGCCAGGTAGCAGAGATATAAACTTACAGAAAATATATGTTTTTACGTTAAAATACAAACATGCTTAAAACTCTAGCAATATTTTGTTTAAAATGGAAAAATGGGGGGGATAGTGGGATTTGGCAATGCACAAGGATCACAGCAGAAATTAAAAATATAAAATACTCTGAACCAGGGAAAATTTGAAATGGCTGGGCATTGCAAGCTTCTCTCCTCCCCGCCCTCCCCCCCCCCCCGCCAAAACCTACTTAGAGTCATAGTGGTTCTCCAGTGTAATGTCCCCCTTTCGCTGTGGGTTCCCAGGCTAGAGTACTCACTCAGGCACATGTTCTCAAGTCCATTCATCAGAGACAAGCTGGCTCAGAGCATCAGCCATTTATTTGCAAGAAGACAACTCTAGCAAGCAACAGCTTCAGCTAGCATACAAACACTAGAAAGTGAAACTGCTTGAGCTCCACTCTATTGAAAGACATTGCAGCTCAAAGTTGGAACAATGCAGAATGGATTTCCTATTAGGATACCTGGGCCCAGTCCCACTCTGGGACTGAAATGACAGTGCCCAAAGTGGGATTCCATTCCCAGAATGCTGCTGCTCCTCTCAGGGGCTGTCATTCCACTCTGTGCCCTGTCATTCCAGTCCCAGAGCACTGTCTCTATTGCTAGAAACAGTCCCAGAGTAGTCTACCTAGGTGCAGATACCTTAATGAAATATCCATTCTGCATTTTCTTTGCAACTTTGCAAGTCCAGAAGGGCTTCCTGCTGAAGCAGGCAAATACAAGGCCAAGAGAGCTGGGAACTTCAGTAGCTTGGAACTTCAGAGAATGAAGACAGGTGGGAAGGAGCAGGAGAAAAGAGCTGTGGGATAGGTTAAAGTCCTAGGTAGGCTGATTCCATCCCATGGGCTGTAAGTTTGAGAATATGAACACATGAAGCTGCCTTATACTGAATTAGAGCATTGGTCCACCAAAGTACTGTCAATTTAAAATGGCAGCAGATCTCCAGGGTCTCATGTTGAGGCCTTTCACATCACCTATTACCTTTTGACTGGATATGTTGGGGATTGAACCTGGGATCTCCTGTATGCTCAATTCCTTGAGGTTTCTTGTGCTGTCAAATATATGTTTGTTGGAAAACTCAGGGTTATCGAATAATGAGTTTACATGTATGTGAGGAAATATGTGTCATGAACCCTTTAGACTAGCCCAGTGATTCAGATTTACAGTCCTCAGTAGAAGAGCCCAAGGCTAGTGGCCAAGGAGGACCACAGTGACCAGACAGAGCAGACAGTGTTCCAGCAGAGCCAGAGGCCACTTTGCCAAAACCTGCAAGAGAGACCTTGACACCAGCCCTGGCCTCCACGTGGCAGGAAGTGAACCTATAGCCCTCAGGACCCACTCCTACTCTGCAGTAACAGCACTGGCCGGAGGCCCGGGTTAAGGTAGCACAGAATGCTAGCTTGGCTGTGTGGATCTAGAGCAGTACTCTGAGAATAATACTTCCTCACAGGATTCTGATCAGAACACAGCACAGCCTCTGAAGCTCCATCACCTGCCAGAAGTGCAGGCAGGCTCACTTAGCTCCTAGCTTGTATAAACTGAATCCTGGGGAAATTGCCTTGCTGGATCAACTGACACTTTAAAGGCCATGTAGACACATTAGCTTCCTCATTACAGCTCACAGATCCAACATGGCTATTACTCAACTTTGATGTTTTTCCCAGGGTCAGAAAGGATTGTTGAAGGAAAGGAAAGCAGAGAAGACCAGCAACTACCAGCAGCTTCCATCCACTGATGGATTGCTGGATCCAACTCTATGTCACTCTTTCTTTAAATCTGAAACTTCCACTGTATAGATGGGATCTCAGCTTCTTCATTTTTGCATTCCTTTTGGCTTTGATTTTTACTGTGAGTGGGTCTATTTCCACAGTGCATGTTCATGTACTGATAAAGAAAAAAACCTTTTTATTCTACCTATGTGTAGTAATCTTTGTTTATTAAATTATGTTTTATCTCTTACGGAAGAGGAAATGTGCCCTTCCTTCAGGATGCTTAAACTAGAAATGCATTGTGAGTTTTCAATAATAAGCATATTTAATTAAATGCAACTGTTTAATTGATCAATTAAAAGGCAGCTGATTAATCTACTAAAAATCTGTAATCACTTGACATCCCTAGTGGAATATAACATGTATTGAGGGCAAGTAAAAATATTCTTTTTGTCTCAGATTGTAGTGCTATTTCCTGTGTTGTGCTATTTCCTGTGTAGTGCTATTTCCTGTGTTGTGCTATTTCCTGTGTTGTTCCCTTCGCTTCCTTGAAGTGCTCAGTACATTTCTCTTCTTTGTAGTTCATTTAATGTCTTAAACTTTGTGTTCAGAAGAATTTTAAAAATCATGCTCCCAGTCTTCAGAAATGTTTCCTCACCTATGTTTCTGCACTTTCAGCAATTATATTCAATTCCCCCTTAAAAATAACACAGAGGGAGGTAGTCTACCTCCTGTAAACCATGCTGGAATTTGCAATAAGAGTGTTTCTGTAATAAATAATAATGTTGGCATTCAAACTGTATCTTCAGAGTCATTGTTGGTCATTCTGCCTTTCAGCTTTACTGAGCCCTTTACAATCACAATGAAAATATTGCCTTCTGGATAACAATCTAGCAATCCAGTCAGAGAAGCAAAATCCTTGGACAAAGCCTCCATGTTTAATTAAAATAAAACTGAAATGTTTATACTCTGCAAATTTGCATCCAAATCCTATGCATCAAGTCCCATGGATTTCAGTGGCAATCAGTTTCTAGGAAATGTGCATTGGATTGCAGCATTAATGTCAGTTCATGTAACCAATAAGCTGTATGAATATATTTGAAGTGAGCCTGGATGCCTGGTGAAGCAGGATTGGCTTCATTGCATGCCCAAGTTCCTGCTGACAAGACAGGCAGCTATCTGGCTTGGTCACCATTGGCCAAAGTGCTTTTCCACTGGGTTGAGTGAATGAACTTGAGTCAGGGCATTTATTTGGAGGTAAGTTCCACTGAAAGGAGCAGAATTTACGTCTATAATGGCATGGTTAGAATCAGAATGTTAATGAACTTAAAACCTATCACTTGAACCCAAGAAAGGTTGTAACTTAGGCTGCAAGGTATGTTTGGATAGTGTCAAGAATGCTGAACTGTATGTTCCAACAAAATCTATGATCTCCTCTTCAAACAGTCAAATGATTGAATGATTCATTATGATAAGTCTTCTCACAAAGTGCATGAAATGAATTTTTTAATGGTGAGACAAAACGATAGTTGCAGATTTGCAGCCATGTAGTAGTTTCACAATACTGATAACCATATGCTTTCATTAGACTACCATAGAGGGAGTTAGAACAGAATAGTGTAGCTTTTAATTTCTAATTTGTTTGTGAGTGATGCTGCGTTTTGCTCCCCCACCTGCCTCACCAGAAGTACATCTATGGCAGAATGGCAATAGATTTACGGCTTTAAAATCACTGTGCTGTATAAACAGGAAGTTAATCAAATGAATGAACTGGTAGGTATCACTCTAAGCAGTTCACTCCAGTTCACTCTAATGTGCTTTGGGAGAACAGTTTTGGTCAGGATCTTGTCCATAACAGGGAAATACAGCAAGCTAAAAGCTACATATATGTTTTGTTTTTACATAGTACAGTAAAAAAAAACAATTACTGAGTTATATTTGTCAGAGTCACAGTAGATTTTTTTTTATGTATATTTGCTATTCACACACTGCAGAATATTGCCAAGTAACCTCACTGGTGGGGACTGACAACATGGAGATACATGCATTCATGTGAGACCATATTCAATTATTTCTATACTGAATTAAGCACATTCATTTTTTAAACACCTTCCAGTAAAATTGATTCATTTTTAATATGTTTCTTCTTTTTTTTCCCCTTTTCTCATTGTCATTTTTGAGTTAAATTGGCTTTTCTTTAAAATCCACAAGTACGCACAAAATAAACTGTAAACAATTTTGACGTTACACGTATGTACAAAGTGAAAAGTCAAAGAGGTAATTCAGTGGGTGCCACTTGATCTACGTCAAAGTGCAACAGACTGACTCAGCCCCAGCAAAGTCATGAATCGAAGTGCTTACATATGAGGTCAGCAAAAACAACATGAGCAAGGCCCCTGTATAAGTCACAATATCACAGAAGTCACAAAAGAAACACCAAATCCCGTGTCCATTGTGAAAATTTTGCATTGTATGCATTTACTTGTTCGCTTGTGGATATGTATATAGGAAATCTAATAGCCAAGTATATAGTTGGATAATCCTCCAAACTGGGGGTGGGGGGGGGATGGGGAAGGAAATTTCTTGCTGTTTCATCTACTTTGTAAAAAGTTCCTATCATTTTTTGTAAATGAGCGGCTTATCCAGCAGCATTTCAAAACAACCACCAGGAGAATAATAGTAGGATTCAGTCCTGCTTCTGTTAAGATTGAGCATTACCATTATAACAATTAGTCATGAACAAAATTAGCCTTTGTTATTGGAGCCAAGAGATCAATAATCTTAAAGTATTTAATAACTTTCCTTGTAAACTTCAAAGTTCACAGTTTTGATAAAGAAACAGTCAAAGAAACTACCAATGTTTTTCTTTCAAGATGTGTGATAAGAATATATATGAAAAATGTCTAAATTAACAGTCCAAATGGTAGCCATGATACTTGGAAGGAAGTCCTATTGATTTCAATAGGACTAATTCCAAAGTTAGGCATCTGCAGAATCCCACCATCTAAGAAATTCCATCTGTGCTTTTTTACTGAAATTCCTCTGATGCTTCTCCTGAGTAGGAACTTTCAACTTCACCTTGAAATTTCATAATGACCTTCAACAACCCAGGTGTTATTGATGCTTCCTACTGTACAAAGAGTTCCTTCACCCATCCTAGGTACCCACTATGGTATCCAGTGGGAGATAATATGTACTCTACTGGTCCCAAGTAGGAATTCACAGATCATTTATGTAAAATGTCTGTAATATGAACTAATTCTGTTTCTTAATATGGTTCAGATGTTTCAATAAGAAACTCTGAAGTCAACTCAAAAGTTCATCTTTGTTGGAATTTACTACCAATGACTTGGATCCAACAGCGGATTTTCACAGACAGAAGGGGAGGTGATTTTTGCAGATTGTCGTCTCCTGGTGCAGACCTGTGGCACACTCTTACGATGTTCCTGCTAGTTCACTGTTCCCCAAGGCCAGCATTTTGAGTGCATTTTTGCATGCAGAGTGAGGGGGCGGGGAGGCAAGAAAGTCAAGATCTGCAGACAGAAATCCCTTCTGTTTGTGGAAATTATCAGTGGATTCAGGCTAACGTCACAAAAATATGCTTAAGATAAATCCACAAGAACATGTATATAGTTGAGGAATAGAGAATAGTTGGAGAAGTAAACAAAGAGATTTGACTACATTCTGGTCATAGGCCAAAGCACTTGATTTATTTCCATTTTCTGCTTGTATCTTTCTTTACTCAAAACAAAAACAAAAACAAAAACCCTATCAAATGGGCTTTTCAGGAAAGCAATTAAAATTTTATTCTGTCCTGAATTTTCCTTCAACAATAATAAAATAAAAAATCGCCCAGTAAAAAATTCTGGAAAACATTTAAATAAACAGAACATATTGCACTTGTAGATAATAGCTCTGGTCCTCAGAGCAGCTGGGTATGGGTAGGAAACTGCATGCCCAATGAGTGTGGTGGTTTCGATTCTACTTCTTGATTCCACAGTTGGAATTGCATAGCCCTTTAAAAATAGTATCCCCAGTTATCAGCTGTTTTGTAGGAACGGGAGAGTGGGCAGGACTCCATCCATCCATCCACAGCTATCTCATCTCTCATGAATAGTCAATCAACCAATTCTGTCTTTTTAAAAAAGGACTGTGCATGTTTGACCCCCCAGCTGTTGGAACAGCCTGGAGAATTGCACACACTCCATTTATTTGTGCATATAATTTTCTATCCAGCAAGGGAAATACATGCAAAAGCCTGCTTCTGCATGTCTATAGTCCCTAGGTCGATCATGGCAAACACATATAAGAAGGCCTCATGGGAGTTCCATTAGGAACCTATAAAAGCTGTTAGATTTTTGTTACTTCAGTCAAGTGGGCTTCTTTCTTACAACAGGGGTGATTTAAACAAAAAGAAGCCTTCAAAGACAGCAAATTAATTAAAGATATATCAGGACTGCAAAGAATGTTCTACTTCAACAAAATGGAGTATTGGCTTGTTCAGTCTGGCAGAGTCACACCTCCTCACTCCAACAGGCTCACTAAGCTCAACATAATTGGCTACACATCACAATTATCTGTGATGGTGTTTCAAGGTGTATTTGTGCATCTTTTTTGTACAGATATTTACAACGGACTTTCTGAAATTGTTTTTGTAAAGGTTTAGTAAAATTGGCAATTGTTCCAAAAAGACTACAAAATTTAAAAAAGTAAAAAAAAAAAATATGAGTAGCCATAACAAAGAAGAGATATTTTTCTAGACCAATGAAGAGAGTGATAAATCGTTAAAAAAGTGATGAATTTGCACCACAAAAGTGTTTTCCCCTCTATTCAGAAATACATAAACAAGTTTCTCTCCATCAGAATTGCTAATCCCACTTGGTCAATGAAAGCTTTTATACTCGTTTATAAAGAACTAATTAAATATCAGGAAGATAAATAAGTGAATAAGTAAACTAGCCATTTGAATGGATTTACCTAGCATCATTTTGAGACTGTAGCCATGATATAGGTAAAAACTGAAAATGGCACCAAAGCTTTGAAGGCATGTTTACTCTGTTATGGAATTTTCCCACAAAACTTTCAGCTTCACATTGTTTAATTGTAATGCAAGGGCTCATTCAGTCAGACACTTTGTTTCATACATTCTCACAAGACTATTACTTAAAATGTCTCTTAGATCACTCTTTCAAATCTCAATATCTAGCATTCAGGTCTATTTAAATTATCTTATGAATCTTGCTGTAGCCATACATGGCTTCCAAAGCAAACACCACCTAACTACATGTCCTGTGTTTTGTTTAAATTGTCATTTTTTTAGAGACTAAAGATTATTTATCTTTAGGGCAAGTTTAATAAGAATGAAAAAAATATATATACCATGAATTACTAGTGTTTCTGGCAGAGGTGGCCCCTTCTTCCAACAAATGTCACCAATAAGGCTACTGAGAAACTTGAGGGAGGGAGGGAGAACAGTCTGGTGAACTGGCCATCCAGCTTCCAGTGATTCTCATCAAGGCAGCCTCTCCCTCAAGGACCTGCTATTACAGGATTGCTTAAATGTAATTTTAAATTATTTTATTCTCTCATTACAAAAAAACCCAACCTCATTACAAAAAAACCACCTTGAATGCTTTTTAAAAACAGAAAGGTGATATATACATATCCTAAATGAATGAATAAATTTATGGAAAGGTTCCAAGAGTTCAGAGAGCTTGCTGATGAGATAAACCCTTTGCAGAAGAACAAATGTATGGAACTCTTAATGCAAGAATAATGAGCAATATTATTTTGTTGGAGGCTAGCCAAAGATTATTCTATGTGTACAGGCTCCATAAGGACAGCTAATATAAGGGTAATTTGTTTTCTGACCCTTTCTCTGCTTTAGAATTAGTTGCCTTTTTCTTGTAGTTTTACAGTCAAGATTCAAAATGCCTTTGTGCATAGACAATGAAGTTGCTGAGCTATCTTTCTGGCTGCATCTTCTTACCTGACAAATTTTTAAGGATCCTCCAATTTTCAGGTGTTTTTTTTTTTTTTGTGCCGGGGAGGATGTGGCAGAAAGGCAAGATGACTGAGAACAGCAACTTAGAAGACAACATTTCTGGGACTCTGATCATCCTAGAGGCACACTGAGCCTGATGGATCATGTGGCTTACTTGCAGATATTTGGTTTGGGTTCGGATAGTATGTGAGGCAGGTCCAAGGGAGGATCTTTGTTTAGTGACCCATTGTGCTTTCACTTGTCCGGCATACAATCTCCTATAATGCTAAACAGCTTCCTAAGTGGATAGATTCAGATCAGTAGTCATGTTGGTCCGAATCAATACAACAAAGTTTGAGTCCGGTGGCACCTTTAAGATCAACAAAGTTTAATTCCGGGTAAATTTTCATGACAGCTTTTTTCTTGAAAGCTTTGTCCTAGGTGGAGCCCTTCTTAGATACTATTACTTTTTTTCCAGTTGTGTGTTACATTTTGTAACCTGGGCAATGTCCATATATGCTTCATTGCTCCAAACAGCAATTGAAAAATTTCCATAGATTATCAGTGAGGCCCCTGTGCTGCATTCTCAGGTTCTCAACCCAGGTTTCCTGACCTTAAAGGCTCAGAGTAGTTTAGGGTTGCCAAGTCCAATTCAAGAAATATCTGGGGACTTTGGGGGTGGAGCCAGGAGACATTAGGGGTGGAGCCAAGATCAAGGCTGTGACAAGCATAATTGAACTCCAAAGGGAGTTCTGGCCATCACATTTAAAGGGACGGCACACCTTTTCAATTCCTTCCTTCCATAGGAAATGAAGGATAGGGGCACCTTCTTTTGGGGTTCATAGAATTGGACCCCCTGGTCCAATCCTTTTGAAAATTGGGGGGTATTTTGGGGAGAGGCACTAGATGCTATACTGAAAATTTGGTGCCTCTACCCCAAAAAACAGCCCCCTCCAGAGCCCCAGATACCCGCGGATCAATTCTCTATGATTTTCTATGGGAATAAATCTCCATAGGGATTAACAGAGTTCCCAGCAGACATTTCCCTCCCCTCACCCCGCTTTCTGACAAACCTGAAGTGGGGAGAGGGTCTCCAAACCGGGGGATCCCCTGCCCCCACCTGGGGATTGACAACCCTAGAGTAGTTATTCAGGTGTGGGGCTCCAAAGACAGGGTGAGGTGGGGAAAGATCCATTATGATGTGGATCTTTGGTTATAGCCTATCAATATTAAATAAATGTTTAAAGGGAGAATTTAGTCCTACTGAGAGATGGCATAATTTGAGGATGGAATTGTTATGGAATTACCTGTCGTCATGCAGCATCTAATCCACATACAGGATTATTTAGATTGTTGCACATTTACAACAATAAGCATGAACAAGCATTAGCAGTCTCTATTAAGTCTGAGGCAGAACATATTGTAATCCTATGACTGTGATCAAGTTTTATAAATGTGTTTATATGTAACCACTATTTGAAGATGGTAATGAAATTACTGGAAAATGAAGAATAGTAGGCCAAATATGGTTCTGCATCTTAGCTGTCACTATCTAATTATTCCACAGTTTAGGATTTATATTTTCTTCCCCTGTTTTTGTTTTAGTAACATTAGAGGCAGCATGAACTTCATGCCAAGTTTAGATACTTGCTTTATTTGGATTTTCCTTTCAGCATGAAATGCAGTGTAAAAGAAACAATTTTTTTATACTGCTTGCACTCTTGTATCAATCTGTAATATTTTGCTTAAAGATTGAAATATATCTAAGGTTGTCTGTGCTAAGAAAAGAATTTCAGAACTTCTAAGGTGACCAGTACTGCTATTTCCTTTGTATCTGGGCTATTTTAAGACACAGCCGCTATGCAGTTAATGAAACAGCACCCCAGAATTTTCATCATCTGAATTAGGTTTACCTAGAATATAATTGTGACTCTTACAGATAAAAAGTTAAACTAAGGAAGTTGGTCAATATGTTCCTAACAGATTGATCCAGGTGGACAGCCATGTTGGTCTGAAGCAGTTGAACAAAGCAGGAGTCAAGTTGCACCTTTAAGACCAACCAAGTTTTATTTAGAACGTAAGCTTTCGTGTGCTCTCTAAGCACACTTCATCAGACAAGGGGATCAGGTATTGTGGCTTGAATACATGCAGTTTGCTGATTAAGAGGGCAAACTAACTGATCACATGGTCACATAAAACAGTGTGGACTACAACTAAGATATATATGTCCTTTTGTGATTTACCTAGATTTGCAGAAACACCATTTGGCAGGGAATTTTATTACCTTTTATGGCTATCCAGACCAAATGCCACGCTGTTTTATGTGACCATGTGATCAGTTAGTTTGCCCTCTTAATCAATAAACTGCATGTATTCCAGCCACAATACCTGATCCCCTCGTCTGATGAAGTGTGCTTAGAGAGCACACAAAAGCTTACGTTCTAAATAAAACTTAGTTGGTCTTAAAGGTGAAACTTGACTCCTGCTTTGTTTCTTAACAGATTGTTATTGTTGGTTGTTTAATTTTAATCTAAGTATTCAGGGCAAGTTCCAGAAAAAGTCAAAGAAAGAAATAAGAATATAATTAAATCATGAAATCAATGAGGTTTGCTGGATTAGATCCTATCATATCTTTCGCTTCTATTAAGACTACACCATCACAAAAGCTCTGGCCACTGAACCCAGTTTGCCAGTTTTTGCACACATCACTTTTTTTCAGCTTTTATGTATTTTCAATGAGGCCTTTAATTCTAGCTGTTTTAACAAGGATTTTGCAAGGGAAATCTTATTACCTCAGTCCCGGTCATGTAGAAGCCTGTCTGCAAGGATTTTCCCTTTCAATTCTATGGATTAAGTAGATACCCCATTTGCAGTCCCTTGTTCCCTCCACTAACTAAACAGAAGAGATCATACACAAGTGCTCTGCCTGCTCAAGACTGGAGCATATGGAGTTGTATACTGAGTTTTGTATATAAATAGGGTTTTTTTACTGTTGGACACATACACATATGCACATGTGTGATACTGGTCATTACATTTTAAGACCCTTGTTTCAGCTGTGATACCAGGCAATAATTATTTAATCTAAAGCTGGGAAATAAAAGCCACATAAATCAAACCTATTCTGACTCACTTTGTATGGTCTGTTTTGTTTTCTGAAGATATTAATCACAATACCATTTTGTGGAAATGGAAGCCTGTTATATTCAATCTCAGAAGAAATAAAAAATTCTTCTTTCCTGTTGGGTAATACTTTGAGTTACAATATACCATGAGGATTCTTGCCTCTTTTTAATAATGATAAAAAAGTGGCTATAGCTGAAATTGCAGGGTTTCAACCAAACAAAGTTTCCACTGAAAAGAAAAGAAATAGTCTGTGCCTCATTGTCAATCCAACACGTAAAATGCAAGAGAAATCCCTGCTGGAGAGCTATTGGGTAAATGAGCCTCACATTCATTTCTCTATAATTTGCTATTAAGATTAGTTAATGCTAAAATGTCTTTTTTGTGACTCGCATTGAGGAGAACTGAACACACGATGATCCTGGGAAATGGCTAATTCTTATCAAGAATGTATAATAATGAGGAAGACTAATTTCCTATGGACCTGGCTACTACTGACTGGATGCGATGGAGAACAGTCTCCAAAGCCCTAAAAGCATCGAGGACAGCATTGTTAGTGGGGATACTGCAGAAACCATATTATTTAAGAAAAATTCGTATATTTCTGGAGCCCGCCTTGACTGTGGGGAAAATGCCACAAATATGTTTAATGCAATAATGGTAAAAATTAGAAAAATAAAACTCCTCCCCCCCTAAAAAAAAGCTAAAGGCAAGACAGAAAATATATATAATCAGGCTGAATCTAAAGATAATTTTCTGCTAGAAAAAGGAAGGTTTTTTCCTATCAATTCTCCCATCCCAGTATGTCACCAGGGGTATGTAGAAGGGGCCTAAAGCAGCCTTCAATTTAAAATACCAGGTCTAATTTTAAATACCAGATGTGTATGTAAAGCCAGAATTTGTAGCCTAAGTCTGCTATACCTGAATTTCACATGCAAAAAGAGATACTATGTTTCTCTGAAAGTAAGGCTTACTTAGACTCACTTAGAACTACTTCTCCAAAATATTTGGTTGTAGAACTACAGTCCATTATCTGCACCAAGTAGGGGAACCTAAAGTGCTCCCCTAAACATAAATCAATGTTCTTAGAATATAACTTTGTTTTGGATTGCCCTGTAAATTTCACCTTGTTGAAGATTCACTCTGTGCATTCTAATGCTGTGATCATAAATACGCTTTTCTGGGAGTAAGGACAATTGAGCAACTTGGGACCTATTTTTGTGTAGACCTCTTTAGGCTTGCTCCCTGGATGTGTAGGAAGTGCATACTCCAGAATACTTTTTTTTTTTTTAACTGTTGAGAAATATAGTAGAAAGGATTAATTACCATATGTAACCACAAGGTTTTGCAGGATGATTAACCAACCAGTTGCTTCAAAATTTTTAGATTTAAACCAGTTTACACCTATTAATTAATCAGCATTAATCCAAGTCTTATGGTGTAAATAGACAGTTAAAATGCCACCAGTGCTAATCAGAATTTGGAAGTACAGGCTTATTTATGTCTCCGTTGTGTTATTCCACTACAATTGAAAGGTTCATGCTTTGGACCCACAGTGCCCAACTCTTTCATCTCATTACAGCAAACAGAAACATACTCAAGGCCTGTTTTCTGCTAGGCTCATTGGAATTCATCAGCAACTATTTGCTAACCATTTTTACGGTTTGACCCTGAAGCCTCATGAAATAGACCAGTGCTTGTGAACAGGAACAGAGTTATTTTCTCTAAGAACTGACTACACAGAGTCTCCATGGATCAAAGTTTAGGGTGCAGCACCTCCAGATCATATGGTGATGTTTTTACATAGACGGATACCCAATACCTCTTTCTTTCCTTACAAGTTCAGCACTAGAAAGGCTAAACTGTTTTTTCTACCGGTAGCTTTTAAAAGTCCTACTGTTTGTCCTGACAAGCAAATCTTCAGCAATTTAGTATCTTTTATAACTGTTAGTGGATATTTTTTAGAACTTCCTGTACAATTTCACACTGAACATTCTTTTTTTCCTGTTAGCATTGTTCAATATTCTGCATCCCCATACTAAACACACTAACTGAAGTCCTATTAATGGCAATAGACTCTCATAGCTGTATTCATTACTGGAAATGTTGTTTCCACAGAATAACCACTTCTTGTCTTCTAAGCAATTCAGTTTATTTGATGACCAGAAGAGACAGATTCTGTGTAAGTGCATAGTGGTCACACACCTCTTTTCTTTGTGGAGGTAAGAATGTATCTTTCCTATCCATTTCTACAAAAAAACCAAGTATCTTTCATACCTTCCACTCATTCGTGGAATATTATGGGTATGGATGCTAGTAAGTGAAGCAGCTTCCCACAAAGGGGATTTCTTGTGTGCTGAGAAGGCTGTTTCCATTAGCTGAGTGCATTTGGAGTCTTTTCAATTTTTAATTTCATTTTTCAATGCATGCAGCCTGAGTGGCATGTTGCCTGTCACTTGAACAATCAATTTCCTGCAAGTCGGAGTGCAAGATGCATCTTGTTAGGCCTATAATTTCTTCTAATTGCATCTGTGTTGAAAGGGGATAGGAATCTGCTCTCCCCATTTGCTTGGGTCAAAGTAAACTTGGCAACTGTGCCTGGCAAGCTCCCATAAATCAACAATATAGCGGTTAGATCCACCAATGCACTTACTCTACAAGAAAAGGGCATTTCCCTTTTCAATTTCTGTCTTTTATTGTAATCTTTTACCTCCTGGACCCTTGGATGTATGAGTGTCTATGGTATGATGAAGTGGCAAAGGTAGACAAGCTGTCCTGTATTACATAGAGGTACAGGAAAATAAAAGAAGCACTTCACACATGGCTAGAATTGCAACTGAACACTTTTGTTGTTGTTCCCGTTGATAGAAGATAAAGAGACAGGCAGTCTCCTGCTATTGAAAACAATGAGAATTGCCAACTTTTAAAAAGAATGTCTTGCTTCTGTGCATTTAACAGGCATGTCAAAAACCAGGAAAATGAGTCTTTTCTCAGTATTGAGTTAAATTTATTTGCCTGCTTAATTGCTGCAGGGATATCACAGCGCTAATAAAGGCAGAGAAGCAGAATCCCTACAAAAAGTTGACAATCGTAGCAACATTGCCAAGTATCTATACTTACATGCACACTCAAGTTCTTTTACAAATCACCTTTACAGAATCACCAACCTATGTTATAAGCTCCCCCATGAACAAGGAAAACCATTGAAAAGGTTGGTGCCAGAAGAGATGAGGAAAAACTCAGGTGTGAATGCACAGGAGCATATCATTTGTGCATGTCACTGTGCTAGAGTGTAGCCATTGACTTCTCAGATCTTTCAGTTAAGCTGAGAGCAGTCTGTGGTCCATAAACATTCATGATGTGCAAACAGAGAAAACAGAACAAGTTTAAAGATCCAGCTCAACCCCTGATATCAGATTAGTTCACAAACATACACACACACATACCAAGAAAAAAAGAAAGAGGAGAAAATGCTTATTCTATACCTAACTCTAAAAGGGGAAATAGATTGCAGGATGAAACAGACAAATATTTTATGTGGCACACAGACATATATACACTCTCTCCTAGTGTAAACTGGCATGACTTAAGTCTTCCCTTTAAAATCATAGGCACCTGCCCATCCCAGCCTTCCTCATTTCTTTGGATGAGCCTGCCTCATCCAAAGAAATGATAGTAAAAGAGAATTAAAAAAAAAAAAAGACATGCAGCTTAGAAAAATCACCGTCCACTACAAGCTCTGCCCAATCATATGAGATGGGTTTTTCTCCATCAGTGGTGCCGCGATTATATTGCACGTGTTTTGTTGGCTGATGAGTTTGTTCTGCCTGTAGCATTGCAAGCATTCAGCTTGTGTTGAGTCTAACAGATAGATGTTCTATTAATCCTACCACAGGGAGATAATATAACTATATATATAACTCTCTCTCTATATATATATATAGTTATATATATAATTTTGTTGTGCCCTAACAAATCATCATCATTTATTTCTTTGCCTGTGGAATCTCTTTCAGTAAATTGTAACTTAAGCTGATTTTCCTGACCCCTGCCCAACTCCTATAGATGATACTTCCGTAAGAGTTCAGATTGCCAGGGGTGTTTCCTTTCTGGAAACCTGTCTGGGATTTTGATTTTTAGGAAATCCTGGATGCATTTTTCTAATTCTTCCTCAATGGAGAGCTTTTCTTTCACTGCTTTTTTTTTACTAGAGTTGGATTCCCTAGAGCCAGAAGTTAGAGTTCGGAGCAGGTCACTTTTCCTCCGGATTTCAGACTGTTGAAGTAGCTGCACAGGGCCTTTCTTGACTGGCCGATCCAGAGTCTGTATATTGGACTGGCGGGTGACTGGGCCACAGATAACAGTCTCTTGTGGGGAGCTGGCTTCTGATTGGCTGTCACAGCTAGAGGTGGATAGTTCATTGCAGGATGTCCCGCTTTCGCCTTCTTTATCTCCTTTGCCATTTTTGCAGCAACAGTCACAGTGTGATGAAGACCATCTTGAAGGCTCACCTGAAAGAACAAAGGACATTGTAAATGTTGTAAGGTGACATTAGTATACCTCTGTCATGAATCACCAGAAAGACATGCTGTATAGCTTTCATTCATATGCTAACAGATAAGGATTACTTCCCAATTGGCATTATTGACAGAATGAATGAAGTATACAAATGAGTACTAAGGCTCTGCTAGAAAGAAAGGAAAAATCACTGGTCTTTTTAATCAGGCAGCTGGAAACATTCTGCCATTTAAAAACCCTGCTTCTGACAGCAATTCTCTGACCAGTTGCTTGCATTTAGGTTGCATGGCAATCAATACAACTTAAGTGTGCATAAGTGGATACGATATCGAAGCCTAAATATGCTCTAATTGGTTTTGTGATTCATATTTCTTTTAATGCTTAGCTGAAGATCTGCCCAAAGTAATAATCCACAACTAGGAGAAAGAACCAGAACAGATTAAGGAAAAGCCCTTCTCTCTCTGAATGAATTGCTGAGCTAATCGTGGATTTAAATGTCATTTGGAAGCATCTGTCTTCCTGTAAAACATAATTATCACATCCAACCTGTGGGGACCAAAACTATCATTCAGACGACGATAAATATCATCCAGTTTGCTGAGTAGTAACTTTATATTAGCAGCACACATGAAATCAGGACACTGTTTCCACAGATAAAAATCAAGTAAGGTGTTATTTGTTTAGTTTTACATTGAAGGCATTTCCCAACATTCTGGCGTGCCATCTGGAACATGATCAAGAAATAGGATACAGGATGAGGTTATGCAGAGAGAAGCAGCTTGATTGCTAAACTGCAGTAGTGGAGTGGCTAAGAAATTGAGCTGAGAGGTCACCAGTTCAAACCTCAATTAAACTCCCTAATCATTAGATGGCTTTCAGCAAGGCATTCTCTATCTCTCTTCTTTCTCAGAAGATCCTTACTTTAACCGAAGCATTTCTTCTTTTTTAAAGATTGCCGGTTGTGAGAAAGAGTTTTCTCGGTCTGATAACCTTGATAGACACTCCCAATCATAGGAGACAATCCTGAACTAGAAGGAAGAATGATAAGGTAATGTCAGCTGCTTATATATACAAAGTATCTCAGCACATTCTGGGGAAAATCCCAGAAGGCTTCACCCACCAGAAGGGCCTGTGCTAGGCTTCTTTGGTGCCCTAGGCGAGCGACCCACTAATGCCCTCCCCCCCCCCAATTAAAGAACAGAATTTTAGGAAACATGAAGAGTGTCAAACTTGAAACTTTTTACATTTTTAATTTTCAAGGAGTTTTATTTATATTTTAAGCTTTTTTTAAAAAAATGTGAGATTAAGCAATAAAAATTGTGAGAATAAGTAAATTTTTTAAAAATAGAACATTTTTTTTAAAGAATATAGTCAAGGGTAGTGAAGTCTGGTTGTATACCAGTTGAAAAAACTGAGATAAGTTTCTTAAACAAGCACATGATATGAAGTTGAGCCAGCACTGAGAGGAGGAGAAGGCCAGACCGGGGGAAAGGACAGAATAAGTGCAATATTTCAAGATCAAGTATTACATTTCATTACTTCTTGGCTTTTTGGCTAAGATCAAATGTAGTGTGAAGTATTAAATTTCCAGACCTACAAACTTGGATTGCAGCATATCCAAGTCCAAAAGACACAGCTGCACAGTTCCAAATCAAATAAACCAGAATGATTCACAAACCATGCACACAGTTCCGTTTGCTCACAGAAAACTATTTGATAGGAAACTTTCGATCCTTGCCATCCCATAATGAAACCAAACTTGACTTCAGACCCCCAGTCACCTTTGCTAACTCACAAACCAGATGGCTCCAGCAAGCAGGCCTGCTATCTTAATATGTATTTCAGTGCATTCTCACAAAAAACTTTCGCAATATCATATATGGACACAAGAATGATCACTTGAAGAATGCATTTAAAGTTGCTGTCTTTCCATCTCTCCCTCCCTTCCCATCTATTTGCCTTCCTGCCTGCCTCCCTGTCTTTCAGCTCTCAAACATCTAACATTCATGTCTTAGGGTTCTCCACATCTGACGTTTATTCTGTGTGGCTCCTACATTAAGCAAGTTTGACCACCCTGCTCTTGCCCAGGAAAGTTTATGCTGGGATACATTCTGATTAGTCTTCAAAATGCCACAAGTCTCCTGTTTATTTTTGCTGCTGTAGACCAATTTATTAACTTTATTTAGATCCCATCCTTTTCCCTACTGGGGACCCAAAGTGACTTACATTGTTGTCTCCTCCACCTTATCCTGACAATGACCCTGTGAGGTAGGACAGGCAGACCTATGGTCACCCAGCAAGCTAGTTATTAGAAGTATGCACTGCAGTGTGCTTTGCTTTAAAAGCAATGTTATGCTTCCCTGCTTTCCCAGGCAGGCAATGGCAAACCACCTCTGAATGTCTCTTGCCTTGAAAACCATAGAGGTCATCATAAGCGCTCCTGCCTGCTTTCAGCAAACATCTCCAAGCATGCTGCTGTTGCACTTCGCTAACAAGGGGGAGGGGGTAATAATCTTTATCTCGTAACAAAAAAAATAAAAAAATAACTCACAGTCTCTCTCTCTCTCACTCACACACACACAGAAATACCCTAGCCTTCAGCAGACTTCTGCTAGGGATGGTTCCTGGTTTGTGGAGCGGCTGGAGCGAAGGAGACACAGCGGCTGCAAGCAGCAGCAGAGCCTGAAGAGTAGGAGTCTGCTCACCCCCACATCGCACAAAAAGCGAGGCAAGCGCCACAAGGACTGTCTCGCTGTCTCTGACTGGCTCTCCTGCTCTCTGTCTGGGACCGGCTTGCTAAGCTGCATCTTGCTTTCACTGATAGACAGTGGTTCATTGCCCAACTAAATGGAGCTTAGGATGGAGGGCTGGAAAATCACCTTTTCCTGGGGGGGGGGGGGGGAGGCAAGGTTAGGAAGGCAGCTGAAGGCCTCCAAGCGGGAACAGGAATTAAAGGTTCCACTTAGGCTGATTCCGCATTAGCCTTGGATCCAGCCTCGGTGCTTTGTTTCCCCCAGGGCAGACGTTGGTTTCCGCATTTCTTGACCCAGAGCAGCAGTTTGATCCACCTTTAAAGCGGTGTCACCCCACATCTAGATGATTGTCATTTTGCGAGAAGTTTATTTTTGATGCCGTTTTGGGGCTCGAAATTTATGTGCGGAACTCACGCCAATGCGCTGTCAAACTTCTCGCATCCACATAACTCCATGCCCGTGATTCCACCCAGTTATTTCGTCATACTTCCATAATTTTACTCCCTTTGAAAATTATCCAATATTTTCCTGAAATAAAGTAATTTTTTTAAACAAATCACGTTTCGCTCGTTACAACGCGAAAAATATATAATGATGTGACACGATTTTCTTTTACTGAATACATCCCTTGCTTCCACCCACCCCCACTCTTTATGGTATTCCACGTGATTTTGATGATGTGTCATTGCATTGTGATTACTTTCTTCCCCTCTCCGATTAAAATCACTCTTATTATAATTTTTTTTCCAAATAAGAACGTTACAATGCAACTAAATAAATAGCGATGTTATGGGAACTACTTTAAAGATGCACGATTGCCACCTTTATTGATTCTCCCCCCCCCTCCCGGTATGGCCTCAAACGGAAATGGGAATTTGATTATGTTTATAGGTTGAGTAAATTATCTCCTTCCAACCCTCTGCTGATGGGATGCGGACATTATTAGGGGAAATTCGGTTGGGGAAACTTTCTTCCTTAACCTCTCAGCATAAATCTCCCTCCCGCCCCCTTCATGCATCTGTTTGTAATTTGTTATAGTTTTTAATGGAAAACTGCATGCTTAACATTCAGTATGTGTGGATAAAAATGGTGGATCGCCAACTCAGATTTCCCAGGGTTTAGATAACCTGCCAATGGCAGGGTGAAAGGAAAACACGCGACTTTGCTAGTATTATGCCTCTGGCATTACATTGTAATGCAAACAAAGACGATCGCGTTGTAACATGAACACGCATGCGTATTAAAAAAAAAAAAGGGAAATGTATGCTTGAGTGAGGAGGGAGGGGGAAATTGCTCCGATTGTGGGGGAAACTCTGGGAGCAGCAGTAATGTGGAATCAGAACACATGGAACAGATTGGGAATTTAATCCAGGAGAAATCCTTGGGAAATCACACCCACATGGAACAACTCCGGAGCGAAAGGGAGGCAAATGCCAAATGCGGAATCAGCCTTATGCTGCTCAGTAGCAGAGTCTCTTCCCCAACCATGTGCCCAATGAGAAGCTATTCTTAAAGCCTATGAATGCTTGCCAATTTTCTCTTTTTATATGCTAGCAATCTGCTATCCCTAAATAGGGCCTAACTGGTCTCTAATTGCCAGGTCTAATTGTTTAGCACCCAGCCTTAATAAAGAATGTAGAGCAGACGAAATTTAAAAAATAATATTTTTTGCCTAAACTGACCTGAAAGGAACCCCAACAAATCCTGATCATCTCCACAATAGTCAGTTAATTCTGCATTATTCACCATAGACCAATGTGGCAAACAGCCTGTGGCCAGGTGATGAAACAGATTTAAGTAATCACTGCTAGCCTCCCTGATGCCATATGAAACCCCTGGTCTGAATCTGTCCTCCCAGAAATTTGTACTCCATTTCCCATGAGGAAAAATGTCCTCTGCTTCAATGGGACAAGCCTCCTCTTACCAATAAAGCTGATGTTCATAAACATTACTATGGATAAGAAGTTCTGGCCTATGAAGTTTTTCTTGGGATATCTGGGGTTTCTTGCTACCTATTTGCGAGGGTTACCAGCCCCGGGTCAGAAAATACCTTGAGATTTTGGGGATGGAGCCTTAGGAAGGATAGGTTTGGGAACGGGATGGACTTCAATGAGGTATAATGCTATAGAGTCCAACCTCAAGGCAGCCATTTTCTCCAAGTAACCCAATCTCTGTTGCCCAGAGATCAGTTGTAATAGCAGGAGATTCCCAGCGACTACTGGGAGGTTAATGCCAAAAATATCTGCTCACCAGTGCTCTGCATCAGTCTATAAGGAATGGACTTTACCTAAAGAAGCGATTGGAGCTAAGATATTCATATGAACATTGGGAGCAAGAAAAAGTGATCTTGGTTTAGCTCCTTTCATGCAAACTTGGGCTGTAGAACTTTTAAAGAGCCCGAGCCAGCATGGAATCCCAAAACAGTAGATATTGTAAATGGATATAAATGATCATTAAACTGTATTTTGGATGATACTTGTTAATTTTGAATATGTATGTGGTAGTATTTTTCACTTTAATTAATTGTAGTAAATAGTGGTGGTCATTTTAAACCACTTTTCTTCTCTGATTTTTCCAGTCTTCCACACTCCCAGCCATGAAGCATTATTAATTTTTTTTCTTTTGGAGACTTCTCTATGTAACTTCTTTATCTGTTAGCTACTTGTAGCCCAAGAAAAGTTCCTATTCTGTCTTTTCCCTATGAGGAAAGCCAAGCCGTGTGTGTGCACGTGTGCAGGGGGAATAGAAAAAAAAAAATGATTTTGCAAAGTCCTTGATTGTTCGTGCATTTTTTTAAAAAAATACGCACCACTCTCTTTGATTCCATTTTGCCACCTCTCCAGCAGCTGTTAACAAAACACACACCATTTACGGAAGCGGTTTAGAAAACAGCCTCTCCCCCCACCTTGCTACTTGTTCTTCCCTGTTCATGATGAAGGAGCCTGACAGTTGGTGAGCTATGTGGCTAATTTAATTTATAGACTTGCTTTGAGAGTCCTCCTGTATCTCGTCTGGAAAAAGTCAATAATAACTAAATTGAATTTTTTTAAAAAAAATATAAAATTTTCTCAGCTTTGGAAGAGCCATTACACACCAAGGCTTAGTAAAAACTAATCATGTGAACTTTTGAAAGAAAGGGGGAGAACACTTCTATGAGCCTTATCGATTTACAAGTCTTTAGTCTGCCGTTGACATTTTTAACACAATGGTAATTTTCCACTGCTGGAACTACCTATTGTTTCTTTGCCAAAAGGGAGCAGATTTAGAGTGACCATATTCCATGATCGCAAAATTATTTATTCCAACAACCACTTGCCAACTTTCAAACAGCCCTCCAAAATCATTGAGGAGTAAAGAAATAGAGATGGATGAGACTGAGATTTTGACAGCACAGACATAAATCTTCCTTGTTTTTCTCCTAGACACACCAAAATCACAGGCAGGAAAGAAATTTCAGAGGTTCTGATCTATCATTTCTTCTGCTCAGAATGCAGTGCTAGAGAATTCCATACAGTTCTTTCACTTCACCAGATTTCTTTGAGACAATTTTACAAGGACAGAATAACGTTTCCTGGAATCAGTCAGTTCAGGACAGATAGAAAATTATTGCTCCTCCACATTGGAAGCTTCCATATCTAAAGAAATAGCAGGTTAGGGACAAGTCTAGCCTGCATTCACCACTGGCAAGTTAAGTCATCACCAGCACCCATGTAGGGCTCTGCTATCCATTCAGTATCCCTTACGAACAGAGACAGTGCAGATGTGGTAGAGAACTTGACTCTATACGAACAGAGACAGTGCAGATGTTCCCTGTCTACTAGATCGCCCGTTACTTTCCCAGCACTGACGGTGCCTGATCAAACTTCTCCTCTTAACCCCCAACTTGGTGACAAGCAAAAGGATAGAGGTTTTGTTGGCTGACAAATGTCCCTCAATTACTGAGCAGGTTGCAGAATTTCTGGCCCTAGCAGTGAATGAGAAAGAAATTAAAAACAGAGTCAGGTAGGGAAATACCTTGCCCCACTTTTCTCAGCTAAGTTTTGCATGTAACCTTGTATTCCCATGCTGGTTGGGCTTGCAAATTACTGTGGTTTGTATGTCCCATTTTGAAATTCCTTTGAACCTTGTTTTTCTTTTCTGTTATGCCAATAAAGGTCATGTCTGTCTGTCAGTAGTGATTAGTAGTAGGAGGCATTGTAGAAATCTTCCTTCTGATTGTGTGAGCAGCAGCTGGCCTACCTATATATGACAGGTAGGAAAATTCCATCCCTACAATCAGGAATGGTCAGGAATGTTCTCAATAATGGGAAGGGGGTATACACAAGTATAGCTTGTACTGTTCTGCACCCAGTGTTCTTGGTCATAATTGATGACAATATGTTTATTCCTCTATGAACTTTGGCCATGTTCACAACTCTATCATGTGTAGAAGGCTAGTGACTTTAATCTAGGACGGTAACCCTGTAAAATTGAAGCTGTTACAGGGTAAGCTTAACAAGCACACACGGTTGCCTTCCTGATCTGTAGCAACACATGAATCACTTGATCTGTGGACCATTTCTAAGAAACCCAGCCCAGTGACTAGGGACTGTCAGATGTTCTTCATGTGTGTATAAAATATACCAAAATGTTTCCACTTGGAGCTTTTTTAAAATTAAACGACTTATAAAGATATCTCACTTGTAGTCAATCAATTGCTCTGAACATTCTATCCCAAATTGTTTCCATGCATTTCACAAACTGAAGCCATATGCTTCAGAATAAAAGTATTATTTGGTGATAAAAATGACTGGCAATGAAATGCTACAGTTTCCAAATACAGAAAGTGAGAAAAATATATATTTAATCTCTGGAAGAAATTGTGTGGACCTTCCCAGAGGCAGGAAAGGAAAAGAAAGGCTACACATCCAATAGAAGATGCAGAACCCAAAACAATTATTGAGTGTCCTTGTTCTGATTTTCCATGACTCATAGTGAAATCCCATTATGAGTCTGCAAAACAAGGATAAAATCTTTCTTCTGCTCTCTGAGTATAACCAGTTTAGCTTAATTTGTCTTTTTATAGCTAGGATTGCCAACCCCCAGGTTGTGCCTGGAGATCTGCTATTACAGTTGATCTCCAGACAATCAAGATCCAATCCCTTGGAGAACATGGCTGCTTTGAAGGATGGACTCTATGGCATTATATCCTTCTCAGGCCCCTCCCCTTTCAAACCCCACCCTCCCCATGCTGCACCCCAAAATCTCCAGGTATTTCTCAACCCAGAGCTGGCAACCCTATCTATAGCTATAGTTCTTGTGCCCTTTTATCACACATACCATATTCAAGTTTTTTTTTTTTAAATGTATTCCCTTTATTCCACTAAACTGGCTATTTAATAGGAATCAACTACACCCCAGATGTCATTAGGAGCTTTTTATTTAATTCTTACTGGCCGTTATATGGTTGTCAGCTGTTCACATGGTAATAGCTTTTCTCCATTTAGATGGCTAAAGATCTTTACCTTAAAAACTCTATCTGGCAAACAATGTTTTTTTTTTTAAACTTAAGAATGCTTTATTGAGTTAAGAAGTGCGATACAGATATAACAAACGAAAACCATGAGTATGCATCAAATATCAAATATCAAAACATGACACCATGAAACATTACAGAGTGCAGTTACGAAAGTAATTGACAGGACATCAATATAGTGTGGTATGAGGCATTGGGGATTCTATTATCAGCATAAACTTTATCAATGAAAGGTCGCCATTTTTCTATAAAATTTGAGGAAGCAATTTGTTGGGAACGATGAGGGCCTAAGTCATAAGTGAGCTTATCCAGTGCAAAATAATCTTACAATTTTAACCACCAAGTTTGTTGTGAGGGGGGAGAGTGTTGTTTCCAAACTAGAGCTATTGCAAATTTAGCAGTCACAAACATGAGTGAGATCAATTCCTCTGCAGATTCGGGGATATTTGAGTTATCTAGAAGATTTAAAAGGGCAAATTCGGGCGTAAATGGAGGAGAGTATGATGTGAGTTCTTGTACTTCTTGATAGATTTGTCTCCAAAAGCTATTTATGATTGGGCAGTGCCACCAGGAGTGGAGAAAAGTGCCCCTCTGTCCACAGTTCTTGAAACAGAGGGGTGAGATGGAAGACGAGTGCGCTAGCTGCACTGGGGTACGGTACCATCGTGTGAGGACTAAGGGCTTGAAGTTGGACATTCATTGCTTTCGTTTTATATATGGAAGAACCCCAGATGGCTCGCCATTGCTCCTCAGTTAGTTCTATCTGCAAATCTCGAGCCCAGGCACTTTGATAGGAGTGCGGCTTTGCATTAAGGGGGCTGAGTAGCAATTGATATATTTTTGATATCAGTCCTTTGATCGGGATTGAATCACCAAATAGGATCTTTTCAAAGCCAGCAAGGTGGACGCGCAGAGGGGGACTGAAGGAATGTGTATCTAATAAATGTTTAAGTTGAAGGTATTCGAACCAGGGTAGTCGAAGGTCAGAGTCAGCCTCCAGAGTCACTTTATCTTTCAGTACCCCCTTAAGAAGAACATCAGCAAATCGGGTCAGTCCTAGACGTTTCCATTGCATAAACGAGTCTTTACTCAGCGCCGGAGCGAACCAGGGCTGTCTAACAAAAGTGGTTAAGGAGGAGGTCGGGGGAGCTAACTTATTACGGTGTTTACGCCAAACCTGCAGCATGGAGGCCAAAAAAGGGTTCGTAGAAGAAGAAGTTTTGACGCGCTTAGACACACACCAGAGTTCCTCCTGGAAAGAGGGGGCTCTGAGATAAAAATCCTCGATCGACTTCCAGTCCGCCACGTAGGAGGACCTATAATATTTCACCAAATTAGTGAGGATAATAGCATCATGGTAGTTTGAAATATCTGGGACAGCTAATCCACCCAGCGAAATAGGCCGTCTACTTGAGGCAAAGTTGAGCCTTGGCTTCCGATGCTGCCACACAAATTCATTTATTTGGGATTGCCATTTATGCAGCAGAGAGGCTGGAACACACAGAGGGACCGCCCGTAAATAGAACACAATCTTAGGTAGAATTAATGATTTAATTAGATAGATACGCTCCAAAAGGGTGAAAAATTTTTTCCCCGAGTGGGATAGGAGAGAATTGATAGATTTGGAAATTTCTGTCTGGTTAACGGTTGGGAGAGTAGTGAAGTCTAACGGGATGTGAACACCAAGGTGTTTCCAAGATTTTCTAACCCATTTGTATCGGTAGTGCTTGCTGATAGAAGAAATAGAGGTAGAAGATAGGGTAATGGGGTGCAAGAGAGATTTATCAAAGTTTATGGTGAGGCCTGAGGCGATAGCGAAGTCTGAAAGATGAGAGTGAGTTGCTGGAAGTGACGAGGAAGGGTTGGTAAGATACAAGGTTATATCATCTGTGAAGAGACTGACTTTAAAAGCTTCGGTCCCCACGAGAATACCATGGATGTGAGCATCGTTCCTGATTTTGATGGCCAACGGCTCAATTGCAAGAGCGAATAGTAGGGGCGAGAGAGGGCAGCCTTGCCGTGTGCCTCTAGACGTGCCTCTACTGAACAGCGAGCTAAGCTATGTGTTAATTCAGATTTAACGGAGCAAATGGTTATCAGCAAAGGTACAAGACAAGACTTAATAGCCTCCTAGAGTTCTATTTCATCAATTGGATGATTAAGATAATGTTTATGAGTATCCGAAATGGAGGGGAGGGAAGAAATTGAGTTAAGAAATTCTGCAATTGCTTCAGGGGAAGGACAGTCAGAACGATATAACTTTGAATAAAATTGTTTGCAAACATTTAGAATTGATTTAGAAGAAGTGTGCAATTTGCCCCTAGGGTCTTTAATGCCCTTTACGTGCATGTCCGTAGTCCATTGTTTTACTTTCCAGGCCAAAAGGTGTTGAAATTTAGGACTGTGGAAACAATAGGCTTGTTTTGTAAATAATAAATTTTGTTTGATTTTGTAAATTTCTAGAGCTTCCAGTTTTTTTCTTTCCTCTAAAAGTTGCTTATATATTCTTTTATTGCATGTGCATTTACGTTGGAGCTCCAGATCTTTAATCTTTGAGGTAAGTGTTCGGACTAAAATTTGTTTTTGTTTTTTGTACACTGAAAATAGGGAGATGGCTTTACCTCTCAGAACTGCTTTATGAGCATCTCAAATAGTATGGAGGGGGATGTCTTCAGTTAGATTGGTCTTGAAAAAATCAATAATTTCTTTTCCAAGTTATGAAAATTCTCCATGCTTAAGTAGAGTATTGTTTAATCTCCAAGAGAAACTGTGATCGGATTGTTCTTTACTGCGCAGGGTACAGAGTACAGGTGCATGATCTGAACAAAGGTTTTGTGGTGAGAGTGATTAGTTCTTCATTGAGCATTCCTTTTATAAAAAGGTATCCTTTTATAAAAAGGTATCATCTTTTTCTATGGCTTAGCATGAAAAACGAATGGAGCGTGAAAGAAAAATGGCTACTCCTCTGGAATGTGAGGAACCAAGAGCATTGTGGGAAAATATGATTGAAACATGATATTGTTATCGTTTCTGAGATGAGTCTCCTGAAGGAAAACAATATCATTAGATTGTTGTTTTAAATTATTGTAGATACATTTGGAATTGATCTTACTATTAAGCCCACTTCAATTAAAAGTAAGGATTCTTAGATCGTGAGCCATTGGGTGGCATTAAAGAAGATTGCACTCGGGACCCAATAAGAAGTTGACAAGATGGGCAACCAAAGCAAAGACAAATAATTTAAGCATTCAAAAGGATCACAAGAAATATCTGAATACCATCTTTTGAAATTTGTATGGGAGCATTGTGCAAGTCTTGCTAATAACATGCCTAAGCCTGAGACTGTGAAAGTTAAAAAACCAGCAATATCTGCTATACCTAAACATCGATAACATAACCCAGCCTTGAAAATCAGGTGATAAACAGTATATGTTTGGCGAAATACTGCCAATTGCAATCGCATTAACAAAGAAAACAAAGTTAAGAGCATAGTAGCTCACCGTTTGCAATTATTGAATATAAAATATTGGGTCTTATAACGAGCGCCCGTCAAAGTACATAAAATAGCTGTCCAAACACTGGATAACAAATTATGAGTGAGTTCCAAAAAAACGACCAGCCAAATAAATCAAGGATGACACATACATGTTAACTGCATATAAACCATTGTAACTGTCAACAAAGTGAAGTTGGTGCCCGTGGGGCAAGAAAACGTCATAGTAACGATTACAACTAGTAACATAAGAAAAAAACCCCTGTTTTCCCCCCTCCCCACTTTCAAATCAGAAAACACTGATAACCAACCATGGTTACTCGAAAGGGAGGAGCCCCTCCCCTTGAAGCTAGAGATGATAAGAACAATAGTAACCAAGGAAAACAGAGGACAAACCTGTGGGTCCCGGAAAGCCTCCCGAGACAGGGCATCTCTGGCCCTACCAACCCGCCATCCCATAACCATGGGAAGCTGAAAAACAAGACTCTATACCTCCTTTCCCTCCCCCCTCCCTGACTTATTATTAAGGCATGGAAATTTCAAAAAAAGTTATAAATCATGACATGGACTTAAGCAGATTTTTCAGATTCAAGTTGCTGCGCTTGCTGGAGATCAGGTTGTGGAACTGAATCGGGGAGGCGCACCGAAATCTTGCAGTCTTTGAACAGAGACATGAAAGCCAGTTTGTGCTTCTGAGACTTGCAGTCAAGTTCCATTGGGACTTCCGAATTGAGTGACTGCAGTAGAAATAGGCCAGCATCAGGCTCTTCAATTGTTCAGCTCTTGCCCTGATTGAGGGAGACCATCTATAGCAGATGTTTACGGCTGCCAATTTTGGGGTGATAGGTTTAAGAAGATGTCTGTTTTGTAGGGTTTCGGCCAATAGGTTGGTGCAGGGTAAAATTCGCTTGTCCTTGAAAGGAAGACCATTTTGGATGTGTGCTGTCTTTAGGAGCTTCTTTTTTACACGGATGTCAGCAAGTTCTATAATTATATCTCTTGAGTCTCGGGTTCTGTTAGATGCTTGGGAGCCTAGTCTGTAAGCATGGATGATGTGGGGAGCAATGTTAGCTTCTAGTTGAAGCACCAAGGCCAACCAGGACGCAATGAAACTAGCAAGGTTAGTAGTGCCTTCCTCCTTCTTGTCAAACCTGCAAAGCTTAATATGCCTTTCCCATGCTTTATTATCGAATGTTAGTATTTTTTCTGTTGCCCAACGCTTGTGTCTCTGGAGGTATTTAATCCCTTCTTGGTTAGCAAGGCCCATCTCCATTGCTGAATTCGCTGTAGTGGCTACGTCTTGAAGCATGGTTTGTATCGCATTAATTTGCTCAGTTATAGGCTTTAGAATGTTAGCAATATTATCCAGCATCTTTTGCAGTCCAAGGTTTTGTGAAAAAACTTAACAGTGAGCAAGTCAGACTGAGGTGATGATTCGTTCGCACCAGCCGCCATTTTGGATGCCTTTTGCATCGCTGACGGTGAGCAGTTAGGGAGTGTTTTGGGGTTTAAAAAATCTTTAAGGATCTTAGAACTGACTAATTCTGACTTACTTTTATGCCCAGACGATTTGTCCATTCTCTGAAGGGCAGTTCAGATGGGGAGTCCATGTCTGTGAGGGAAGAATAGCAGAGCCAGGGGGAGAGCTCGGCTCTCATGCGTCTGCCGCCATTCGCGCTGATGCCACACACCCCCTCCTCTGAGTTAAATTCACCCATTCCCATCCATTTTAGGTCACTGATTCTCAAGATGTCCATGTTCCATCTTGCCATCTCTTGTTTGACTACATCCAGCTTACCTTGATTCATAGATCTTACATTCCATGTTCCAATGCAGTATTGTTCTTTGCAGCATCGGACTGTTCTTTCACCATCAGACACATCCACAGCTAAGTGTCCTTTCGGCTTTGGCCCAGCCGCTTCACTCTTTCTGTGGTTACTTGGACTTGCCTTCTGCTCTTCCCCAGTAGCATCTTGGGCACCTTCTGACTTAGGGGCTCATCTTCCAGCACCATATCTTTTAGCCTTTTGTTACTGTCCATGGGGTTTTCTTGGCAAGGATACTGGAGTGGTTTGCCATTTCTTTCTCCATTGGATCACATTTTGTCTGGGTTCTCAGCTGTGGCCTGTCCATCTTGGGTGACCCTGCATGGCAGAGCCCACAGCCTCATTGAACCACGCAAGCCCTCTCGCAATGTCAAGGCAGCAATCTATGAGAGGGACTGTTAACAAAACTAACAAACACAGACCCCAATCTGTGATTCTTTTAATTTGCTAAAAACATTCCCATGACTCTACATACCAACTCGTTGCCCACTTTCTCTATATTTAACGATGGCTTGCCACTCCGATTTTGTTTGATGAAGTCTGCTTAGAGCATACAAAAGCTTACATTCTGAATAAAACTTAGTTGGTCTTAAAGGTGCCTCTTGTCTACTGCTTTGTTCTATCGCTTCAGACCAACACGGCTGCCCACTTGGATCTAACTCGTGGATAAAGTTCTCCACAGACAGGGAATTTTACTAAGAATGCCCATTAGGGATTAACATGCCTGGATACATAAAAGACCTACTCTTTGCAAGTATTATTTTAAATATACAATTAATGTGAATTTTTTTTGTTAATGTGATTATGTAAATAGAAGCTACTACTAAATGATGCAGCTGCAGAGAATAAATGAAGCTGGTTTTGATTTTAACAACTATCATAGTGCTATACGTCTGGCCTGTAGGGTGGATTATGAAGAGAAGCTATTTAAAACTATCAAAATGGATGAGTTTGTTGCTCATGGCATTTTTCATTCTAATTTTGTAAGGTTATCCATTTTCTAGTTATACAATGCAAGGATTAATTAAGGTGGTGTGACTGTTCAAATTAGTATTAAATTGTTTTGTATTTACCATATTTGAAATATAAATTCTGAGAATGTATTTTACTTGAGTCACTATTAAATTTCACACATGGAAATGTTGGGTGTGAAAGAACTTCATATTACAAATCTCCCATTACTGTCTGTTCACAGCTGCATCATTCTGTTATTGTTAATGAACTTTTCCAGAGGTGATCTCAGCCAATTAGGGATTATGCAGGCAACATGTTGGCATTCTGACATTATGCAGTCATGATGAAATTATGCATTACAGAGAAAATAGCTGGGTTCAGGGTCCCCACTCCTTATCCTGTGTAATAGTCATACGTAAGTTTTGGACTCTTCTCAATTTCCATGTGACAGTACCCATCTGGGATCATAATTGTGGTACGTAAGGAGAAGGAATTTAAGCTTTTCTCTTTTTGCCATTTTCCTGACCATCAATGGTCCTGGGGGTGCATTTGGCCCATTGGGGAAAAACACATGTACACATGTAGGGGTTGCCACACTTGCAATCCAAATCAGGAGCAGTATGTGAGGGAACTGAGCAGAAACAAAACATATGGATGTTATACTGCAGGTTTCAGAACCTCGGACACAACTTGTGTTCTCTTCAACATGTGAATCAACTGATTAGCTACATGATTTTATGGAGTCATTTTAGAATAAAGACAACAAATACTATGGTCACCCTAAGTAGGCATTATGTGATATCACATTATCAGATGAAATATGCAAATGGAAACATCCCAAAGTCAAATCAGAGTAAATGTACTGGCTTCCCAAGATTGCTCTGTATGGCGAACTTTCCACCGGCCATCGAAATAGAGGGGCACCAAAGAAGAGGTACAAGGACTCCTTGAAGAAATCCCTTGGCACCTGTCGCATCAACCATCACCAGTGGTCTGACCTAGCCTCAGATCGCAAAGCATGGAGGCACACCATCCACCAGGCTGTCTCTTCCTTTGAGAACGCACACATAGCTAGTCTTGAGGACAAAAGGAGATTGAGGAAGAATCGCACTGCTACAGCACCAACCCCAAATCAGGCTTTTCCCTGCAGCCACTGCGGCCGGATCTGCCTGTCCCGCATTGGTCTTGTCAGCCACCAGCGAGCCTGCAGCAGACGTGGACTACTGCACCCTTCTTAAATCTTCGTTCGCGAAGTCAAGTCGAGAGAGACTGGCTTCACTCTGAATTGATGAACTTTGTACAGAATGCTTTTTAAAAAAAAATCACTCAGCATCAGGAAGAATATATGTTTATCACATATAACCTATTTGAGTTAGCCTTTTCTCTGAATGAGCAGATTTTGATTTTATCTGTTTCAAAGATAGGACTGGAGATGGCCAATAATGAGTTTCTGCCAGCTTTTACAGTTTCTGTGCTGGGATTGACAGTTACAATGCAAACCCAAAGTTTTAAACAGCTCCATGTTCACTGACTTCAATGAGTTTAAAAGGTCTGTTTAGGACTATGCTGTTAGTATTTGATTCTATGTAGCTTCCAGTCATACATATGAGCAACATTTGGACTATCACAGGCATTAGGGCACTAGCTTTTTTACTCAGTTTAAACTCATAACCTTAGTGGTATCTATCAGCAATGAGTGCAACAACCCCACTCATCATAAGAAAAATTTATAAGAATAAAAGAATGCTGCCCTTTTAATATTCTTTCTAGGAGAAAGGCCACTGAGTTGTCTTTATTCTTCTGAATTATTCATGCAGGTAATGCAGAATCAAACATTTATGTTCCTTCACATAGACAGCACAGGGGAACAACTAGTTACATTTCTGATATTAATAAGTATTTTTCAGAGTTTCCAGCTCATGCCTGAAATGATAATGATGTTAAGAATATAACAATAATATATTTTATGAAACAGTTACACTAAGACATTTGCAGGTCCCATGAATGTACTACCAAGAGAAACAATGAAAACACTGAACAGCACATAGAAATATTACCAGCACAGAGGAATGGAAAAGAAGGTAAAGTGACAACCTCTGCTTGGCATCCATGCTGCTTCTCATGTCTTGCTTAGAGATCTTGCTCAGAATCAGGGGTAGAATTCTAGCAGGAGCTCCTTTGCATATTATGCCACATCCCCTGATGTTGCCAATCCTCCAAGAGCTTACAAGGCTCTTTTTTGTAAGCTGTTGGAGGACTGGCTACATCCGGGGTGTGTGGCCTAATATGCAAAGGAGCTCTTGCTAGAATTCCACCCTGCTCAGAATGATCCAGCCCAGAGTTTGATGGATTTGGCTGATTAGTTCAAATTAATCTAGAATTTATTGTCTTTCATGTGTAAACTAGAACATGCATGGGAAGATCTTTGAATGGACTTGTTAATGTGATTATGCAAAAGGCTACTTGAATGACACAGCAGCAGGGAATAAATGAATATTGGTAAATAGCAACCAGAGAGGACTCAAGCATAACCATGGCTACTTGCAGTGAGCGGAATGATGTTACTTCTTCCCCCTGTGCCACTTTCCCACCTGTGGTAGCAGTCTATATGTAGTCCCAGTGAGACACATTGCAGCTTGGGGAAAAGGTACCTTTGATGGGCAAGGATTAACCCCAGGGCTTTTTTTGTAGCAGAAACTCCTTTGCATATTGGGCTACACCCCCCTAATGTAGCCAATCCTCCAAGAGCTTACAGTAGACCCTGCAATAAGAGCCCTGTAAACTCTTGGAGAATTGGCTACATCAGGGTGTGTGGCCCAATATGCAAAGGAGTTTCTGCTGTTAAAAAACTCCTGATTAACCCTATCCAGTGCAGGAAAAGGAAGATGGTGTCAAGATTAAAACCTTGGCTGTGACTTTCCACAAGTTAACTGCATTTTATCTTATTTGATTATCTTGGTTGCTTTTAGGGTTGCCAATCCCTAGGTGGGGGCAGGGATTCCCCCAGTTTGGAGGCTCTCTCCTTTCTTGAGGGTCATCAGAAAGTGAGGGGGAGGGAGGGAAATGCCTGCTGGCACTCCATTATTCCCTATGGAGACCGATTCCTATAGGGTATAGTGGAAAATCGATCAGCGGGTATCTGGGGCTTTTTGAGATACAGGCACCAAATTTGCAGCATAACATCCAATGCCTCTCCCCAAAATACCTTCCAAGTTTCAAAAGGATTGGACCAGGGGGTCTAATTCTATGAGTCTCCAAAAAAGGTGTCCCTATCCTTCATTATTTCCAATGGAGGGAAGGCATCCCTATAAATGTGATGGCCAGAACTCCCTTTCGAGTTCAATTATGCTTGTCACAACTTTGCTCCTGGCTCCACCCCTAATGTCTCCTGGTTCCACCTCCAAAGTCTCCTAACTCCACCCCCAAAGTCCCCAGATATTTCTTGAATTGGACCTGGCAACCCTAGTTGTTTTTATTTTTTTCTCCATTCCTGAAATTGGTACTTGCCTCATAACTTTCCTTGTTAGAAACTAAAGGGAAGTATCTGCTATCTTATTATAAATAAGCAATGGGGCTACCTTGAATTTTCCCACTGTGATAAACCAGGGAAGCTGAGCCGCAGCTGTAATTAATTATCTTCTAGAGTCAGTCCTTCATTTTTCTACTGATTCTTGCAAAATATAATGCCAGAGAGCTTCAAAGTTTAAAAAGACATATTAGAAAAGACCTAAGCATTAAGCTCCTGGCTAAGAATATGGGTCTCAGTAAAAGAGCATGTGTCCTAGAGGATCAAGCCATACCCCCTGTTTGTAAACAGAAAGAATAGAAGACTATTTTACTGCAAAAGAGACTATAATCCTCAGCATACCAATTGCTAACTGCTGTGCTCCTCTAACTGACTTCTCAAATCCAGGGGCAACTCTAACTGCAGAAATTGGCAATCCACCACAAGACTTACTACAAGGAGCAAGAAGCACAGAGAAAGCCAGAAGCACAGAAGTACCTACCAATGTACTATAAGAGCTTTCCCTTCTGTTAGTCAAAACTGTTGATCTTATCTTTAAAACTGTGAGGAACCAGTCAAGGTCAGCTTGGGAGGGTGGCTGCTATAAATTTTTCCCTATCACCTTCACCCAATACCTCAGGCACACATACAAAAAAAACTGTCAGAAAAATAAACTAGACACCAAACGTTTTCAGATTCAAAACCACAAAGAATATTTATTGGTTCACAAAAAGGCAAGGGTGAGAGTAAAATAATAATAATTTGTTATTTAAAGACAAATCAGTTGGCAGGTAGGCATTTAACAAAATAATCAGTTTCTAAACACCAGACATTGGCAGGCGGAGATAATTTAAAAAATACAAAACACTGGCAGACTTAATAAAATCTCTAAGAACCTTGAATGCAGCCAGTGCTTACTTGGCACTAGGAACACTATGCAGAGATGGAATTATCCCCTAAGCTTGGGCTTCTTAAATCATAAAAATTAAATGGTCACACACTCCTTGCCATACACACTGAGGACTTCTGACTTGTGCCAGATAAATATTCCCTCACAGATTCACTCACTAGCATCCAGGACTCACACCTTTTGAGTGCTATTATCAGCCCCTCAATCCTGTGTGTTCCACCCAGCTAGAATCCTAGTCTGACTCTTGGGATTCCTTCCTAGCCACAAGAATCCAGTCTTTCTTTCAGTATGTTTGAGTGTTGTAAATTGGACCAGGAATCTGCCCTGATTTGCTCACAGAAGGTGCCTGGTTTTGCCCCCTTCTTCTCAGTAACTTTCTCACAGACAGAAACTTTAACTCCTTTCTGTCTCCCAAGGAACTCATCCCACAGGCTGTGCTCAGCTCCTTCCTAGTTGCTCTCACAACTGAATAGCTTCAGTACCAAGACTGAACTCCTACAGCACTCAGATTGAACTGAACTCTGAGGTGTTTTTTCCCTGAAAGCCTCTTCGCAATTTGATACATTCTTGTAACCATGGCTGCAGCCCAGCCAATCAGTGCAAGCTATTCCCAGCTACTGGGAACTCAAGAAGAAACTCTGACAGAAAACAGTTAAACCTCTTCAATGGGCAGAAAAAGAATGTTCCATCACAGCGGGGGAGGGAGGGAGGAAAGGGAAGTTCAGCAGCAGCAGAAACAGACTCTATTCTGACTCTGTATCACCTTTCCACGTGCAAATAGTATTCACTCTGTCTATTCAAATTAGGCTTTGAATAGACTGCTTGAAGAGGCAGGAAGCCATTTGAAGGCTCCCTTTTGCTCCCCCACCAGCACCTGCAACTGAGACGGGGTGAAAGGCAGGCTTCTAATGGCTGCCTACCTTCCTGCCTACTTGCCTGTCTTCCTGTCATTTCTCTGTCTCCTTGTCTTCATTCCTTTCTTTCTTCCTTTTTATTTTATTCCTTTCTCCCAAACTGTGCCATAACTCTCATTTCATTCATTCCTCTCATTCTTTCTCTGTCTTTGTCTTTTTCTTTCATTCTATCTTCCTTCTCCTTTTTATTTCTCTCACAGGCCTCATTTTGGGCAGGAGCTCGCAGGAGTGGAGTTCCAGAACCTCTAAATTTTATTTCACTGTTTCTTCCTTAACCCCCCCGCCCCTCCAAAAAAAATTGCTCCATTGTTCAAACCGCCTGTGAGAATTTTGCTGAACTCTAAGATCTGACAAACTTTCTAATATTTTTCCCCACAAAAAAATGGGGAAATAACCAAAACATATAAAGCAGACTCCTATGAGCCAGCAAGAAGTCCATATATTAGTTACAATTCCAATCACATATACAACACAGATGGAAATCTTCATCATGCCACTGTGGCCACATAGGAGATAGTAATTTTAAAAATGTGATGGGAGTGACAAATATAATTCAAGAAACATATTAAAGTAGATGCTGAGCTGATATAAGTTAGTACATCTTCCAGAGATGTCAGGGGTGTGTGGCATATGGAAAGAGTTATGCAAATGAGTTGTGCTAATGAGCTCTGGCATCTTTTCTTCTACAAAATGATCGCTGCTCTCACTCCTCCCCCCCCCCTCATTTTTCTACCTCCCTTCTGTTCTTTCTCTCATTCTTTCTTTCTCTCTCTGTCTGTCTTTTTATTTCATTCTGGCTGCCATCACGCATGCTAGGTGCGCTGCTCAGAGGTGCCTCGATGCATGCTCTCCTCCAAGCAGGGCTTCCCTCACAAGAAAAGCCCAGCTCGGATAAGAATGTGCCCCACCCAGCTGCTCTTGCCTTCAAGGCAAAGGAAGCTGGGCGGGGCGTCAGTGCAGCTTCTCCAAGTCAGGCTTCCCTCGCAAGGGAGACCCAATTCAGAGGAGAACACAGCCAGCTGGGGCATCAGCATGGTTTCTCTGAGCATGATTCAGAGGAGAACACTTCCGCAGTTTGCTCACAGAGGTGCTTTGCGCCTCTGAGAGAGCACTATGCAGGCCCAGCTTGGCCAGAGCCTGCCCACCCTTCCTTTCACACCACTGGGCCTGCTCCCCCCATGGGTAGGGGTGCTGTGGCAGGGCAGGCACAGGTGGGGGGCACAGGACTGGTACCTGAGGCACCTGAGGCCCTAGCACTGGGCCTGCCAGGGTCCCAGGCAGGCAAAAGAGGTGGTGGCAAAGGAAGGAAGTCTCTAAGTGGTGGAGAGGTGCCCTCCTACCCCCTTCAGCTGTCTGGGTCCCAGGCAGATGAAAGAGGCAGTGCACGCAGTAATGTGCACACTGCCATGCAGGGGACTAGAATTTTTGCCTAAGGCTTCCTTCTTTTTAAATATAGAAGTAAAACTCCACAAAAGGTGAGGAGCATATTTTTAAATGTAGAAACATTTTGAATGATGCGAGTTTGTAGCGGGTGGATTCAGTGCTCAGTAGTTCTGGAGCAAAGCTGAATGGAGAAAGGGCCTTTCTCTCACTCTTTTCTCTCCATTTTCCCCTTTCTTTCTTTCTTTCTTTCTTTCTTTCTTTCTTTCTTTCTTTCTTTCTTTCTTTCTTTCTTTCTTTCTTTCTTTTTGTCTATCTTCCTTCCTTCCTGCCACCTACACATTCATCACTCCCTCCCAAATATTTTTTCTTGTATTTCTTCCGACAACAGGCTTTACTGCTAGTTTAGTATAATCTGCAAATTTAATAAGCATTCCCTCTATTAATCCAAATAATTTATAAAGAAATTAAACAAAACAGGTCTCAGCACAGATCCCTGAGGCATTCCACTTGTCACTCCTCTCCAAGAGGATGAGAAACCATTGACGAGCACTCTTTGGGTGTGATCTGTCAACCAGTCACAGATCATCCTAACAGTAACAGGATCCAAATCACATTTTCCCAACTTGTCATCAAGAATATTAAGTAAAACTTTATCAAAAGTCTTACTTAAATCAATGTCTACAGCATATCCTTGATTCAGCAAGGTAGTAAATTTCTCAAAAAAGAGATAAGGTTAGTCTGACATAATTTGTTGTTAGTAATCACAGCCATCTTTTCTAAATGTTCAAGGACTGACTGACTGATTATTTGTTCTAGGTATAGATGTCAAGCTCATGGGTCGGTAGTTACCCATACCATCCTTTCCCCACTTCTTGAAGATGAGGACAACATTTGCCTTCCTCCTGTCTTCCAGCACCTCACCTGTTCACCAAAAATTCTCAAAAAAATGGCCAGAGCTCAGAAATTATGTCCACAAGTTCTTTTAGTACCCCTGGATGCAGTTCATCTGGCCCTGAGGAGTTCATTTCATTTGAAGAAACCCTCATGCTGATCCTAGGCTGCAACAACCTTCCCTCAACATGTGTTCTGTTTTTGTCATGTTGAGCACCTTTCCCCTCGCAATAGAAAAGACGCTTGTTCCACGGTATAACCATAAAGAAAGATTATCCTAGAGCTTCCTATTTGGTCAAATTAACAGTCTCTAATTTAAGAATAGCATTTACAGTGTCACACCTTCAAACAATACCAACTGAGTTACTAAAAGGTCACTACATCAACATTCCAATTGACCAGCATATTTGTCTGCGTGGCAGTTCAGTGGAAGATTTGTTTTGCCCTCTATATTCAGATCCTAGGAATAAATTCCTGGCTAAAATTCTGGTTGATCTTCAGTTTTTCTCAAATTCTGAAAAACTAGCTTTTATGCTGTCTGATATGGAGTCTTACATCTCCTGCAGACTGGTTCTTTTTGCACTGGCAGCTAGGAAGATTAGAGCAAATAGTGGCTTTTAGGATATCTCCAATTGGAATGTAAGGCTGGAATCAGGGGAGGTTGGAGTAAGGAATGGGAACGACCTTGGGGGAAGGGGTATAATACTATAGCTTCCACCCGCTAAAGTTGCCAGTTTCTCCAAGGAAACTGATCTCTGCAGTCTGGGATGAGATGTAATTGTGGGAGAACTCCAGGCTCAGCCTGGAAGTTGGCACCCTCTTGGTGATAGAAGAAACTATACCAAGCATAATTTCTCTCTTTTTTGGTAAATTTTAAAAGGTACAATGGTTCTTAACCTCTGAAGTTAGCAAGGTCATTCTCTTGAACCTGTGTACTACATTATCTTGCCTGTTTATTCTTTTGCTGCAAAGGAAATCCCTCAAGAGCCAGTTTGATATAGTGGTTAAGTGTGCAGACTCTTATCTGGGAAAACCGAGTTTGATTTCCCATTCCTCCATTTGCAGCTGCTGGAATGGCATTGGGTCAGCCAATTGCTATTCCTATTGCAGAGCTGTCCTTGAAAGGGCAGCTTCTTTGAGAGCTCTCTCAGCCCCACCTACCTCACAGGGTGTTTGTTGTGTACGGGAAAGGAAAAGGAGATTGTAAGGCACTCTGAAACTCTGAGAGTGTTTTCGCACTGACCTTACTCGGGAGTTACGTCCCTCCCGAGTAACCTTACTCGGAAGAGCCGCAAAGTCCCGAGGCTTTTGTGTCACAAATGTAAACTGGCTTTTGGCCAGTTTACATTTGCGGCGCAAAAGCCGCGGGACTTTGCGGCTCTTCTGGGTTCTGCGGAGCAATTAGTGCGAAATCCGTGCAGACGCTGCGCGGTGAAGAGGGACGTCGCTCCCGAGTAAGGTCAGTGCGAAAACAATCTGAGATTCGGAGTGTAGGATGGGGTATAAATCCAATATCTTCTTTCTTTCTTTCTTTCTTTCTTTCTTTCTTTCTTTCTTTCTTTCTTTCTTTCTTTCTTTCTTTCTTTCTTTCTTTCTTTCTTTCTTTCTTTCTTTCTCTCTCTCTCTTTCTTTCTTTCTTTCTTTCTTTCTTTCTTTCTTTCTTTCTTTCTTTCTTTCTTTCTTCCTTCCTTCCTTCCTTCCTTCCTTCCTTCCTTCCTTCCTTCCTTCCTTCCTTCCTTTCCTTTCCTTTCCTTTCCTTTCCTTTCCTTTCCTTTCCTTTCCTTTCCTTTCCTTTCCTTCTTCTTCCCTGCCAAAGTTGGTTTATGCATGTGTATATATGCATACACGCACACTTCATTTATACCTCACCTTTCTCCCCATCACTGTCCTCTCCTCAAGTTCATCTTCACAACAACCTTGCAAGATAAATCAGGCTGATAGTGTGTGACTTGGTAAAGGTCACCCAGCAAAGCTTCCACGACAGAGTGGCAATTTGAACTTGGAATCTTCTCTTTCTTTTTGATTTTATCAGATTCCTGGTCATCCATGAAGAGGACTGGTTCACCTTGAGTTAATTACAATCTCTCTTCTTGACTTATATTTAAGGATTGTTGCAAGAACATAATGGGGGAAGAACTTGAAGCCTATATACACTGTCTAAGCTCCCTGGGGAAAGGCAGAATAAACAGAGGGAGAGAGAAAGAGAATTCTTACCTCAGAGGGTTGATTTCTAAGTCAATATAATTGTTGTGAATAGATTTTATGAGAATGGTTGTCAGATTCAACTGAATACCATCCCCCACTAACATTCTTAGGAAGGAAAGCCTGCATGGTTGATTTCAAAACACTGAAATGAAATGGAACATCATTGCAGGTTTGGAAATCCCTAGATTTCTAGTGGGATTTATTTAATAGGAAACAAGATAAGAACAGAGAGTGCGGATTATTCTGGTTTGGATCCACAAGCCATGACCACAAGGTGCTTGAGGAAGCAGGTGTTCTCCATATTCTCCTTCCCCCAGCAGCCCCTGTGCCCCCCAAGGCATTCCTAACGTTTGGAAGAACACTAGTGGACAAAATGACATACAGCGCAGAGGATTGCAGTGAAGGGAGAAGGTTGGGTAAAATTGCCCCCACCTCTCTTTTCTACTAGTGCAGCCTTTTATGACACCAGAAGCTCCATTGGTGGAATCAGGAGGCGGAACAATTTCACTCAGTTACCCATCAGCATCAGTTACTGGAATACTGTATGCCGTAGAGCTTTTTCCACAAGACTCTCACAATCCCCAACAGTTCCTGTTAAGGAAGGAAAAGTGGTGAAGATTCATTTCAATGAGCACTGTGCACCTGCAGTTTGTAAGATCCAAATTTCTGTGAGTTTTTGTTTGCCAGTGGTACATGCATAACAATTTCTGATTTTATATATAATTTTGATATGTTTGCTAAAGCACTACGATGTCACACATTTCTATGTATATGCCATTCTGATTTAAAATAGGCATGACCCTACAGATTCTGTCCTTGCTTCCCATTTATTATGATGTTAATTGTATCAGAATTTTAGCCTCAGGTTTCTAGATGACCTGAATTGCAAGTAAGTGTTATTCTCCACCCCCCTTTTCCTTGCAATAGCTATGTGAACGTCATGATTTATGCTGAAACCCCATGGCATAATCATTATAAGTGAACCTACCAGCCTAACTAGGTCCTTGCACTTGAGAAACTTCATACAAGAGGAAAAAGCAAAAAGAATTAAGCAATAATGTATGAAGAGTACTCTTTTGCCAATCAGTATCAAGTTAATTACTATCCAATGTAACCGAGGTTTCAAATGGCAATTAAATGAATACTACTCTGCACATTCCCAATACAAATCCCAGTGTTAAAATAATTTTGTATTGATAAGGGATGAGTATGAACCAGGAAAATGTGGTTCAGTTCATGATTCACAGCGTGCCCAGTTCATGAACTACGGACTGTTATGGACTTTTAGTGGCTAAACAAACCATATCAGTTCATGTCATAGGGGTGAAGTGCCATGGGAATGTGTAAGCTCAAGACATTAAAGCTGACTCTTCTCTACCTGCCCTCCAAGTTAGATAAGGATGTCATTTTCTCAGAAAGCATTTTCCCTGGGGGCACCTCCTTTGGGGGGCTGTAGCTCAGACCCCTATTCTCACCAAACCTGGCAGGCTGGTAGAACAGAGTTAGCCAGAGATCTCCTGTGAATTTAATGTCTCTAGCTTGCACAGGACCCATTCTATGCACTCCTAAACCTGCACCTGTCAAAATGATCACCTGTCATTAATAGGTGGTCATTTTGACAGGTGTAGTTTCAGGAGTGTATAGAACGGATCCTGTGCAAGCTAGAGACATTAAAATCACAGGGGATCTCCCTCAGATGCTCATCTACATGTCCTCCATGTTATGTTGCCTTGAAGTTTGGTAAACATTTTGATTGAGCAGAAACAGCCTGTCTGAAAATATATCTGTTCACAAACCACCGTGAACAGCTGGAAAGTTTGTGGACCTGTCATGAACTTCACTTTGTGAGCCACAAACTATCCAAAATCCACCACAAACTTTTGTTTGTGAGCTGGTTCATACCCATCCCTATTGATAACTATTCCAAATGCATCTCAAACATGTGAACATATGAACACATGAAGCTACCTTATACTGGATGAGACCCTTGATCCATCAAGGTCAGAATTTTCTACTCACACTGGAAGCAGTTCTCCATGGTCTCAGTTGGATGCCATTCACATCACCTGCTACTTGATCCTTCTAACTGGAGATATTGAAGATTGAACTTGGTACCTTCTACATGCCAAGCAGACGCACTACTGCTGAGCCATAGCCCCTCCTGCCTTGCCCCCCCCAGTCGGAATAAAGAAGCAGACACAAGTGTTGGGTTTAAAACCGGGCCGCTTTATTAAAACATTAACTAACTGCAACTGGCAGGGGGGGTGAAAACCTGACCAGACAAGCCCTGGGGTCAACCCCGGACCCCGCCTTGTCCAAAGGGCGAGCCACCCTGCCCCCAGCACAAGCCCGCCATATTCGGGTTGTAGCTGAGCGGCCAGGCCTCAAGCCACCACCATCCGGGCCGGCATCAATCCCCGTGGAAAGATCCGCCCAGGTGAGGCTCCCTGTGATCTGCAATCCCCGCACTGAGCCGTGTAGCCCATCTACGGTTCATACAGACCACCGCACCCACGATGCTAGGCCATAGGTGCTCCCCTGGAAAACCCTGTGGCCAACCTCCTCTAGCCTGCGACCAAAACAATTACCGCTAAGAATTCCTAACCTACAAGGCAGTACAAGGTAGGCGAAAAACACCCCCACATAAGCCAATTGTGTGGAAGCGAAAAAATTCCTACCTGGCCCCAAATAAGGCGACCGACAACGCCTGTACTGCCAAAGGGAGGGTGGGTGGGCAGAGAGCCAAAACAAACTGCGTGGTAGGAGGGCGGGAGCCGGGGCTTATAAAGCCCCAACTCCCCGCCCCAGCAAACACCCGTATGTCGGGTGATGCTGCTTCTCCCTCCTTCCGGGAGGGGCAAAGACGGCCCCCAGCCTATGCTTCTGCAAGCAGGCTCGGCTGGGTAGGGGCCGGACCTACTAGTAATGAAAAGGGATTTTTGAAAATAATGAAAATCATGAACACATGCATGTATGAACACATGCATGCATACACGCACATACACATCTTTTAAAAAGTCAAACTGAAGCCTTTAGCAGGCCCTTAACAACAGATGGATGGATGGATGGATGGATGGATGGATGGATGGATGGATGGATGGATGGATGGATAGATAGATAGATAGATAGATAGATAGATAGATAGATAGATAGATAGATAGATAGATAGATAGATAGATAGATAGATAGATAGATAGATAGATAGATAGATGGATGGATGGATGGATGGATGGATGGATGGATGGATGGATGGATGGATGGATGGATGGATGGATGGATGGATAGATAGATAGATAGATAGATAGATAGATAGATAGATAGATAGATAGATAGATAGATAGATAGATAGATAGATAGATAGATAGATAGATAGATAGATAGATGGATGGATGGATGGATGGATGGATGGATGGATGGATGGATGGATGGATGGATGGATGGATGGATGGATGGATGGATGGATGGATAGATAGATAGATAGATAGATAGATAGATAGATAGATAGATAGATAGATAGATAGATAGATAGATAGATAATGTGTGTGTTGTTGTTGTTGTTGTTTGCTTTCAAGACACAGCTGACTTATACCGACCCCACAGGGTTTTCAAGTCAAGAGACATTCAAAGGTAATTTGCCCTTGGTTTTGGGAAGTCTCCCATCCAAATACTAGCCAGGGCCAACGCTGCTTAACTTCTGCAATCTGAGACTGATCCAAGTGGGCAGCTGTGTTGGTCTGAAGCAATAGAACAAAGCAGTAGACAAGAGTCACCTTTAAGACCAACTAAGTTTTATTCAGAATGTAAGCTTCCGTATGCTCTATGCAGACTTCATCAGACAAAACTGGAAAGGCAAGCCATCTTTAATTATAGAGAAAGTGGGCAGTGAGTTGGTATGCAGAGTCATGGGAATGTTTTTAGCAGATTAAAAGAATCGCAGATTGGGGTCTGTGTTTGTTAGTATTGTTGACTGGGCTGTAACAACAGTGGAGGGTGATAAAAAGCAGACATGTCATAGGTGTGAAGTGCCATAAATCTGGGTGTCATTCTGAATACTTACATTCTGAATAAAACTTAGTTGGTCTTAAAGGTGAATCTTGTCTACTACTTTAATCTGAGACTGAGTTAGCCTAGGCTATGCAGGTCAGGGCATACATGCATATGCACACACACAAACACACACACACAAGCCTTGTTTTAAGTATTTGTATGGAACTATGCATCCCCACCCATTTTTCTTTTTGGGGTGGGGGTGGGGAGAGGGAATTTTCTGCAGAAGTGGACTTTTAGTCTGAGGCCTTTTGAAGTCATTCTAGAGGGGGCGAACGTATGAGAGACCAGAAGCACCCCATTCTGGCCAGTAGAAACCACACAGCAATGGCCATGCTGCATTACAAAGGACTAGTAGTTTCTAAAGATTGCAAGCTTTACAGTCAGTGGATCTCACATAAGCACACAGTATCATGAGCCAACTGGGAGAACTCAGCTGCCAGTAACAACAATCCTATGTGCATTTACATTGGGGAAAGCCCTATCGAACTCACCTACTTCTGAGGAGTGACTCCTCAGAATCCAACTCAAAGCAGTGTCAAATGTTTTACAGAAGTATTGCCAACCCTACACAGAATGGCTTCCACATCCAGCTGGCAATGCTTCACTCTGATGTCTGCAGGGAAACTTGAACAGCTTCCCATATAGTCAGATGTACAAACTGACTACAAATCAGTAGTTTATAAGTTTAAAAATTCTCTTTTGGACATGATGAAGGAATGTCACCATCCAAATGCTGGCCATAAGCTAAGCCATATATTCATTGGATCTCTTTTCTGTTGAATGGACCTAGCCATTAGAGCTGCAGGTTGGTAATAATGATAATCTTTTTGTTCAGGTTGATATATTTCAGGCTGGTTGACAATACCGTTCCTACAACTGTATTGGAGGACTCTGCTTAATCAGATTGGGCTGTCTGTTCCTGAGCAGCTGCTGAGCCTTGCTAGATTGATTCTGTAGCCTAGGTGTCTGGAGCCTAATTCTACAATCAGGATTCATTAGGCTGTTTGTAAACAGTGACAGCCTATGATAGATATGCAGTTCAGTTAATAGCCATCTTCTCACATGCTAGAACCATTTGTATCAGAATGCTGCATTCTCAGCACCTGATCTTGCCATCCTGAGCCGGAATAGAGCTCACTGCATCTAGTAGCTTCCCATCTTTATTTATTTAGGCCACTAACATCCAACACACCTTTCTATCAGTACACAATGTTTTGGTGAAATGTTTAGAACAAGAACAATTACAGTAAGTCTAAATAAAAATAAACACTTGAGAATAGGACCTGCAGCAGTGAGGACATAAAAGCCTTGCTAGATCAGACCAGGACACAGCCCATTTGTGTTTCATACCCTGGCCAATGAGTTGCCCTGGAGGATGTAAAAACAGCACAGTCCAAGGCCTTCTCCTGATGTTTCTTCCTGGAATGCGCACCCAGATGTTTGCTCACTGTATATGAAGGAAGTAGCTAGTACTGATTGATGTCCTCAATGAATCTGCCTAATCCTCTTGTAAAGCCTATTCTACTATTACACTTCTATGCTGCTATTACAGCCACACTGCTGATAAGAATATATGTTCATTGAGTTCAGAATCCTATCTCACACACTGGCCAGCCATTGATAGACCCATCATCCATGAATCTATCTAATCTTTTAAAGCTATATGTGCCTCTTGACTATATCCTCTGGCAATTAATTACACATTTTAATCAATCATTTATAAAGAAGCATTTTCCTATTGTCCATCCTGACTATACTATTCAACATCTTCATTGGATGCTCTTGAGTTTATTATTTTAGAAGAGCAAAAAAAAAAAAAAAAAAAAATCTGTTCACTCTCTCAACCCCATTCATAATATTTATAAACCTCTATTAATCATCTCTTTTCTAAACTGAAAAACCCTAGGCTCCTCAGCCTTCCCTCCTAAGGAAGGTGCTCCAGTCACCTAATCATCTTGGTTGTGTAGCAGGACAGCCTGCTGACTGGTGGATCAGGCAGAGGCCAGGCCACAGGCAGATCAGGAAAACAGCCAAAGTTTATTTTAACGTGCACGGCCCCCCAGAGGACAAGCATCCTGAAAGATCTGGGAGTGCCGATCCAAAGAGGGCTACAGGTTTTATACCCCAGATAATTAATTACAGTAAATGACCGCACAGTTACCGTAAAGGACACTCCTATTTCTCATACGTAATTATAAGCATTAATTTAGAAGAAGAAGAAGACATTGGATTTATATCCCGCCCTCCACTCCGAAGAGTCTCAGAGCGGCTCACAATCTCCTTTACCTTCCTCCCCCACAACAGACACCCTGTGAGGTGGGTGGGGCTGGAGAGAGCTCTCTCAGCAGCTGCCCTTTCAAGGACAACCTCTGCCAGAGCTATGGCTGACCCAAGGCCATGCTAGCAGGTGCAAGTGGAGGAGTGGGGAATCAAACCCGGTTCTCCCAGATAAGAATCCGCACACTTAACCATTACACCAAACTGGCTCTCACTGTTCTGCTTACTAAAGGAACTAGGAGGAGACAAGGAGGGCCTGTCCATACATGGCAATACTGCTGGAAATACTCTTATAGCAATTTCCGTTATCAATACTTTTTGCAGCAATATCCTTTCTTATAAACATGCTTGCGCTTTTGCACTTTTAACTTGTTCTTGAGACATTTTTCCTAAATGCTTATACCAGCAAATGTAGCTGGTTCTAGTTTCTCTTTTCACTAGCTGCTACTCAGCAAGCCAAATTCCTCTTTTTCCTGGTTCACTCTACTGCCACTTGGAAGTGGGAGCGAAGCATGGGAGAGGCCAACTTCCCCTTCCTTAGCATCAAGATTTCACATATTTTATATCACTTTAATCCTGGCCCATTTCAGGTCCACTACAGTTGCCCTCCTCTGTACTTTTTCCAGCTCTGCAATGTCCTTTTCAAGATATGGTGACCAGAACTGCACACAGTATTCCAAATGAGGTGGCATCATAGATCTATACAGGAGAATTATTTGGTTGTTTTCCTTTCAGTCCCTTTCCTAATAATCCCCATCACCGAGTTTCTGGCTGCTGCAGCTGGGAGCCATCTTTGCCCCTTCCAGAAGGAGGTAGAGGTGTAACATGCTGCATGCAGCACCTGGATAATGGGTTGGGGCGGAGTTAGCTGGTTAATAGGAGTGGCTCTGTCCCTGCCTTTACCCGTCTTCACCAAATGCTTGCCCCACCCTCCCACCCTGTTTTTAATGCAGGAATTCAGCTGGTCACCCATTCAGGGGTGGGGTAAGAATTTTTTGCCCTTCACTTATTGGCTGCTTGGAGGAGGTGTTTTTGCCTATTCAGCACTGTTGTCAGGGGATTTGGGGTAATTGGATTGGTTGGTGCTGATTAAATAGGTTTGGCCACTTGGTAGGATAGCCTGGCTGAAGGATAAGCAGAACAGTGAGCAATTCTTGGCACCCCCAACTTTTGGGGGAAAGGGGTCTGTTAAGATCATCCTTTGGGTTGTGTGGCTCAGGGATGTGAATGTGGACTGCCTGTGAAACCGCCTCCCAAGTTGTGTGGCTTGGGGGGGCCTGTGACTCCTCGGTGGTAACCTGCTTGCTATGCCGGTTGGGTGCAAGCCACACAAGCATGGAGTCAGGGGCAAGATGGCTTGCCCAAAGGTGGCAAGGATGGATCTGGGCTTGCCCCTATTCTGAATTGTTTGTCGACCCTTACCAATAGTACCATGTAAATAATAAAGTGGCCCTTTAGTTATTCCAACTCTGTTGTCTGTCTCTTTCTTCTGACTGGGAGGGAGCAATAATTTCTATTGATTTCCCCCATCCTTGTGCTGCATCCCACTCTGTTCCAAGTATTTCTGAACCTCAGAAGTCTTGTGGAGGGGTAAAGGCAGCTGAAGGTGGAAGTTAAAAAGAGGAAAGATGCAATCTATTAAATCCTTCTTTTCGCAATCCATAGGCTCCAAGTAATAATTTCCAGCAACTTCAGCAACAGATGTCAGCAATCAGGGACAGAGTTTCTTCCCAAGCTACCATTTTTAAAGTAGTACAAACCAATTCTCTTCCATGCTATGTGACACTGCTACAAAATCAGAAGGGTGGCAGAGTGACAAAAGTCCCAATCCCAGCTCACAGATTGCTTTGCTGCTGCCGTGGGTCATTAGAGCTGCAGTAATCATGGGGAACAGCCTATCCCTGATAAAGATCATATGGTCATGGCATCATTCTATAAGTTCTCCCTCTGTTCTCTTTCTTCACACCTCTCTGTGAAACTGCTCCTCTTTCTGGCTCAAGTTTGCCACTTTTCACCTTGCTCTTCCACACTGTTGTTGCAGAAGATCAGAGAGTTTTTCAGTATATGATTAGCCTCACTGCAAAGGTCAGTCGTGGGTGGTGATAGTTTGGAGTAGAATACAGACTGTAATAAAATGAAGATTCTCTGAAAGGTGTTAAGTGATGTGTCAAGGATCACAAAGCTAACTAGGTTTCCAAGCAGAGATGAATGGCATCCATTAATCACAAAAGATTTTTGGAAAGAATAACTCTAAAAATATTTAAAGATCAGCACTAGAATAGATGCAGGTATCGGTGATAATTGCTGGAATCCATCAAAAAGGAAAATTAGTACATTTATAATGTGATTCATCGTTCCATATGAATTCTGAAAGGAGAAATTCCACCGTTCATACACTAACCTGCCGGATTGCCTGAGCTGTCTCATGGATTAAACGGCACACGTGAGCAGACCATTAATAGGAGCAACACTCCTGCCAATTTGGGGTAATTATTAAACACTTGTAAGATTTAACTTCATACTTTATTTTCTTCATGCAAATATCTGCTTGGAAATAATACACAACTACAACCTATGAAACTGAATTTTACAACTGTAGAATATGCTGAGATGCTGGAAAAGAATAGAGGCGGCAAGAGTGCAAATTAGTATTATTATGTCTGGTTGAATCACCTGTATTCAGAAACACATTTGGCAAAGTGGCATTTCACACCTCCTTTAGAATAGGAGGTAGTGTTTTTTCAGTGGCAGCTCTGCCAGGGCAAATTTAAACAGCCAAATTCTAAAAGCCCAACCTATATATTTATCAGTAAAAAACTCATTCAGCACTTAAATGAATTCACCCAGTGAAGCATGGAGGGAGAATGACTGCATGCAAAAGCCTAGCAATTTATGACATTCCTATTGAGGAAAAGTCTATGTGAAGCTGGTTCCATTGTAATCCTGTTCTGTATTGTAGCCTGAGAGTCTGATTCTAATAATACTCAGGACTATAAGGTAACTGCATTTATTTAAAATAGCTTTACTTGAGATCCTTTAGGATCAGAATAAGGCACAGAGTATTTGGAAGATGGAAAGATTCGACAGCGCCAGGAACAGTTATGTTTTATTTTTAAAATCCCACACAGTGTTCTCTTTCAAGCTTAAATGCCAGAATGTCATAATGTAACAGAGAATGCCATGAAGTTTTTATGTCTGCATCAGGTGAGAATATCAATAAACTGGCTGATACCCAAATATGAGTGTCAAGGAAATTCAGAAGAAATAATTTGATCCCTGAAGAGAAAATGTCCATGGCTTCTGCCCTAGAAAGAAGGCATAGTTAAATTTGGTCACAGATTTATGAAGGATCCTCAGGGCGCAAGAGTATTAACTGCTCATCTAATCCAACAGTGCAGCCGAACTAAGGCTATGAAGACAGTGGATAGGCCTGGAAAACAGTGGATAGCTACCCTGGAAAACTTTTGGCCTCATCCAGTCACCAGCATCATTTCTATAAAGAACTGTCAAGGAGTGGAGTATGTGTGTGATGTCGAAACTAGCCCTTCATGGGATTCAGACAGCAAGTGGGGTGACCAAGAGAAGCAGAAGAGAAATTAATATATATAAAAAACTAAGATAAAGATTGAATATAATAAAGATGAATAAAGTTTATGAAAGTGAAAGAAAAATGAAGACCCACACCAACAGACTGATAATGTGGGTCTTCATTTTTGTTTCACTTTCATAAATGTTATTCATGTTTATTATATTCACACTATATCTTAGTCATTTTATTTTTTCCTCTGCTTCTTCCGGTCACCCCACTTGCTGTCTGAATATTAATGCATAATACCAAATGTCTTTTTTTGTTTAGTTACTTGGCTTGCTAGTATCCAAATGTACAAACTTGGCTAATACACTTGCTTTACATAGTGTGTATAAATGGTTCCTGTAACAACATTCGAGTCAAGACAAGTTAGCCTTTATTGGCATAAAAACAACATTCAAACTAACTCAAACAGCTACTTACAAAGTCGTCTAGAAGTAGATCAGGTTACGATACAGTACATTTTTTGGTAAAAATATGTTGTTCAGTTAGATATGTCACCATTGGGTACCATAAGTCTATAATCTTTCCATATAATGTTGGGGGCATGTCTTTGTTTAGGTAAACCAGCTTGCTGAGAATAAAATAGTCCCAAATCCTGTTTCTCCATATCTTTACAGTTGGAATATTGCGGGAATTACAGTTGTACACTAAAAGAGTTCTTGCAATTGCTAAAAGGATTGATATGATTTCCCTTTTTCTTGTAGGTATCGTGGAATGAGTCCAGTTTTCCAAGAGGATCACTTTAGGGTTATAAGGTAAGTGCACATTCAATATGCTATTAATTTCAGTAACAATCAATTCCCAGTCATGTTGTATAGAGGGACAGGACCACCATAGATGCATATAATTTAAGAACATAAGAACATAAGAGAAGCCATGTTGGATCAGGCCAACGGCCCATCCAGTCCAACACTCTGTGTCACACAGTGGAAAAACTTTTATATATACACACACACTGTGGCTAATAGCCACTGATGGACCTGTGCTCCATATTTTTATCTAAACCCCTCTTGAAGGTGGCTATACTTGTGGCCGCTACCACCTCCTGTGGCAGTGAATTCCACATGTTAATCACCCTTTGGGTGAAGAAGTACTTCCTTTTATCCGTTTTAACCTGTCTGCTCAGCAATTTCATCGAATGCCCACAAGTTCTTGTATTGTGAGAAAGGGAGAAAAGTACTTCTTTCTCTACTTTCTCCATCCCATGCATTATCTTGTCAACCTTTATCATATAATTTGCTATCTGTCCACAATTTTGGGGGCAATTTAGATTATTTGATGCTTTAAATCTATATAACAATAAAGGTGTTAGGTACCATCTCACCATGACATTGAAAGTTTGCAGTTTGACCGTAAAATACTAGAAGTGTTTCCCGGCGAGGACCAAATGTTTTCCCATTCCTCATTAGTAATAGCTCTATTTAAATCTATGGCTTTTGATACAACGTCCGATCTTCCTCCTCAACATTATTTAATAAATTATAAAGAAACTTAGTTAATCCTTTCTGATGTTCTTTTCCTGCATATAACAGTGATTCCAGCGGTTAGGTCCCTAGTGAGAGCTTGTTTAATTTGCTTAGTCTCCAAACAGTGGCTCATTTGCAAATACTGATACCACTATAAAACAGTTCCAATAAATCAGAGCAGCATATTCAGAAGAGACAGATACTATTTCTGGCATAAGTAATAGACATATAGCAGCATGTATGGCCAGTAGCTGTCATTTTATTTACTACATCTTTTACCTCACCCTAGGAGCTCAGGATGGCATACATTATTTTCGCTTCCTCCATTTATGTAGTTTCAATGTAGCTGGTTTCTTAAAAAGACATCTCTCTAGATTTTGATGATGTTTCAATTATTTCTTCAGTTTAACAGCTCAATTATTTAGGAACCCCAATCTACATTCTCTAATCACAGCATCAAGCTTCTCATTTCAGTGTGAACCTTGGGCTCAAAAAGAAAGCAGCGACATTGAAACTACATTCCCCAGGAGCGCCCACCTTGTGAATCTCATTTGGAATATTTCCAAGTTTGAACTTATATCTATTCATTTTGGGATGGGGGATTTTGGCCCCTTGGGGCTTCAGTCACTTTAAAAGGTCCTAGTACCGCCGACCTTTATCAGTATTGTATCACTTATTTTGTGTTGTACACAATTCTTGTAATATATTTTTGCAAAATTAAAGATGCTGTATGACTTGGTGGCTTAGATCAATCTACTAATTAAACCAAATGCCCTTCAAGCAGCAGCTCTCTTCCTTCTATTGGCTGAGGCTCCTCCCCCTCCTGGTCTTCTGAGGAAGGAAGGAAAGAGCCAGAGCATCCTTTGTCCGGCTTCCTGGATCCCATGGGAGAGATACAAAGAAAGCACCTTTAAGACCAACAAGTACTAATGTTTTAAGCAGCTTTTATTTTAAGGGTTTTTTAAAAAAATCTTTGTGTGTGTCTGTGACCTTTATAAAGTTTATATCTCTTACCTAATCTTAAATAGGTACACATACAGCCTGGCTTGACATGGCTCAGCCCAACAAAGTCTCATTTATGTCAGATCCGGCCCTCATAACAAAAGAGTTCAACACCCCTGCCCTACTCATCTACTCGTGCCAGCTCTTCAAGGACTTCGTCAGCCAGCCCCTCCATACACTGGTCCATGAGGGCAGCCTCATTCCAGGCCAGGTTTAATGGAGAATTGATCTGTGGGTATCTGGGGCTCTGGAGGGGCTGTTTTTTGAGGCAGATGCACCACATTTGCAGCATAACATCCAATGCATCTCCCCAAAATATCTTCCAAGTTTCAAAAGGATTAAATCAGGGGTTCCAATTCTATGAGCCCCCAAATAAGGTGCCCCTTGTCACGTTCTCAGGGTGCAGGCAGGCAGGAATCCAAAGCCAGTCCAAAGTCCAGGAAGTCAAGCAGGAGCCAAGTTACCAATGCAGAATCACAAACCGGAATCAGAAGTCAATGTCCAAAAGCCAAAGGGTCAGGGTGCCAAGGAAATCAAGCAGGTCAGGATCAGGAATCAGGAAGGAGCGTGGATGCAAGCCAGAGAATAGACCTGTTGCTTCCACAAGGTTACCAGGTCCTGGGTGGGAGCTATATGGGAGCCTCAATCAGCTTGCTCCCTGTATGGCAGTGACTCTGCTAGAACTCAGGGCTGAGAGATCTGAAGCATCGGCGGGCCTCTTGTCTTCACTTTGAAAGTTCTTTCCAGAGCCTGCTTCGAACTCTTGAGATGGGAGAGCTTGGAGGAGATTGATCGTCAACAGCTGACACCAGTGCCTGGAGAGTGATTGATCAACCAGCTGCTGTTTGTTCAGCTGAGGAACTGACTGGCAACTCTTCCACGTCTTGTTAACCCTTCCAGCTCCTCCTCATCAGGGCTCATGACACTCCTATCCTTCATTATTTCCAATGGAGGGAAGACATTTGAAAGGTGTGCAATCCCTTTAAATGTGATGGCCAGAACTCCCTTTGGAATTCAATTATGCTTGTCACAACCTTGTTCCTGACTCCACCCCCAATGTCTCCTGGCTCTACCCCCAGATATTTCTTGAATCGGACCTGGCAACCCTAGTTGCTTTCAATTTCTCTGGAATTGGCACTTGCCCCATAACTTTCCTAGTTAGAAACTAAAGGGAAGTATCTGCTGTCTTATTATAAATAATTTACGGGGGTTACCTTGAATTTCCCCACTGTGATAAGCCAGGGAAACTGAGCCGCAGCTGTAATTAATTATCTTATAGGGTCAATCCTTCATTTGTCTACTGATTGTTGCCTGGCTCCACCCCAATGTCTCCTGGCTCCACCCCAAAAGTCCCCAGATATTTCTTGAATTGGATTTGGCAACCCTATCCAAAAAATAAAGCTAGGAAACTCAAAATTCATCACTAGCTTCAGTCAATAATGGGAGTTTCAGGGTGGTGATGGGCCAAATATGAATGGAATCAGAACATACTTGCCTGTGTTATCTGCATAACGATTCCTACCACCATCACACTGTTTGCAATGGAATCTAAAGTACACTGATTGTGGCAGGCATAAATGACCAGAAAATAAAGGAAGAATCTCAAAACTGGCTGCCACCTGAAGATGACAGTGAGATTTGCATTGGAGAGCCAAACATGCAAACATTCAGAAGATCCTGGTTTGCATGATCCCCCTGCTTTTTTGCATTAGAAGCTATGGTTGTTAGTGGCATAACTCATTCAAAACTTGCATTAGTTTCAGGATGGTGATGGGAGTTGCAGTGCCAAAAATGAAGGGAACTAGAAATTTCTAGCTTGGGTTATCTGCCACAAAAAGTTATTGGGCTGGCAGACTGGGCCAGTCACACCTCTCAGCCTCACCTTCGTAACAGAGTTGTAAAGATGAAATGAAGGACAAGAGAATGATGTAAGTGATTTTGAGTGCCTTTTGTAGGAGAAAAGTCAAGTATGACATTTGTTATAAATTGAATATTGCCTACAGCTTGCGAGCAAAAGATGGTGGCTTTTGCTGTTGCTTCATCTGGTGTAACTCTTTCATCTGGTGTAACTCTTTCATCTGTTGCTTCATCTGGTGTAACTGCTGTAACTCTTTCAGCAGGAGGCAAAGCTGCTCATTCAAGTATTCCAGATCTTTCCTAGACAAACTTATCACATCACAGGAAATAGTAGATACAATTAAACAGTTTAAACCAAACAAAGTTCCAGGGAAAGACAGTTTCATTTCAGAATTTTACAAAATATTTCAGGCAGATATTATAAAACCCTTAACTACTCTCTTCAACTTTATATTGCTTAATGAGAAAATGCCACCAGCATGATCCGAGGCATTAATAATTACTATTCCAAAAGACAACAAATACCCAAATGAACCTTCTTCTTATAGACCAATTTTGCTTCTAAATGTAAAACTGTTTTCTAAAACTTTAGCAAACGGGCTCCAGAAATTACTTCCGGATCTTATAAATGATGATCAAACCAGCTTAATACCACAATGTTCTATTACTGATAACATCAGAAACCTATTAAATGAAATATATGTCTGAGGATCCAGTCACAGATCTCCAACTTCACATGTGATAATGCATTACCATCGGCCATCCTCTCCGGAAGATACCACAGAATCCCCCGCAATCTTAGACGATGCCCTTGTAGCCAAGGAGTCATCGAAACGGTCCCTCATGTTCTTCTGGACTGCCCTTTCTATAGCAGTCCACGAGCAAGATACCTAGATGCTCTGCTCTCTGACCATCAAGGCCTTTCTGACAATGCCAAGGTTCGCTTTTTACTCCACGGGAAACACAACTTTGTCACTACTCACGTTGCTTGCTTTTTACAGGTTGCGATCCAAATCAGAGAGGCTTTTACTCATGCATAGCCCACAGCTATTTTATGTCATTTAACTTTTGCTGGGTTTTTTTAAGGTTTCATTATATTCTATAGTGTTACTGTTGGTTTTAAAGTATACTGTATTCTTATATCAATGCCAATAAAGGTCTATGGTAACAAAGCAAGCATCAAGTTGTACCTAGTCTGTGCACCAAACAAATATGCATTCAAGACCATAGAATATCCAGACTACAGTTATGGGGGGAGATGAAAGGGGTTTGCAATAACCTTATAATGATGCAATAGTCATTTTGCCCTTTGCTCCTATTTTTGCGAGAGAAAAGAGAAGAAGAGATTGGATTTATACCCCACCCTTCACTTGGAGTCTCAGAGTGGTTTACAATCTCCTTTCCCTTCCTCTCCCCACAACAGACACCCTGTGAGGTAGGTGGGGCTGAGTGAGCTCTTTCAAAAACTGCTCTTGAGAGAGCAGCTCTTTCAAGACTCAAGGTCACTCAGAAGTTCCATGTGAAGGAGTGGGGAATCAAACCCGGCCTCCCAGATTAGAGTCTGCACACTTAACCACTACACCAAACTGGCTCTCAAAGGTGCAGTCAATCATAAAATAGAGGAAAATGGACAACTTTCAAAAATCAACTAAACAATGAAGTGCCATTTTTCAGCATAGTGACAAATATTAAAGGTACTCCAACACCTGGTGGAAATCATTGAAATAGTCTACTATACAGAACTGGGATGAGGAATCTCAACAATTTATCTTAGAGCACTTGAACAAAGCAGTCTATCTCAAAAGTGCTTAGCTTACTCCAAAATCGCACTTCATCTTGGCTTTGCCATATCTTTATGACAGGGGTGGGAAACCCTTTTTCTGCCAAGGGCCATTTGGATATTTATAACGTCATTTGTGGACCATACAAAATTATCAACTTAAAAAACAGTGCTCCACTGAGGGAGAATAATTCAGGCCAGCAAACTTAATGCAAATAATTGGGTTTTTTATTTGAAATCATGTTAATAAAAGAAAATACAGAAATGGGGGGAAGAAAGGGAAATAAACTGGGAATAATAAAGGGAAATAAACTGGGAGGAAGAAAGGGGAATAAAGGGAAATAAAGAAATGGAGAAAGAAAGGGGAATAAAAATGGGGGAAGAAATGGAAAGGAAGGAAAACAAAGAAATGGGGGAAGAAATGGAAAGAAAGGGAAAGAAAGAAATGGAGGAAGAAATGGAAAGAAAGGGGAGAAGAAAGGGAAATAAAGAAATGGAGAAGAAAGGGAAGTAAAGAAATGTGGGGAAGAAATGGAAAGGAAGGGAAATAAAGAAATGGGGGGAAGAAAGGATAATAAAGAAAAATAAAGAAGGGGGGAAGAAAGAGAAATAAAGAAATGGAGGGGAAGAAATGGAAAGAAAGAGAAATAAAGAAATGAGGGGGAAACTTACGTAAACTGTAAGTGATTTTCCAGGCCCTGCAGCGATCCTAGCCAGCCAGCCAGGCCCCAGGGAGGCTGCTGCATAGCACGTCTGGGACCTGTGATCCCTACCAGCCAGCTGGGCCCCTGGGAGGCCGCTGCACAGTGCGGCTGGGCCCCATGATCCTCACCGGCCAGCTGGGCCCCAGGGAGGCTGCCACGTGGCTTGTCTGGCCCGAGGGCCGTAAATGGCCCTCAGGCCAGACGTTCCCCATCCCTGCTTTACAACATCAATGTTGTGGCACAAATGTTTATTATGACACGGAATTATAATTAATGGAGAGTTAAGGATCTCCAGCAGCTCTTTATATGTCTGGAGCAACACAGACTGTTTTCATGCAGCAACCATGATTTGTTCACTGTTTAGTCATGCTTCTCAGTCCTTTTTATTTTCATTCTAGCATTTTAACATAAGCAGCAATGAAAAGAAAGGCAGGCAACTATCTTCCAGTGAATGCCAGAATGTGATATCCCTTCAAGTGCAGGATCTATATTATCCATGAAAATTCTGCGGAGAAGATCAGAAATCAGACTCATGGGCCTTGATCCCATGCCCAATTAATGAATAGCAGTTTGCTGAGCTGTGGCACTGGCTAACTGTTTAGAATAGACAGAAACACCAAAAGTGCTGAGCCGTGAATGTTCAGATGAAAATAGAAAGAACATGCTGGAAGAGCAGGTGCAAAAGACTTCCCAAAGGATGATTGTTTATACAAGGTTTTAGTGCCACATCTTGAGAATCTTTTTTGCTTGTTTGTTTGAACCTGTTGTAACTATATTGTCTTCAACTGTATTGCTGCCCAGTGCTATTTAGTTTTCATGCTCTATGTGTTATTATTTTAAAATAAAATGTAAATGGATCCATAATCCTGTTATCACACAAGTGTTTCTTCACACATGACAGATGCTTACTATGCAATAGTGTAAACAGCACATATTGAGTAATTCCTTTGTATTTTTACATTTGTCTTACTGCACTGCAGATCATGACAGCAAATCAAAGCTATAATATAGCCTATTAGAATAAACTAAACATACATCTTCCAAGCTGCAAATGATTTCCTTCTGCATCATTTGCAATTCATTTAAATGCTTCACTTTCACATTCAATGAAATTCTGCAGCCTAAATATATCTGATGTATGTTATCCCCTATCGATGATATGATGAACTCTGCCAGTGATGTGTGGTATATAAAGGATAGATACTGTCGAAAGAAGGCCAGCAAAGATATATTTTCTACAGTAGAGGAACAAAACTATATACTTTATAAAAAGAGTCTGCTTCACTTACATGGCCAATTTACTCTTTCAGGCTTTATTGTACTATAGAATTTTAGGAATAAATTAATTGCCACAGAAGAATGATCTCCATAAGCATTGGGCCAGATCAGCGATAGTCTTGTTTCACTGTAGAAAGCAATTAACTTTCATTGCATTAGAAAATGGAAAACAATTTCACAGATTAGTAGAGCTTAGTGCTGCCCATTGATGATGGTAGCAAGCCAAACAAATAAATACACACATACATACATATTCTCCACATTGAAAGGCTGCTGTAATTCATGTCCTTAATATAAAACAATGTGAACAACCTTGCTGTAACTTGTAGCAATCCATACCCGTGAGCATGCACAGAAAGCCTTGCATTCACCAATGAATAAACACTTATAAAGCTCTTGTCCATCTCCCCCCCTCGCCATGTGGTATTACACATGATTATGACTGCTCAGAGATATCATGTGGTTCATACTATCAGGTCTGTGGAAGCAATACTATTAATACAAACTATCCGATGTGATATAACCAGACCCCACCTCATGACATAATTGGGTCACACCCACTGAGTATCCTTTCTGATATTTAGTCTTTATGGCTCCTGGATGCAGCCCATGATTTCATCAGTAACTGTCTCATAAGCACTGGAATGGTCTTCATTCTTCTCTCTATATACGGCAATCCAAGTTATCTTGTCTCCTTCTCCTGCTTTTCCCCTGTCTATCATTGTCATCCTTGTTTGCAGCTTTGCAAAATAAGTCTTCTTTCAAATGTGGAAACTTATAGTACTACTTTTTTTAAAATAAAATAAAATCAAACATTATTCCTACAATAAATAAAAAAAAAATGATTACCTGCAGGTCTGGAAGGAAGGTAATGTTAGTAGAGTGACTTTGATTTAGATCACTCATTCATGCATGCACAAAGCATCGAGCAGCTTTTTGCATCCACATGTGAATTAAACAGCTGATGACTGATGACAGAGCAAGATCTAATTGGTGTTTTAATAAATACACTGTGACTTGATAATATAGCTAGATTTATCAGAAGAAAATGCCTCTGTCTTAGTAAAATGATTAAGATATAGTACAAGAACAGTGACAAATATCGTGGAAGTAATTGGCTGTAGTATCAGTGCTAGCAGTAAATGAGCACAGTATAGATTTATTTGCTTTTTAGGTACCCAAATCTAAGAGACAAACAAGAGTAAGGGACAACTCGACAATACTTCCATTTGTTTCACCTGGACCATATTCACAGGCAACAAAGACATCGGCGGGGGTGGGGGGGGATTGTTCTGAGAAAATAAAACACTTCTGTCACAGTTACCAGCACAAAACCATGTATTTCTACTTTGGCAAAACTTTCTACGAGTCACCTGAATATAACAGCAGCTTACAAAACTGAAGTCACTCCCACCTTCCCCCACCACCACAGTCCAACATGTTACATAAAAACAACTGAAATTGGATCTAATATGATAGGATGTATCGGATCAGTCAAAAACCCTAGGACCATTGTTTTCCAACTATTACCTGGTAATGCACGTGGCCTCATAAAATATGTTCTACTGATTATAAGAACAACTGAGTTTTCTGCATGCAGTTGGAAAGCACTGCAATTTATGTCACTGCTGTTTAATCAAAAACAAGGATTCTTGAACTATGTCTTAGAAAACAAAAGAATAGTTCATTGCTACTACTGCTTATTCTCAGTCAGACCCTGAAGTTAGTTGGGCTAAAATTAACTACAACATCTCATAAAGTTGTAACCTATTTGAAAGCAACCATTTCTTTTAAAATAGAAAATATATTGTTTCAGACAGATTCTCAGATTTGAACTAAGGTCCTGTGTGTGGCACTGGCACTGCCACAGTGTCACTTGTTCTGCTGGGCACATAGCACTGCTATGCTCCTTGCAAGCAAGCATCCTCACTACAGTTGACTGTCCACTGCAGAGACTCTCTAGGAGAAAATGACTGCTGCCTGTGTTTGCAAGTTTTTCCCATCATAGGAGACAATGGAGGAGTCCCAGCTGGGAGCAGTGGCCACCGTGACTTGGGAAGCTTTCCAGAGCTCCATTCAGGGCCTTCTCCACTTCCTGAAACTTTGCAAAAGAAAGGAGGAAAGAAAACCAGTTCTGATTGCCTGAGTCTCAGGGTGGGGGGAGGCTGGCCCAGTGGTTTGGGAGCCCCAAACTCTGCGTTTTGTTCAATTTGTTTATTTATTTTTACTCAAAAATTGGTTATCAGTGTTGGGGGGGGGGGGCACCAGATATTAGCCTTGCCTAGGGCGCCATAAACTCTAGCTCTCTTCATTCTAATTTAGGTAGAAGCAGTACTTGTCAACCTCTAGGTTGGGCCTGTGGATTTCTTGGAATTACAACTGGTCTCAAGAATACAGAGATAGTTCTCCTGAAGAAAATGGCTGCTTTGGAAGGTAGACTCTATGGCATCACATTAGGGTTGCCAGGTCCAACTCAGAAAACACCAGGGGACTTTGGGGGTGGAGCCAGGAGACTTTCCCATTCCCTAATATATATATATATATATATATATACACACACACACACACACAGTAGTGTAATTCCCCTAGATAGTCTTCATTTCCTCAGCCCCTAGCAGCTGGCTGCACTTCTACTCCTACTAAATAAAAGTGAACACACCCACACACTCAGAAAGCAGCTAAAATAAATGCAGTTTGCAAACGCACACTTTGTGTTCTAACTGAGGTAATTTACTCATAGGAGTTGCTGAATGTAACCATCTGCTGTATTTCCACCAACTTCTTCAGGATAACAAAAAGGTTTAAAATTCCCAGCTTCTTGTTGGGGGTAGAGATTCTCCTGGTTTTGGGGCCACCAACCCGCTGGCATGGAGGTGGCTGACAGGGAATCCCCACCTCCGAAGAGCTCCATTGGTGCCCAATGTGCCCAGTGCAGTAACATGATGTCATCATATTGGGATGTTGTGCAGGGAACACTCTAGCATTTGAGTGGCACCATAGAGTTTTTTACACAAATGTTAGAGTGCTGTCCATGTGACATACCTGGTGCAATGATGTCACTCCAGATAATGTCATCACACCACATGCACTTTGTGCAAAAAAGAAGTCTCTCCCACCAGCAGCCAAGTAAGACCTGCCAATCCTAGAAAGGTTCTAGTTTACTCTTTACTATGCAAAAGACTTCTGAAAGGAATGTAAAACAAATGGAGGGACTGTGCTGGCTTCTCTTCCTTTCTCACAGCTTTACAGAGTCACTGAAAACAGCCACATAGCATTGACAGATTGCCCCACTCCCATTCAGCCTCACTCCTACTGAGATTTAAAGGCATACACACCTTCCAAATTTTCACACTTCTTCTATGGCTTCCTAGGTGGAAAGGCACATGATGGCTGTTGGGGCAAGGCTTCCTAGTTGACTGGCAGTAGGGAAGAGCCTGCAAAACAAGGGGATCCTCTGCAGGGACTTGGGGACTGGCAAACCTACATCACATCCCTGCTGAGGTTCTTCCCAAACCCCACCATTTCCAGGCTCTACCCCCAAATCTTCATCAATTCACCAGTCCAGAGCTGGAAACAAGTTTCTCCCCAATGTTATTTATTTAATTTTCAGATTTCTATTTCGCCTTCCCCAAGTTTGTTCAGGGTGGACCACAACAACAACAATAACATTTAATTTATATCCCGCCCTCCCCGCCGAAGCAGGCTCAGGGTGACTCACAACATAATATAAAATACAAAGATTACATAATAAAACAACAATTTACAACATTATCCTTAAAATTCCCTTAAAACCAATATCTACATGTGCCCTCTTGCCCAGCTCGTCAGGAGTTTTGAGCCAGGGAGTCATCAATATGCAGATGACACTCAGCTATATCTATTAATGGATAAGCAACTGGATACCATCCCAGGAGATTTGGCCAGTTTCCTGGAGGTTGTAGTGGGATAGTTAAAAAAGACTGTCTGAAACTAATCAAAAATGGAGGACCTGTGGCTAGGCTGACAGGGTCCAGATTGGGGAATTCAGCTTCTCACCCTTGATGAAGTACAATTGATGCCAACTCCCTTTGTCAAAAGTCTGGGCACGATCCTAGATGTCTCTCTTACATTTGTGGCACAGGTTTAAGATTTGGTACTTATCTTCAAGGCCCTCAATGGTATGAGACCATTGTATCTACAGGAGCACCTCTCCCTATATATGCCCCAGAGAGCATTGCACTTGTCTGGCACCAACTTGCTGGTAATCCCTGGCCGCAGAGCGATCCAACCTTCCTTCACCAGTCCCAGGGCATTTTTGGCCCTGACCCCAACCTGGTGAAACTGTCTCTCTAGTGAGACCCAGACACTGTGGGACCTGACTTAGTCTCACAGGGCCTGTAAAATGGAGATGTTCCATGGGGCATATGGTTGAGGACAGCGACAGTTAGAGTGATCAGTTGGCCTCCCTCTCTCCTTCCCCCCTTCTCCCCTCTTTTCCCCTTCCTTTTTTACCCCATCCCTATCTTGATGCTGTCCTCCTTTCTTATTGCTGTTAAACAGAATTTTTTATTGACTGCCCTATCTGTTACTGATAGACTGTAGCACCATCTATTATAAAAGATTAATTGTTAGGCTAGGGACTATCAGGTTTTATAGTATTCATTAATGCTGTGCATGATTTTAAATTGTATTATATTTATGTGATGTATGAATTGTCGGAATCCACCCAGAGCCCTTCTTGAGGGGATGGGAGAGGGATACAAATTGAATAAAATAAATAAACCCTAGCACTGGTAGACCAGGAGGTTAGAATGAGTTCAGCCACATCTCCAGGCTATTTCCACCCTACCAAGAGCAGTCTGGTTTTGAGAGTTGTTGTTGATATTGTTTTCTTGAGGACTTCAGAAGTTTATAGCATAGTTTGTGTGTATGCACGTGTGTGCATTTTGGTTTTCTTCTGTTCGTTTCCCAGCGGATCAGTCTCCATTTCCAATTCCACAGATGTCACTGAGATCTATTTAACACTCTGCTCGTGTAGATTTGAGATTTCGCTAGCTTTCAACATAAAAGCTCCCATTTGCTTTTTAATCATCTCTATTAATGAACCAAGCTCTTGCTTTAGAGAAGTTATGGTACCCATTATATATTTTTTATAAAACGTTTTGCTTGGTAGTGCCATTTTTCTCTACCAAATAACTCAGTCTATTAATCCAAGTTGAAAAGTAACTCAGAGACCCAGTTAGTATGCCTCTCCAAAACTCCTCCAGCCGTGTGTTTTGATGTTGCCATTTCAGTTGTATTCAGACGACAAAGACAAATCTCTCTAAAATATATCTCGTTTTTGTTCAGACCATATTATAGCTAGATAATAGTCTCTTTAACACATATTCAGTTATGCGTTAAACTGAAACAACTATTTTAAGTCTGTATCTTAGTTATCTTTGCAATAACCTCAGTATCCATTGCCAGGTCACCCAAGGATCCATGCTGATTTGAATCCATGCATACTTGTGTACTTAACAGATGGCTGGTAGAGTCTGCTGAGATAGCACAGATCACCTGCTGCATGTGCAAACTGAATTCAGTCACTACCACCACCACTTCATTCTCATCTACCCTCTCCAACATATGATAATTAAAATACCTTATTTGGATCTGAAAGCCAAGGCTTTTAAAAACATTATGTTCAAATAACAGATATCCAACATCCATACTTCTGCATATGCATACATGTAAACTCCCAGGCAATACATAATTTAGCCCAGCAGGGGTGGGGTTGATGAATGGAAACTAGCAGCAGAGGGAGATTCTGTTTATTGAAGAGCCATATACAGTTATGTGTATTATGGCAGAACCATCTTGCTCCAACTTGCAGACCCTATTCTACCATGCCCTCCAAGGGCTTTCCAATATCTAGAGGGGTTTTTTCTCTCTCTCTTTTTCACCTGCCACCAACACCTGGCCTTAGTAGGAATTGCTCACTGAAAGGGCCAGGACTCCCAGCTTCCCTTTTAAGTTCTGAGGCCTTTCCACTGTGTCTCTTGCTATCCAGTATCTGGTTATCACAGGAATCTGTTATCTTGGACTTGATTCAAACCAACAGGGAAGAACTGATTCACAAGGTGAAAGGAACTGGCAACCTGGGTAGTAGTGACCATGTAATTTTGGAATTTACAAATTTGGGGAAGGGAAAAGCTGTATGAAGTCAGACAGGTTGGACTTCAGAAAAGCAAATTTTGACAAATTTAAAGTTATGCTGAGTAGTATTCCATGGTCAGAAATACTTAAGGAAAAGGGGTTCAAGAGGCATGGGTGTTTCTTAAAAGCAAAATATTAAAGGCACAATAAGAAGTGATTCCCATGAGAAGGAAAAATGAGAGGAGCCTGAAGAAACCAAGGTAGTTCCATAAACAGCTTTCTAAAGACTTGAGAAATAAAAAAGACTCATTTAGGAAATGGAAGGAGGGCCTTATAATAAAGAATGAATATAAATAAATACCCAGTGTGTACAGAGAGAGAATTAGGAAGGCTAAAGCTCAGTATGAGCTTAGGCTACTGAGAGATGCTACAAACCACAAAAAAGGGTTGTTGTTTTTTTTCTTATGTTCAAAGTAAGAAAAAAAGCAAGGACATGGTAGATCCATTACGGGGACAGGAAAGTGAAATTGTAACAAGTGATGAAGAGAGGGCAGAACTGCTCAGTTCCTATTTTTCTTCAGTCTTCTCTTGTGAGGGAAACAGTGCTCAACATGGCAAAAGCAGAACACACGATGGAAGGGAGTTGGGATTGACATAGGGATAGTACATAAACACCTAGTTCCTTTAAATGAAACTAAGTTCTCAGGGCCAGATGAACTATGCCTCAAGGATCTGTCCATAGACTTGTTTTGTTCAATATCTTTATAAATTATTTGGATGAAGGAATACAGGGAATGCTTATTAAATTTGCTTATGATACTAAATTGGAAGGGGTAGCAGATACAGCAGAATACAAGGCCAGGATACAGGATGATCTTGACAAGTTGATAAACTGGGTTAAAACTAATAAAATGAATTTTAATGGAGATAAATGTAAAGTTCTGCATTTAGGTAGGAAAAATCAAATGCACCATTATAGGATAAGGGAGTTGTCCTTGGCAGTGTAAAAAGGATCTAGGGGTTTTAGTGGACCATACACTGAACATGGGTCAGCATCATAATGTGGTAGCTAAACGGTAAATGTGATTTTGGGCTGTATCAACAGAATCCGGCCCCTTCCCGCCTGCGCCGACTTCAGGCGGCTTTAGGGTGGGGGCCGAGTTTGCCTCCCCGGATGGAGTGAGGCAACGGCCTCTTCATCCGGGGATGCTGCGGGCGTGGTCTTCTGGGGCTTTATAAGCCCAACCACGCCCGAGGCCACACACTTCTGCTGGCCGTTTTGGCCCACCTTCCTACCCTGCAATAGTACAGGCTTATCCAGTCGCCGGTTTTTCGGGGCCAGGTAGGAATTTTTTCATCTCAACTAATTGGCCTGAGTTGGAATGTTTTTCGCCTGCCATGTACTGCTGCTTTGAGGTTGGGTTATTGTTAGGTAACTTTATTTGGTGGGACTTGAAGTCAGGTTTGTTTTGGTGGGCACCCATGGTTTTCCCGGTTTAAGGGAAGTAGCGGGGAACGGACGGCAGCTGGGCTCTACGGCTCTCTGCTGTCTTTCCCGCTACAGGGTTACCTCATCTGGCGAGCCGTTCCTGGGTGGGCGGCAGGGCCATTTTGAGGGGATACCCGACCGCTGCCGGCCTGGCAGCAGCTGGTTTTAACCGGCTGCTGCTGGGGGCTGGGTGGCTCGCCCCATCCAGACAGGGAAGGGTTTGGATTTCCCGTTGCCTGTCCGGTTAGTTGTTAGGTTGCCCCAGACTGTTGGTTCAATAAAGTTGCCCTGTTTTATATCCATATACTGTGTTGTCTCGTTCTTCCGCATGGGGGGGGGGGAATTATAGTGTCCAGATCATGTGAAGTGATGGTATCACTTTACTCTACTCTGGTTAGAACTCATCAAGAGTATTGTGTTCAGTTTTGGGCACCACAATTTAAGAAGGATATAGACAAGTTGGCACATGTCCAGAGAAGGTCAATGGAGATGGTGAGGGGTCTGGAGACCAAGTTCTATGAGGAAAGACTGAAGAAGCTGGATATGTTTAGCCTGGAGAGGAGACAACTTAGAGGTGATATAATCACTATCTTCAAGCACTTGAAGGGTTGTCATAAAAGGATGATGCAGAATTGTTTTCTGTGGCCCCAGAAGGTAGGACCAGAACTAACAGGTTGAAATTAAATCAAAAGAGTTTCCAGCTAAGCATTAGGTAGAACTTCCTGAGAGTTAGAGCGGTTCCTCAGTGGAACAGGCTTCCTCAGCAGGTGGTGGGCTGTCCTTCTTTGGAAGTTTCAAACAGAAGCTAGATAGCCATCAGAAAGCAATACTGATTCTGTGAAGTTGGGCAGATCATGAGAGGGAGGGCAGGAAGGGTTGCATCAATTCTTAGTGCTCATGGTCCTTTCTTACATGCCCAGGGAAATGCTGATTGCTACTTTGGGGTCAGGAGGATTTTTTTTTTTTTTTGCCATCTTCTAGACGTGGAACAGGAGGCACTGGAGGTGTGGGAGGGTGGTATTTGTGAATTTCCTGTATTGTGCAGGAGGTTAGACAAGATGACCCTAGAGATCCCTTCAAACTCTATAGTTCTATTCTGGACATGGAACAGGGGTCACTGGGAGTGTGGGAGGGAGGTATTTGTAAATTTCCTGCATTGTTCAGGAGGTTGGACAAGAAACCCCTTCAAACGCTAAAGTTCTATGATTCCAACACAATATACAGCTACAGGCATTTCATCAGTGAAAGGTGTATTCCCACTGTACACACTAGATTCCACCAATGCAAGATCCTTCTGCGTAAATGTACCTAGCAACCACAGATAACACTTTGTTCCAATGAAACATACCACTCTTAAATGTGTGCAGTGGCAGGCTACAACTAATAACATTAATAATTCCAGAGTCCTAGCCATGTTAGTCAGTTGCCACAAAATTGCAATTCCACAAACTGCCACAAGTACAATAATATATAGAAGTAAATTAAACATATATATTATAGTAATGCTTTTAACCACTGACTAATAATGGTTTCATATTGTGATGTAAAGCATCCTGACATTTTGAACTGTTTAGTGAAATGAACATTGCTGTTTTCAAAGGCCTCAAAAGTTACTGAAGAGGGAACTCCTCTTTACCTAGGGTTACTGCTAGCTCTGGGGATGAGAAATACCTGGAGATTTTGGGGGTGGGGTGGGGTCAGGGGAGGGCAGGGTTTGGGAAGGGGCCTCAGCAGGTATAATGCCATAGTTCAATCTTCAAATCAGCAATTTTCTCCAGAACTGATCTTGGTTGTCTGGAGATCAATTGTAACAATGGGAGTCTTCACCACCTATGAAAAGTTCACAGATAGGGAGGTCAACTTTAACCAAAGTCATCCTAACTTTCAGCTTTATTGCTGTGGTTGTTTTTCATGATTTATCATGTGTCATTGACTTCTGTTCATTCGTCTTCTGCATATTTTTGTCCAGCTAAAATAACAGTTTTCTCTTCCACCTCCCCAGTCTCCTGAATATTCTATTTTCTTCTTTCAGTGCTTTCCTAAAGTCTTACTTCTTTCTGGCCATTTGACACACTGATTTTCTCACAGCACCATCTCATTTTCATGAGGTCTGTCACTCAGAGGAGACCTAAGAGCTGATGCAAAGTGTTCCTCTCCTTTTTTGTATCATTGATTGTCTGTGATTAGCATGCTTTCTACTTCATGGCTGCTTTTCATTAAAGAACAGCTAACCTTTCTGTGATTAGTTCAGTCAAATGTGATGCCCATCATTCCAGTCCATTCTTTTTCATTATTCCCTTTTTCAATAAATTAAACTGATATTCTGCATATCTGTCTATTACCCATACGCTATTAATTTATTTTGGTAATTTCTTTTGGAGAGGAAGGGAGGATTTCTTTCCTTGCCATGTGCCAGAATATTTCACAGTCCCATGCAGATGGCTCAAATATCATTTCGTGTTTGGAGGACTACATCAAAGCTACTGCTGAATGCATTAGGATTTCCTATCACCTACATGTGAAGCTGCCTTATACCACATCAGACCACTGGCCTACTCTGTCTGGCAGCAACTTTATACAGTCTCGAGCAGAAGTCTTTCTTATTACCTTCTACTTGTTCTTTAAAAAAACCCTCAAGCCATAACAAGAGATTGGTATGAACCAGAAAAATGTAGGCCAAACCACGAACCAAACCAGAAGGTTTATTTGCAAACCAAACTGGTTCATGGCTCTGCAAACCCTATTGAAAGGGACCACACTTCCTTTAAATGGGGTTTGGGAAAGCCCAAAAAAACAGCTGAGTGATGGGAAACAGCCTGCTCCCCACCACTCAGCTGTTTCAGGCTATTTGAAAGGCCGAGAGCCAGTTCGGTGTAGTGGTTAAGTGTGCGGACTCTTATCTGGGTGAACCGGGTTTGATTCCCCACTCCTCCACTTGCACCTGCTGAGATGGCCTTGGGTCAGCCATAGCTTTCATAGAAGCTGTCCTTGAAAGGGCAGCTGCTGTAAAAGCACTCTCAGCCCCACCTACCTCACAGGGTGTTTGTTGTGGGGGGCAGGGAAGGTAGAGGAGATTGTGACCGCTCTGAGACTCTGAGATTCAGAGTATAGGACGGGATATAAATCCAAAATCTTCTTCTTGTACACTTCCTTTAAGTTACTGCACAAAAGAGCCTGAAAAACAGTCTGAAAAAATAATTCCACACGCTCAGCTGTTTTTGCAGTTTTTGTGGAGAACAGAAAGCAAGCATTTAAAGGGACTCAGAATCCCTTTAAACCCTTGCTTTCTGCTCCATCCATGGACCACTAAAACCACCATGAACTGCTTTAAAAGTCTGTTGAAGTTTGTGATGGTAGAACTGTCATGAACTTCAGCTTGCAATCCATAAACAGAGTTAAAATCCATGCTGAATTTTGCTTAGTGGTCTGGTTCATGCTCATCCCTAGCCACAGCCTCTACTTAGTGTAAATGGGAGTATGGGTGATGAAGTATTATATGCTGAGCAAAGGACTATTACATTGGAGTTCAAAATTCTACCAGGAGAAGAATAACCAGCAAGAGAGGAAGGAGTGCAAAAACACATAGGCATCTCCTTTGACAGGAGGGATGGACTTCGTTGGAAGATGTAATGTCCCTATGTCTCCAGAAGCAAGTGACCACAGAGTAGCAGGTAGTTAGGCAAACACTAAGCATCTTCCTGTTTTCTTCCTACTGTCACTCAATCCCTTTGAAGCATAGATCAAAACTCCCTAGAGAAAGGATGGGGTCCAGGATACTTCTCTCTGCTTACACTCCCATCTGTTAACTACGGAGCATAGGCACTGTCCCTATCTCTCTACTCTGAACTGTCATACATGTATTTCTAGAATAAAGTAGATATTATATTCAACTGAAACTTTGCTCTGAGTAACTTTGTAAACTTGCAAGCACATGGTTAGGTCCGTTATGAGCACTGCTGCATTAAAGCCTTGCGCACTCTGCTAATGAAAGAAGGATCCGGACCACTAGAACCAGCACCCCTTCCTACAGTCTTAAGGACACACATTTTAAGGTAACTTTCAAGTAACCATCTCCAGCTTTATCATATAATAATTTTATAATAATGTTACATATCTCCTTAGAACAACTCTCCAGTTTTTTCTAAATCCATAATGCAGAGCACTGAGTGGCTGAAGCTGAGAAATAGCTGCTTGCTAGACAAACTAGAGAGTTCATGGCAGAAACAAGATTTGAGGCAGGGACTTCCAGTCCTTACCTCATACCCTGAGCCCCTGCAGCCCAATGAACAGTGGTGGTGTAGTGGTTTCAATGGCCAGGTGAAGCTTGCAACCTGTCAAAAGAAGTGGCACAAAGATATACAAGAAAGGATAAAAGAAGAAGATTAGCAACAAGTCTGAAGCACCCCAGGTTATATGTCCAAAATATTCAATATTAAATTTCAGTCAATAAAAATGGCCTCTAAATGGTATTATACACCATCACAGCTGTACAAAATGAAGTGGTCACCATCCCCTCATTGCTGGAAAGAGTGTGGAAAGATTGGGGATTTCATACATACTTGGTGGTCTTGTCCCACAGTTAATAAATTCTGGAGAGATATCATTCAGGAAATTAACACAATAACTGAAGACTCACTCCCATTGTTGCCTGAAGCCATTCTCCTAGGTTGGTGGCCAGAAAAGCCACAAAACAAAATCTCAATGGAAAGGTTTGCACTATTATTAACAGTGGCAAGGTTGGCTCTTGCAAACATTGGACGAACCGTACAATGCCCTCTGTCAATGATTGGAGAATCCAGCTCTGGGACTATTTTATATCTGAAAAAATATCCTCTTACAGTTCTCTAGCACACTCACCCAACTCCCAGGAAGCCTTTGTGAAGCTATGGTTTCCTGTTGTTACATACCTCTCTGACCTTGACATTCTACCAAAAAACAAATTTTATCATAATCTGATATTTTTCTAAAAGCAGTGACACGCCTTTACTATTGCATTTTGGCTTTATTGTGTGTATGGGTTCCTCTCCCCCCCCCCCTTTCCCCTTCACCTTCCTTTTCTGGGAAGTTAGTTCACCCTGTGCATTCTATAAGCGGAGCTCTTTTGAATTCTGCCAGTGTGTATTCTCTGTGTAGGGAGTTATTATGCAGCTTTTTAAAAAAATCATATTCTCTTGTTGTATCTACTTCTTGAACTTCACCTGTTTGAATATGATCCAAGGATAATGGTATAGATGTATTATTATAGGCTTTTGTCTGGGGGGGATTTAAAGGGTTAAGTATTTTGTGAATATTTGCACTTCTTGTATATTGCTTTTAAAAGTTTAATTTAAAAAAAAATTGTAAAAAATGCAAGCCAATCCATTTATTAAGCATGTGCAATGAAGCAGAAGACACCCCTGCCACAGGAAATTCAATTTATCCTACCTTTGGAGACAAAATCTGCTGCCACTTTGCCCCCTCCACCACTGATCTTCTTCTGTTCTTTGACAGAGTTCTTTGCCAGAATTCATGGGACATTTCCTAGAATCAGGTAAGTGTATCTTGACTCCTCTAAACACATTGCCTTAAGGCAGTGATGATTAACCTCTCAACTTGGGAATTAGTATGAGCACAAATCTGTTTTTATTAGGGTTTGTAGAATCTTTCAGGCTCAAGTGCCGTGTTCTACTGTAGAACACGGCACTTGAGCCTGAAAGATTCTACAAACCCTAATAATGTTACCAGCCGTGAAAACCTGAAATCTTTGAAAATCTGTTTTTCTTTAAATAAGGAACTCCTGCAATACCTGGTTAATCTGAGAGATGCAGTAGCACTGCTCCATCACACCATGCAGGATATGTTCATGCTTGGGAAACAGAAGTTATATATGTACAAAGGAAAACTGTGGTTTGTTATCTGCCCATTTAGGCCTGGGGCTTCCCACATTACCTGGCAATGTGGAAAATGGTGTCTACACTGAAGTTGTTGAAGTAAAAAAGAAACCAGTCCTAACTGATAAATGGACACTTAACTTCTGTAAGCCCTTGTACCATGGGCATTGTCTGCTGCTATAAAATCATTTCAGGATATTACTGATTGTTCATATCTGCATACATTGATTATCCAGCCTACTTCTACCCAAGAGATTGGGCAAAAATTCTTTTTACCCTAAATGAAATGTATTTATCAGTGTTAAAATAAACCCCTACATTTCCATCTTCAATTTCAGCTACTAAAGCAAGACCACCTTTTTAAAGTTTGTCATCACATCCAAAGGATACTTAGCTTGTCTTTGGCTTTAATACCAGCTAAGGAAAAATTCGGAAGGATGGAGCAGTAACTAAAAGTTTTCCTTTATGTACTTTTTTTTTAGCTTGCTGCAGGGAAGGTATCTTCAGGAAGCATTTTTCATTGATAAGTTACCATATGAGACGTTTAAGGATGCAGTTTTTCCCACCCTATGTTCCACAACACAAAGGGCCTGTTCAGATGCACAGTTTAATCAGTTGTCACTGCTGTTTCTCATTGAATTAAAATTGGATGATCAGACAGCAACATCTGCCTCCCTGTAGTCAATCGTTATGCCCCCCCCCCCATCCTTCTCCGAACCAGATTGTTTTGTTACCTGTTCCTTTGCGGTGTTTTCTTAGTTGTCCAGTTTCACATCATATTTTTCTCTGTCTGAATAGTTCTGGCATGATATTAACCAACTTCCAGATGTATGTAGGCCTTCCCGGAGCAAATGGAGCCTAAGACATCCGGTTTACAGTCGCCATTTTTTTTTACTGTTTAGCGATATGCACATAAGCGCAAAACTGCATAAGTGCCATAACAAGAAGGGCAAAGGGAGACATTTTTCTGACCTATGTGCATGTGCGGAGGTAGCATTTATGCACTTATGCACATAAAAGTGGGGAAAGCAAAAAAAAAAAAAAAGGAATTGCATGGTGCCGTCATGTGGAAGGCAGAGAATGATTTCACCCTGGAGTGATGCAAATTGCAGTATAGCAGTCTGATCACTAATATCCGGAACAAAGATATTCGGGAAAGAACTGGGTCAGTTTAACACAGACTCAACACGCTGTGTGACCAAGCCCAAATGGTTATTCATCAGGATTCTGGTTACAATGTACCTTTTAAAAAAACCATAATAATCCTGTTAAAATTCTCTGTTGGTTTGCAATTTAATCATGAATAGGCCTTTGAATCTTGCTGTGAATTCTGCTCACCATTAATAATTTCTCCACCTAGAACTCCTGTTGATCAACCTTTCTTCAATTAATGATATTATCACTTTACTAAGATGAAAAAAATAGCTTGGTGTTACTTCTGGGATGATCAAGTAGAGAAGGCTCTGTCTCTGTGGAAGACCATCCAGTTAGGTTCCAGGTTCAATCCCCAGCATATCCTGTTTAAAGGATCAGATAATAGGTGATGTGAAAAAATCTCCACCTGACAGTCTGGAAACCCACCACTTTTTAATTATTCTTTTATTATTATTTCAAGTATAGTCAATCTGAACAGTTCCAACAATAATGATGCATCATATCCATGTAATAAGCACCATTCAACAAAACTGTTACCATAGACCTAAATCATTTACTTGTTTAGGAATGTCTCCAACTTCAATTAGATATTCTAAGATAGGTAACCTCACTGGAGTGAAATTGGTTTGAACATTGCAGTTTTCTAAATATTTGATGTAATCAGTAACTTTAGCTAACGTACATAACCCACAATTTCCCATGCCACTGTGCTAGTGTTAGTGGTGTTTTATTCTTCCAGTGTTTAGCAATTATAAATTTTGCTGCATAAAGTAATTCAGAGCCTCTTTCTATTTTTGCCACTAATCTGAAGAAACAATACTGACTTTGAGGGACCAATGGTCTTATTCAGTATAAGGCACCTTGATATGTTCAATCTTCATATGTTCATGTGTTCAAACTAAGGTGTTGCTTGCCTTGTTTCTGTCATGTCTTTGACAACAACAACAACAACAACAACATTGAGTTTTTCCTTTATTCTCCTTTATAAAATACAGTACTCTTGTTGATGGAGAAATTACAGCCTCATAGAAGCCTGCAAAAGGAGAATGTTTTACATTGGAGCTGTACCTAGTGTGATTTCCTTTTTATATAACTCTTAGATGAGGCCCACACAACAGGTTCATGACTAATTACAGATACAGGGGTTAGTTTGAAACATGAGTAAAGGGACAACTAAACAAGCATAGTGGAGCCATGGTTAAGGATAGATATGGGATTACTTTTTGTTAGACAAGACTACAAATTGGATAACACAACACAACTCACAGTTACATCTAAAAGTAATATGTGTAAATGATCTGCTTGGGTTGCTTTTTCATCATATTTTGATGTTTCAGCAGACCACTTGAAAGGAAAACCTTTAATTAGTTCCCAATCCTTATATCTTATCACTAAATGTTAGAAATGTCTACCTATGAATTCCACCTGGCATTAGTAAAATAAGCCCTAAAGGTAGTTTCTTTACAACCTTACTGATTATTTTGTAGCTGTAATGCATTGTATTTTATTCTGTTATTCAATAAACAGTCTGATGGAGGGAGAGATAGGAGAAGGATCTCAGGACCTGAGGTTAAAAAAAAAACAAAAACACATAGCTGTGGTGCTCTTCAGGTGACCCTGTCCACGAGATAATTTCTGTCAAACCTACCTCATAGGATTGTTGTGATAATAAAGTGGGGGAAAGAGAACTATGTATGCCGCCTTGAGCTTCTCAGAATAGGGAATAAAATATATGTGCCTAGTTTTATACAAATTTTATAGTTTTATAAAATTATAAGAAATAATAGCTTTTAATATAGCCTTATTTACAAGTATGTACTCAGGTTACTGAGCTACAGCCTCTTCTGCCTGGATCACCCTGCTCTATTTGCAGTTGATGTTGTTAAATGAAGGCATGGCCACTGTTGGCAACCCTACAGGAAACAGGTGTGTCCTTGATTATCAGCAGTGCTATGATGTATGTTGTTATTATTAAATGAGATGAACCATAACTTCTACATCTGGATGGTGCTTCAATAATGGAAAAGAATTCTCAAATACAGCAGATCAGGTAGCAAGACGTCATGCTTAAGAAAAGATCCTTAGGAACATTTCGTAGAAGAAGCAGAAATGTTAAATGTTTCTCTAGCTTTATATAAACCAAGGGTAGGCAATATAAAACTGCAGGCCACAACAGACATTCTATGGCTTTACCATCATCAGATCTGCTATGGCTTTGCTTCCATAATGTCCACCTCATGAGTATGTTATTACGTGATGTCCGCTCTGGACTGTAGATAGAGCTCCTTGACTTGTCTGCTGAAGCCACCTAAAAGGTCGGGTTGACACTGCTGCCTCAGCAAATGCTGGGAGACTTCAAGGTCAGCCTGGGAAGGATCAAGTTTAGGGAAGATGTGACATCATTTCCAGGCAATGTTATAGGAATTTCCTTTGGTCAATATGGTAAAGATGATAGAGGCAAGGAGAAAATATTGAGCATTGTTATGGAGGCCACTTTTTCATCCCACTCTTCAGTTCCTTGAGGGCAGGGGTTTGCCAGTCATGGATAAGCAAATGGCAAGCCTATTTTATAATTTTATAAAAATTATAAGAAATAATAGCTTTTAATATAGTCAGTTTGGTGTAGTGGTTAAGTGTGCGGACTCTTATCTGGGAGAACCGGGTTTGATTCCCCACTCCTCCACTTGCACCTGCTGGAATGGCCTTGGGTCAGCCATAGCTCTGGCAGAGGTTGTCCTTGAAAGGGCAGCTGCTCTGAGAGCCCTCTCAGCCCCACCCACCTCACAGGGTGTCTGTTGTGGGGGAGGAAGGGAAAAGAGATTGTGAGCCGCTCTGAGACTCTTCGGAGTGGAGGGCAGGATATAAATCCAATATCTTCTTCTTCTTCTTCTTCTATTCAAGAGCCTGTTTCTTTAATCTATCAGGTACTCACTACATGCATGAGAAACAAAGGGATTTTCAGAATTGTTTTCAGTTTTCTATTTTTAAATTCCTCTGACTATACTTGGGGTCCATCAGAAATATTTCTATTACTTAATTTTTGTTTACTTGCCTTTCTTCTTTTAAACTGTGGTATTAAATGATGTTCTGTTCCTTGTGCCAATAACTGTTTGTTTGTTTCAGCACATGCTTAGTACATCAATATTGCCCCCCGCCCCATCACATGCTAACCCATCCATGAGCCCTATCTGGAGCAGTGACTGATTTCGACTATTATCATCTGTCTTTATTTGCTCAGCCAGGGACTAGGTTTTGAAATGGTCGCCATCTGAACCTTTTAATTAGCAAATTGATCTGTTTGGTTTTATGTTTTAGTTTATTGTTTTAGGATATATGTAATTGTTTTATTCCTCATGTGCCACGCCTGAGCCTGTTTTGGGAAAGATAGGACAGAAATTTGGAAAACAAACAAAAAAATTACTGTTTGTTTGTTTGTTTTTCAGATTTCTGTCCCATCCTTCCCAAAACAGGCTCAAGTGGGGCACATGAGGAATAAAACAATTTGTTAGACCAGAACTTTTCATTTCACTAGCATTTCTATGTTAAACTCTTCATGGGAGTTTCTGCTACAGAACTTACATTTTAAATATTGTTTATTATTTGAAAATGTGAATTTAGAGTTCACTAGTATTTCTCCTTAGTAACACACCACACCATAAGGATCTAAGTACTTAGGTTCTATGGAACAGTGTTCCCTCTAAGCTGATTTAGTGAGAGCTAGCTCACAGCTGGCTCACGCATTTTTGTCTTAGCTCAGGAAAAATGGTCCCAGAACAAAGTAATTTATACAGTAGCTCACAATTTTATTGCCACTAGCTCACAACTTTATTTCAATAGCTCACAAAGCAGAATTTTTGCTCACAAGACTCCACAGCTTAGAGGGAACACTGCTATGGACATGAAACTCCAATTAAAAGAGGACTATCTGGTGAGAATAAGCATCATGAACCAGCTGTTCTACACACAGATCTTAAACCAACCCACTCTTGCTTGCCTCAGACTGCAATAAAGGGCAAATACCACTGACCTACTATCCTAGTATGTGGTAAAAATTAATATGATACTGTACATGATTTGAACACTTGAAATGCACCATTAGAAATGCACAGTACTGTTAGTAAAAACCTAAGAGTATAGCTGTTGCTATGATGTCTGTATTATCTGTACACAAATCTCTCTGCATATTACTTTCCTAATCTGTCATTTTTTAACATCTTTTTGATGCATCCTTGAGTAGTGACATGAATTATTTCTATAGTTATGAGGAGTTATCATGGCTTCAGAAATGAAATTTACTCGGCTACATAGCTAGCCTTGTTTGTCACCATATACTTGCCATTCACGTCTCCACACAATCCTTTGTGGTATTTCATGCTGACAATAGGCGGTAATGCCCTTTTCAGAAGAGGCTTATTCCTTTTTAATAGAAGAAGAATTGCAGATTTATACCCCGCCCTTCTCTCTGAATCAGAGACTCAGAGCGGCTTACAATCTTCTTTATCTTCTCCCCCCACAACAGACACCCTGTGAGGTGGGTGGGGCTGAGAGGCTTCTCACAGCAGCTGCCCTTTCAAGGACAACTCCTGCAATAGCTATGGCTAACCCAAGGCCATTCCAGCAGGTGCAAGTGGAGGAGTGGGGCATCAAACCCGGTTCACCCAGATAACAATCCGCACACTCAACCACGACACCAAACTGCCTCTCAATAGAATTGGACCAAGCTGCTTTTTTTCCCCCCCATAAGCAATTCCCTAAAAAAAATATTGCACATGGCTTTCCTTTATAGCCAGTGCTGACTGGCATCAGGTGCACAGTGTCTGGGGTGATGGGGGAAAAAACTATCACCAAGGAGGCCATCCTTTATGATGCACCTGGAGCCTAGCTTGCACTTGCCATATATTTCAGATCAACTGTATCTAGGTAACCATTCTAATTGCAATGAAATTCCAAACATGAGAAGCTATTGTATAAGATATTCTATTCAGAACAAGTACAGAAAGGCATACTGATTGCTAAAAATGTTTGGAATACATCAGAGGACACATAAATATATCACAGATTTACTTTCGTTTTATACCACAACTGCCCAAGAATCTGGGTGTTCCAGGCTGGGCCTCTGATCACAGTAGCTCAGTCTGGGGGTGTGTGTGTGTGTGTGTTAAGTGCCATCAAGACACTTCTGTCTTAGGGAGTTCAGCAAGATGGCACAGTGACACGGAACGAAGTCCCATAGCTGGTGGGAACGTTCTGAATTTGCAAGCCTCAGAGGAGACCTCCTTTTGTGGGTACCCCTTAAAGGAGTGTCGGAAGATACACCGCAGCCAGGAGAGCTGGTGGAAATTTGAGGGGAGCAGCGGAGGCTTCTCCTCACGTCTTCAACCCTTCTCTAAGCAGAGGCTGCAAGTGCTTCTAGCACTAACTGGGCTGCTGGAAAAGGAGCGTGCAGGACCAAGCGAAGTTCTATCAAATCATTTCAAGGTCTGACATTTATTCAAAATATGGGCAGCAGAAAGGAATAGAAATACTTACTTACTGGCAGCTGACAGAGAAGCTGGTGTGGTGGAGAGACGAATGGCGGCGGAGAATAGGAGGAAGATGGAGACGGAGACGACCAGAATGGTGGCGTGGTGAGTGAGAGAGAGACGGAATGACAAAGAAAACACAGAAAATTGTGGCGAGCTTGGAGAAAGTGAATGAAGAGGTGGAGAGTCCAGAGGTGCACTTTGATATCACTTTGATATCCATAGATAACCCACCCCATAATGGGACAGAACACAAGCAAAGGCATCAACAGTGTTCTTTTTTTTTTTTTACACACAGCAAGACATGTCCCCTCTTCCCCTTTAACAATGATTTGGTCCAACACCCATCAGACATTGGAAAAGAGGACCAATCAGTTGGGAGAAGGGGACATGTCTTGCTGTGTGTAACCCCCCCCCCCCCACACACACACACACACTGTTGATGCCTTTGCTTGTGTTCTGTCTATTTCTAAATAACTTTTCATTACTTAGGGAAGTAGTGCTGGGAACTGCAGTTCAGAGAAGTGCTGATAGTTCTCGGGAATTGTAACTTGGGTATCTGCTGTTAATCCCTATTGCCTTACAGTTCCCATATCTCCCAGGAAGAAGGAATGAGGTATTTCCCCAACACTCTCCAACTCAAGCAATCTAATGCTGATCCTAATACCAACTTGACATTCCGATCACAATTCAAATTGGCAAACCTCCACTCAGCAGGTTACTGTGTTCCAGATTCAACCAACATCACTACCACAAATCATTCATGTGTACTCAATGAAATCGCACTCATGAAGTCATAATTGCAACGCTCCATCAAAGATGATGACATGTGTGGAGACAAGTTTCAGTGTCCAAAATACCTTGATCTATTCCAACAAAAAAGGGCTGCAGATGGTGAAAATAAATTGATGCCAGATTCTGGGGCTGCATAGGTGCATCTGTGCCATGTTCACACTGCCAAAGAGAATCAGCATGATCATGCCTGGCTCCCTGCCTTTCAGTGCCCTTTCCTTTTTTCTTTTTTTTTTACACAATCAACAGGTGGTGAAGACTGCCAGAGTGTATCATCTAATCATCTAATCATTGTAGAAGTAAGTTGAGTGTGGCTCAAACGCAACTGCAGGAACACAGCCTGTTACCATGCATAAATTGGGGCCAATGTTTCCCATTAACCCATTCGTTCTAGTTTCTAATACTAGAGATTTGGTATCTATGAGTACTTAGGGAGATGCTGCACATAAGGTTGCCAGTTCCGTGTTGGGAAATACCTGGAGATTTTAGGGGTAGAGCCTGAGGATGGTGGGGTCTGGGGAGGGGAGGACTTCAATGGGATATAATGCCATACAGTCCACTTTCCAAAGGGGTCTTTTTCTCCAGGTGAACTGTTGCCTGGAGATCAATTGTAATCCCAGGAGTCTCCAGCTGTAACCTCAGTTTCCTCCTTATAATTTTCTACATAAAAAGAATTCCCAATATGATCTCTGCTTACATGCTTGAAGAAGTGAGTGTGGCTCATGAAAGCATAGCATTCCACAATTAAGGATACATCTGCCCATCAGTTTCCAATTTTGAAATACTTATTTTCTTCACTATGGCTGATTCTGCCCTCACCTTTCTCTGGGGCAGGCTTCCGTTTCTGGCTGGAGCAAACTGGTGATTTTGCACCAGTTGCTCCACACTGGCATTTTGCACGGGGCAAACCCGTGATTTGCCCCGCCACAGTGTAAACCTGTTTTTTCATGTTTACACTGCAGCAGGGCAAATCGTGGGTTGGCCCAGTTCAAAATGCCGGCACGGAGCAACTGGTGCAAAATCGCCAGTTTGCTCCATCCAGAAATGGAAGCCTGCCCCGGAGAAAGGTGAGTGCGGAATCAGCCTATGTTCTCCCTCCCAGAATTAAATCTGAACAAATGGTAACCATAAATTAAGCTTATTATTCCTGTCTAGTCCTTGAATCTGTTAAACATCTTCATTATGCTGTATGCTAATTTACTGCTCACCTTCTTTCTATGTATATGAATTGATAATTTCCATTTTATTGAATCTGAAGAAGTGTCCACACACACAAAAGCTTATATCTTGACTAAAACTTGGTTGTTCTTAAGGGTGCCATTGGATATTTGTTCTGCTACTTCAGACCAACATGGCTACTCACCAGAAATAAATGTTGCTAGTGTTTAAAGTGCTACTGGACTTTATTTTTATTTTACCCAATAGTTAGCCATTATGTCTGAAATGAGCCACAATAATAATCAAGGATAAAGGATACAATAGCGTATTTATTTTTAAAACTCTATAAGAGATGGGCATGAACCATCTAACAAACTGAAGTTCATGGTTAGTTTTCCTCAGTTCGTGCTTCACAAAGCAAAGTATGCCACAGGGAGACTGACATGAACTTTCCATGTACTTTCAAGCTGTTTGTAGTAGTTTGAGAATGACTGCATTTTCAGACAGTCTCCACTCAATTAATATGTTTAGCAAACTACAAAGCAAAGGGGAAATTCTTCAGCTTTGAAAACACCAATAGGGGCCCTCCAAAACTTAATGGACACTACTGGCTGCTAATAACAGAGTTTCCATTCTGCTTTATATAGCCATCTGGATAGACATCCCACTGAATATAGCACCTTTAATTTACTATGGTTTTATAATTTTTATGTAACCCAAATCATAGGGATGCCAGCCACCAGGTGGGACCTGAGGGTCCCCCAGAATCACCAACTCATGAACTGTATCAGTTCATTTGGCACCTAAAGTTTTGTGATGATTCATGGTTTGCAAACCAGGCACACTATAAAACACAAACTGAACCACATTTTCCTGGTTTGTGCCCACTCCTATCCTGTAAAACATGTGACCTGACACATAGGAAGCATTTAGAACAGCCATGATTCTATATTCTGAGGTAGATTCTTATGCTGATTCTAATAACTACAACAAAAAGCAACCTAGAATGCACTGCTTTCCAGCAACCAAAAAAGAGTGCATTTTGTTTTTCTGAAGAACCAAAGTATTGTTGTTTTTTCTATAGGACTTATAAGTGTTTTGTCATGCACACATCATCGCCATTTACATGAGGACTGAAAGGAGTGGGAGTGTTTTTCTCCCCTTATAAAACCTTTATTGAACTTAAAACAACAACTAGGTTATCAACTTAAACTTCTACAGCAGCACAAGTCTTCTCATAAGCCTACGCAATTGGGAAGATGAATTCATTAATGAGGAAAAAGAGAGCATTATTAAGTTGGGCAGGAAATACAGCAGCAGTTGCCAGAACAATTAAAGGACATACCGGCCAAGCAATTTTTTCCCAAACATTTCTGACATAATTTATTTTACAAAGAACGAGACACTACTGAGGGTATGTTCCCAGTGTCCTTGCTACTGAAGAAGGGACTGTTTTAAGATAAGTTGTGTGAAGCCCTGTTTATTCCCTCTCAAACAAGCAATCCTTTCTGTCAACCAAGGGTCCCCAACACCTGGGCCATGGACCAGTTCTGGTCCCTGGCCTGTTAGCAACCGGGCCATGAGTTGTATAATTATTTCATTATATATTACAATGTAGTAATAATAATAATAATAAGACAATGACATTGGATTTATATCCTGCCCTCCACTCCAAATGTCAGAGCAGCTCACAATCTCCTTTATCTTCTCCCCCCCACACACACACAACAGACACCTCGTGAGGTAGGTTGGGCTGAGAGAGCTCTCCCAGAAGCTTACCTCTGCGAGAGCTATGGCTAACCCAAGACTATTCCAGCAGTTGCATGTGCAGGAGTGGGGAATCAAACCCAGTTTTCCCAGATAAGAGTCCATGCACTTAACCACCACATCAAAATAAAGTGCACAGTTGTATCATCCCAAAACCATCCCCGCCCCCCCCCCCCCCACCCAGTCCAAGGAAAAATTGCCTTCCACAAAACTGGTCCCTGGTGCCAAAAAAGGTTGGGAACCACAGCTGTAGACCATACCCATATACCTTCACAAAGGGCAATGAAGTTGAATAAAAGAGTATCCTTGCTAACATGGAGAAATTATGTTTCCTTATTGTACTGGGGGAAATGCATGCAGCAAACTGAGACAACAGACGCCACATTCTGCAAAGAACCCACTGTGTTCAAGAGGCAAGGAAGAGTCTGGCCCTACCTAGAAAAAATTGAAACCATTTGTGGCAACATTGTATCAAAGCAGATATAATTAAGAGGTGGGGAGGAGGAAACTGCTCATACTTGAAGCAGATGAAGTAATACCTTAAAGCAGCAAGAGCGAACTTAACATGATGGATGTAGGGACTATTTTCCTGCCATGAATGATGTAGTGGGGCATTGAGGAAATTCTTTTGCTAATATTCACTTATCAAAGAAGAGCATTCACATCTCTGTGAATGAAATACGCCAATAATATATTTCATTTTAAATGCATAGACAGATTGCTGCAGAATGAGTGAGGCATGACCACTCATTGTACTTAGCTGACCTGGCCCATCCTTGCTTTCACTGCTTACCAAAACTAGATGAATTGTTTATTAGGGATATCACAAATGCCATGGCAAATGTCTCCAAGAGCCAAACTGGCAGTATTGAACAGAAATGATGAAGTCTGTTCAATTCAGCAATGCATCACTCAAATCGTACGGATGCCAGCCACCAGGTGCGACTTGAGGGTTCCCCAGAATCAAATCTCATCTCCAGACTACAGAGATCAGTTCCCCTGGAGAAAATTGATGCTTTGGAGGTAAGCTGCATGATATTATACTCCACTGAGGACCCTGTCTTCCCCAGGATCCAAATCTCCAGGAGTTTCCCAGCCTAGATCTGGAACCCTACTCCCCCCATCCTCCACCAGTGGCTGGGGTGGGGCTGGCAACCCAACTCAAATGTCTTTTATCAAAAAGAAACCCACAAAAACCTGGGAAACATGTGAAAATGCTACCAATCCAACTAGGTCTGCAGATATTACTTTCACTGGTGACACCTTAAATGAATACCTAACAGCAGTTTAAAAAAATAAACAAAACAAGTAACGTTACTGATTTATATAATGCATTGGAGATGACAGGAGAACAATTGGACTGTGTGAGAATGTACATGCATAAAAAGCCAATTGCATTGTAAAGCACATTAGGAAGGAATTATAGTAAAGCAGTCTGCCAAACAGCCATGATTGGGACTAGGGTTTTTTATTTTTTAGCAGGAATGCATAGGTTTTGAGGTTTCCAAACAGAAACTAACAGGGCCATAGCCAGGATTTTAAAAGTCAGAAGGCTTTTTAAAGAGTCAGGGGGCACCCTTTCCCATCCACTGTGGGGCTTGCCAGTTCTCACAAGTTTAGGGTTGCCAAGTCCAATTCAAGAAATATCTGGGGACTTCGGGGGTGGAGCCAGGAGACTTTGGGGGTGGAGCTAAGAGACATTGGGGCAGAGCCAGGAACAAGGGTGTGACAAGCAAAATTGAACTCCAAGAGAGTTCTGGCCATCACATTTAAAGGGACAGCACACCTTTTAAAATGTCTTCCTTCCATAGGAAATAATGAAGGATGGGGCACCTTCTTTTGGGGCTCATAGAATTTTGAAACTTGGGGAGCACTTTGGGGAGAGGTGCCTCTACCTCAAAAAACAGTTCCCCAAGAGCCCCCGAAACCTCCAGATCAATTCCCCATTATATCCTATGAGAATCGATCTCCACATAGGGAATAATGAAGTGCTCAGCAGACGTTTCCCTCCCCCCCCCCCCGTTTCTGGCAACTCTGAAGGGGGATTGGCCTCTCTTCTCACAAGTTGCTGCCAACTTCTTCACAGCAACACAGACACCCCATCCCAAGAGGAAGCCTTTCAATGGGAGACTGAAGCCTCCAGAGGTGCAAAGGCACATGGTCCTCTGGAAGCGGGGCAGGGCTTCCCCCTGCTGGCCAGCTGACTGGGGGTGGGAAGGAGCCTGGGAAAGCGGAAGAACCCCCGCTGGGACCTGGGGATTGGCAAGCCTACACAAGTTATCTGAGGTAGGGGCAAAAGCTGGAGGCTCTGAATGTGGCCAACTTGAGGCCATCTTTGGAGTCAAGAAGGGAAAGGGGGGCTTTCTTCCACCTCCCTCTCCCCCAGCATCTCCATCCATCCCCCGTCCCCAGCCCATTCCACGCAGCTTCCTCCTCCCCCCCTCCTCTGCCTCCCTTCTCTCCACCTGCTGCTTTTGCTCCTGCAGTACACTGTGCCCTGCTCAGCTCTCCTGGCTCTGGCTGCCGCTGATGATGCTTCACTGGCTCAGCCCTGGCAAAAAGAAAAAGGGGAAAGCAGGCTGCATCCTAGAGGGACCCTTGGAAGTCGGGGGGGGGGGATCTGGAAGACAAGGGGCAGTAGCTCCACATGCCCCCCTGTGGCTATGGGCCTGGAGGCTAGATGGCCATTTGACAGCAATGCTGATTCTATAAACGTTGGTAAATCATGAGAGGGAGGGCAAGAAGAGTTTTATCAGTGCTTAGCTCTTGTGGCCCTTTCTTATGTGCCCAGGGAAATATTGATTACCGCTTTTGGGCTCAGGAAGCAATTTTTCTCCAGGCCAGCTTGGCAAGGGATCCTGGATGTTTGTTTGGTTTTGCCACCTTCTGGATATGGAAGAAGGGTCACTGGGGATGTGTGGGGGGTATTTGTGAATTTCCTTCATTGTACAGGAGGTTGGACAAGATTACCTTGGATGTCCCTTCCAACTCTTTGATTCTATGAGTGGTGAACAGGATGTGAAATAAATGAGTGAGTGTTTGAGTTTCCCTGCATTTTACAGGCTAAGGCCCCGGCCAGGTTGAACATGCTCTCCCTTGGGATCAGGGCCCTGCCAGATCTTTTACTGTTTCTCAGGGCCCACAAAACAGAGCTATTCCACCAGGCTGTTAGCTGAGGCTGTGGGTGTCCAGATCAAATTGGCCTCCCTTGCTGCAGACTTGCTGCAGCTGTTTTCTTTACTTGGCCCAGACTTCTGAAGTTCTTATTGCCTGGTGGCTGTGGTCCTAGTGCCAGTGTATCTTTAGCTGGTTGTTTGTTTTATATTTGTTTTAACTGTTTTTAATTCACTATGTATTGCATTTTATCTAATGTGATCCACCCTGAGTCTGCTTGTGGGGAGGGTCGAATATAAATAAAAAAATAAAATAAAAATAAAATTAAAATTAAAAAATATGAGCTCAGACCCTATTGTAAATGTATTCAAATTTCTGAGGTCTCAATTCCAGCCAGAACTAATAATGTAGTCTACGGATTCCTCGATCACTGCAAACAGTTATGTGCATGCAAACAGGTCCCTCCTAAAATGGCATATGATTATGATGATATTGGATTTATATCCCAACCCTCCACTCCGAATCTCAGAGTCTCAGAGCGGCTCACAATCTCCTTTCTCCCCCACAACAGACACCCTGTGAAGTGGGGGGAGCTGAGACTGCTCTCAAAGCAGCTGCTCTTTCAAGGACAACCTCTGCTAGAGCTATGGCTGACTCAAGGCCATTCCAGCAGCTGCAAGTGGGGAATCCAACTAGGGTTGCCAATCCCCAGGTGGGGGCAGGGGATCCCCCAGTTTGGAGGCCCTCCCCCCGCTTCAGGGTCACCAGAAAGCGGGGGGCGGCGAGGGAAATGTCTGCTGGGAACTCTATTATTCCCTATGCAGACTTATTCCCATAGAAAATAATGGAGAATTGATCCGCGGGTATCTGGGGGGGCTGTTTTTTGGGGTAGAGGCACCAAATTTACAGTATAGCATCTAGTGCCTCTCCTCAAAATATCCCCCAGGTTTCAAAAAGATTAGACAAGGGAGTCCAATTCTATGAACCCCAAAAGAAGGTGCCCCTATCCTTCATTATTTCCTATGGAAGGAAGGAATTGAAAAGGTGTGCAGTCCCTTTAAATGTGATGGCCAGAACTCCCTTTGAAGTTCAATTATGCTTGTCACAGCCTTGATCTTGGCTCCACCCCTAATGTCTCCTGGCTCCACCCCCAAAGTCCCCAGATATTTCTTGAATTGGACTTGGCAACCCTAAATCCAACTCAGTTCTCCCAGATAAGAGTCCACACACTTAACCACTACACCAAACTGGCTCTCACATGAGAAACAATCATTAACCATCAGCTCTGCCTAGATTGTGAATGAGGATGCAATTGGAGCAGCAGACAGCCTCAGAAATGTGATGGGTATAACAGGACATTTGACCAGCTTTTATCTTGACTGCTCTTGGGGAGGTAGGCTCTTTTCCCATTTAGGGTCCTTTGTATTTCCCAGCATTTGTGCCCTACATTCATCAAGGGGCTCTGCATCCATCAAGAGCACACCCCATATTATGAGAACCACAGGGTTAATATGTCTGCATATTAAATAACAGTTTGCTTTTATTGCACTGGTGTATATATAGGGTAAGTGCAAATGAAAGAGCTGGTCTTTTGCTCATTAAATTCTCATGAAGATGTACTTTGCACAGCTCAGCTGCCTCTCATAGCTTTTTTTAATTTTCAATGTGCCAAAGCAAAATCAGTCTACTAGAACAATTAGACAATACATCGTTGCACTAATGCATCAATAAATCTCCATGGTACTTGCAGCATCTAGACAAATTTTCAAAAGCTATATATTAAAAAGTAAAATATCACTCAGTGTATTTATTTTCTGAAATAAGAACATAAAAAGAGCCCCACTGGATCACAACAAGCCTCTAGTCTATCAATTTATTTCCAACAATGGAAAGCCACTTCCTCAACCAGAGTCCTAAGAAACTGGGTTGATCAGGTAACACATTGCAACAGAAAATGGCCACCATTTGTTTTGCAGGTTGGGCCCAACCAATATAATCCTTTACCACAAAATTCAGGTGTACATGGGGAACAGAGCTAAATTATCCATACTCCATTATCAGACTATGCTGGTATCCAAAATGTTTGGAGAACTGGAGAATAATAAGCATGCTATTAAGAGCTATGATAATAGACATTAACCAAAGAACAGAGGGAGGGAGGGAGGGAGGGAGGAAGGTGTCCCTAGTATGAATATGGCTGCGTGAGAGGAAGCAACTATGTACCTAGTAAAGGGAAGATTGTGCATGCTGCTGTATAGATGAGGGGGGGGGGAGGGGGGAGGAGTGGTGTTTTCATACTACACAGGGGGAAAGGAAGTGTCCTGGGAAATGGTGAGCACATCTCCCCACTCTTGCAGGTTATCTCCACATTGTAAAATGCTGTGTGGGTGAAACATCAAATTGTGTTAAGTATCAACCTGGTCTTCCACCCTACTTCACCTCTTGGAGTTATGAGTACATCTACCTTCTTCTAGGAATTTCACCAAGTTGATGATACCATATCAACTGTAAGTCTTACCATGTTACCTTTATTTCCCACCAGTTCTACACAGAACACGGCTTACAATTAAAAAAAAAAATTAAACATCAATAATACACATCAACATAAACTACAAACAATTAAAACAGTAAAGTATGATGAAACATAAAAACCTAAAAAGCATAAGTAAAATGCAAGGTCTTTAAAGTTTCCTTTGAAAGCAAATAGGTTGGGGAGAATAGCCACGGTCAAGATGAACATTCTTCCAAGAATTTTATTCTTATTCCAGATGATTCCAATTGAATTACCTAGATCCTTTTTCCAAAAACTTAACAAAGTAGTTATGGCTTTTATTTGGCAAAACAAGAAGCCAAGGATTAAATTAAAAGTGCTACAAGAGAATAAGTTAAGAGGCGGTATGGCCCTACCGGACTGGAGTTTGTACTATAAAGCATCTTGTTTAGCCTGGGTTAGAGACTGGCTTTTACTGGAAAATAAAAGACTGTTAGTACTGGAAGGGGCAGGGCTGGCTATGGGCTGGCATACATATACTTGGTATCAAACCCCTCTTAGAAATAGTAATTTTCTGAATCACGAAATCCGAAGGGCAATTTATAAGGTATAGATTGAAACTAAAAGCAAAACCTATAAGTACACTCCACTTTGGGTATCACCAGTAGAGGCAGCCATGCATCCGAACTTATATGAATGGGGAAACTCCTATAACTATGCTACATTGTTAGATGCGGAAAATAATCTAAAATTGGAAGGAAATATAACAACGGATTGGTGGGTTAAATGCCAAGTTAAGTCTAAGTATCAATCCGATAAAGGTTTAGGTTTCCCCAAAGACTCAGAATTAAATGAGTTCGATACATTAATTTATGACCCCAAAAAACTTATTTCTAAAATTTATAATTGGCTACTAAAGGTTAAAATGCAAAGTGAAGCGGTAAAAGAAAGCTGGATAAGATGGTTACAAGATTTTGGCTATTCTATTGAACTAGAGGAATGGGAAAAAATCTGGAAACAAAATATTAAATTGACGAAATCAGCAGTCTTCAAAGAAAACTTGTATAAAATGATGTACCGATGGTATCTGACCCCTGAGAGATTAGCCAAAATGAATCCAAATTATAACAACAAGTGTTGGAAATGCAAAAAAGTTAAAGGGACGCTCTTCCACATTTGGTGGAAGTGTGAATTTGCTAAAAAGTTTTGGATACAAATTAATATATGGATTCAAAAAGTCTTTTAAAAAAGGGTTAAACATTCTCCTGAACTCTATCTACTGAGTATATGTAAAGAACATCTATCCCTAGCGGGAAAAAAAATGCTAATGTATATGATTACCGCTGCTAGGATACTTTATGTGAAATATTGGAAAACTCCCCAAATCCCTGACAAGGAAGAATTTTTATTCAAGTTATTAGACTCTGCCGAAATGGATATTCTGACCACAAGATTGAGGGACGGTAATTGGCAGGAGTGTACAAAGACCTGGAAACCAGTGTATGTATGGGCAAAAAGTATTGGGTTTGTGATGAGATAATAGAACTGTTATAGTGTAAAGCCCTCAAACTCCATATATGTGTGGGATGGGTAGGTGGTGGGAGAGTGACGGTGTGTGGGTTTTCTTCGTTTTTTCTATGTCAGTATTGTATCCTTTCTTATGTGTTTTTTTTTGTTATATTTTTGTTTCTGTATGTTCTTGGTTCTCAATAAATCATCTTGAGTTAAAAAAAAAAAGAAGAAGAAGAAAGCAAATAGGTTTCTAGGAAAGCAATTCGTCCAAAACTCTACAACAGATTGAACAAGTAGCAAAAAGACTTTGACAATGTAACATTCCTTCTCTGTTGAACATATGAAGCTGCCTTATACTGAATCAGACCCTCGGTCCATCAAAGTCAGTATTGTCTACTCAGACTGGCAGCGGCTCTCCAGGGTCTCAAGCTGAGGTTTTTCTCACCTATTTGCCTGGACCCTTTTAGTTGGAGATGCCGGGAACTGAACCTGGGACCTTCTGCTTACCAAGCAGATGCTCTCCCACTGTCCCTCCCCTAAATTGTTGAATTCTAATTCTTTCTTATAGCCTTTTGGCTATAGAAAGAGTGGACTGTAAGAAGAATGTGCCATCAAGTTGCAAGTAACTCATGGCAATCTCATCCACAGGGCATTTCAGGCAAGAAATAAGCAGAGATAGTTTGTCATTGCCTTCCTCTGCATAGCAACCAGTGTTTCTTGATGGTCTCCCATTCAAGCACTTACTGTGGCCACCCCTGCTTAGCTCCTAAACTGTGATAAGCCTGGGATAAACTGGACTGTTTCAGCTACTCAGATTATAACAGAAACATTTTATTTTGAATTACTTTAATTCAATCCTACCTTCTGCAATGTCCAAGGCAGCTTACTAAATATGAATATAACCAGCAAAAAACGTAGGTAACATACATAAAACAATGCATATCAAGTTAACTGCAGCTCCTGTAACATATATCACCAGCAGACGCCTATCAGAAACATTCATTGGATACTTCCATTAAAGGTGTGTGGGAATCATTCCACTTTGCACCTTTTACAAAAGACACGATGGGTATTTTCCCACAGAGCTTACCTCGGAGCGACGTCCCTCTTCACCGCGCAGCGTCTGCGCGGATTTCCCACCAACTGCTCCACATAACCAGGAAGTGCCGGATCTTTTGCGTCGCAGATGTAAACTGCTAAAAACCAGTTTACGTAAGCAACGCAAAAGCTGCGGCTCTTCCTGGTTATGTGGAGCAGTTGGTGCGAAATCTGCGCAGACGCTGCGCGGTGAAGAGGGACGTCGCTCCGAGGTAAGCTCTGTGGGAAAACGCCCTGAGTGTGGGAGCTCCTTGTACCCTACCCAGCAAGCCATTCCAAATTATGTATGTGGCCACTGAGAATGAGCAAGCATGAGCATGACCTCCCAAATAGAGAGAACTTCCAAAAGGGAGGCACCTGATGACCCCAGTTGGTGCACACTGTATGTTAGGAAAAGCAGTCTACTAGATATGTGGGTCCCAGGCTGTTGAAGGGCTTTGCAAGTAACAGCCAGCACCTTGAATTGAACCTGTAAACAAAGAGGTAACCAATGAAGCTTCCAAAGTGTGGTGTAACATAATCATACCAGCATAAGCATATTGGTAATCTAGGCATAGCATTCTGTACCAATTGAAGTTTCCAAGCAGTTTTTATATACTGCATTTCAACAATTCAGCCTCAGGGACACAGTAGCATGGATCAACATGACAATGTCAACATAATCAAGTCAGGGGGCCGGTTGATACAGTTAATACAAATAATAGAAACTGCTCCTAGCCACTTCCTTGCCTTGCTTTTCTAAAGGTAACACTACATCTAATTTTAGTACCACCAGAATAGCAGTGAGTTGCTATCTATGATGAACATATATGTGAAACACACAACAAAATTCTGGAAAAGAAGGTAACTTCCCTGGAGTCTTTCCATTTTGGGGCAGAGTGTTACAGAATTTTTAAATCTTCCAGTAAAATTCATTCCCCTCCCCCACACCCCGCTTTAAGATTTTTGCATCAATCTACCTGGGCAGTGGGAATGCTTCTGTACCTGTCTTCCCGTTGCCATGGAAAGTGCAACTCAAATGAAGTAAATGATTTACTTATTCCAGCAATTCACATATTAACACTTGGAGGGCTTATAGTGTTCTCATGGGTCATTATTATTTCCTATCTGCTTTGGAGAGATCTTCCATGATTGTGAAATGACTCATACATATAGCCTCCTGCCACCCATCCAAAAGAGTATTACAAATTACTTTCTCATAGAATGGGGGGGGGGGGGGGGAGGGAGAAAGAATGTTTGTGTGTGTGAAAGGTATCCCTTTCAGCCACCTCTCTAGAAGTCATCAGTCATGTATTTACCAATGCCAGGTATTTTATGTAATTTTACCAGTTCAACCTGCAACCAAAAGGATATAAAAGGGAATGTAGTGACATATTGCCTGACATTGTCATGATCTGTGAGTGGCAGAAAATAGATACTCTACAAACAGGCAGCCTTCCATCTGGCTTTAACAAGTGCCACTATAAAATGACAGATAGTAACAGAAAGTAGAAAGTCAGACTGGAAAATTAGCTTTCTTCATTTCACATCTGCACAATAGGGGCAGCTGCCAATCATTGTCTCTTATCTGGGCTTATCTAGGTTCCCGACCGCGTGCAAAGTCATGTTTCTCCAAGTTAAAAAACAACAACAACAACAACACAAAAATGAATCATTCTGTTATGGAGCTTTAAACAAATGTGAGGATAAGAAGCAAGCTGTTGCAAATTGGCACAGGCAATGTAGAATATTACTATGAAGTGAAACGCTGCATTTTCCAATAAAATAAAGACATGCATTAACTCTCCCTTCCTCAAAGCACTTTGCAGTCCTGGGAAAAAAAACCTACAAAAGTTGCTGATAATTATAGATGACTGGGGGGAGGGGCAAGAGAGAGAAGAGAGATGGCAAGGATTTGCTGGAAGATTTCATTTTCCCCTCCCCTACTATTTCCTCCTTCCCTGAAAACCCCCATAGCCTCTCCTCTTTCCTGCTTCATTCTCTCCTTCCCACCCACCAGTCAACCTACATTTAGCTGCCCTACTGTCTTCAGTTTCAATCCTTCCATCTCCTTGGCAGACTCTACCCAGGAAAATTATAGCTCAGTTGCGTTATGCTGGCCATCAAGCCAGGTCCAGTTGTACACGGGGGAACTTTCAGGGGGCACTTCACTTTCTCCATTCCCTATTTCCTCTTCCTCTCCTTTTATCTGCCCCCCATCTTCAGCTATATTTATTATTCCATGTATACCACACTGTTCTCTATAATGAACACCTAAAGCAGTTTACATCCTCCTATCCTCCATTTTATCTTCACAACAAGCCATGTGAGGTAAGTCAACCTGAAAATGTGTAACTGGCCCAAGGTCACCCAGTGAACTTCCACAGTAGAGTGGTATCCAAAGCTGGATTTCCCTGATCCCAGCCTGAGACTCTAACCCAGGGTGGGGAATGTCCAGCCAAAAAGCCATTTTCAGACCAAGATCACCCTCAGGGATTGCTGGGCCAAGCCAAACCATGTGGCAGCCTCCCTGGGACCTGACTTGCTGGCAAGGATCATGGGGCCCAGCCATGTTGTGCAGCAGCCTTCCTCGGGCCCAGTTGGCTGGCAGGGATTGTGGGGTCCAGCTACGCTGTGCGGCGGCCTCCCTGGGGCCTGGTTGGCTGGCCGGCTGGCCAGGATTGCTGCAGGGCCTGGAAAAATCACTGTCACAGTTCAGGTAAGTTTCCCCCCTCATTTCTTTATTTTCCTTTCTTTCTCTTTCCTCTGTTTCTTTGTTTCCCTTAATTCCTCTTTCTTCCCCCTTTCTTTCTTTCTCTTTCTTTTTATTTCTTCCCTCCATTTCTTTATTTCATTTATTCTTCTTTCTCCCCTCATTTATTTATTTATTTATTTATTTCCATTTTCCCCCTTTCTTTATTTTCCTTTCTTTACATTTCTTTTCCACATTTCTTTCAATTTTTCTCCTTTATTTTCCTCTTCCCATTTCTTCCCCCCATTTCTTTATTTCCCTTTCTTCCTTTCCTTTCATTTCCCTTTCTTCCCTCATTTCTTTATTTTCCTTTATTATCCTTTCTTCCCTCCATTTCATTTCTTTTTCTTCCACCCATTTCATTATTTCCCTTTATTTCCCTCTTTTCCCCCTCTCTCTGTGGAGCCTGAGTGGTGGGCATTGTGAAGGACTGCTGCTGGGGTATGTGAGTGCCTTTAAAGGTCTGCTGAAAGCAGCTGCAGTTTTTGCATAAAGTGAGGGAGGGATGGCAGGGGTGGGGATGAGAGCCAGCTACCACCAGTTGAATTTGCACTTGGTTATCCCAGATGGTATGACCTAATATGCTAATATTAGGGGGTGTGGTCTAATATGCTAATGCGTTCCTGCTGGGCTTTTTCTACAAAAAAAGCCCTGGACCTAGGCATTTGCCTAGTGTGGCAGGCCAGGGTGTGTGTGATTTTCACATTCCCTAAAATAAATAAGTAAAAATACAGCAGTGCTGTGTCCCAGAACACAGTGTACATTTCCTCATTCCCCAGCAGCTGCACATCTTTTGTACTCTCTCTCTCTCTCTCTCTCACACACACACCCCTCCCCCCCAAAAAAATAAACAGTTTGCAATCCCACACTTGTGTGGTCTCACTGTTGCAATTTGCTCACGAGTTGCTGAAGCTCTTCAGACTATCACAGGGAAACCAAAGGTTCTAGTTTATCCTTTACTATGAAAGGATTGTAAAACAAACAGAGGGTCTGGGTTGCTTTTCTTCTGCCTTTCTTATAGTTTCACAGGTCACTGCAAGCAGCCATGTGGTTCTGATGGCTCACCCTGCCTCCATTCAGCCTGAGTTTCTATTTTAACCTAAGGCAGCATTGTGTAATCAATGAACCATTCTGCAGCAGATTTTGTAGTTTTATTAAGGGAAAAATTTTCTTGAGAATTTAACACTGTTTTGCAGATTCACTATCACTACCATATGATTACTCTGCTAACTGAACATTTCCATAACCTCCTTAGTTTATGTCTTCATAGAGTTAAGCTTTTTATTGTAGACTGCCTGGGGGGTGCTCCTAGATCTAGTCTTGTTAACAGATAAGCAGGTCAGTGTTATTTTACTTATACCTGATTTGTAATTTGGCCCCGTTTCTAGATTCTGCTATTTTGGCTATGCTGATCCAGTAATCGGAAAAAAGCCCAAAGGAAAAAAGTCCAAAGGAAAAAGCCCACGGTCATAAATGCTCACAGGAAAACAAAAACCCATGGAAACATGCCCACATGGAAAGAAGCCCATACTGAAAGAAGCCCCTGTGGAAAAATATGTAAAGCACCATAGATATTTATAATTGTGGATAACCATTAATAATATTTTGTTGTTATTTTAGGATTAAAATAAGTCAATATTCACATGCAACAAAAGTGACGATTTTGTTATTTTTATATTGTTATTTTAGGATTAAAATATGTCGTATTCACATGTAACAAGAAGTGACCATTTTGTTATCAATGAACTTTATTCAGAAGAAAAAACAATAATAACAGAAATTAAACTCAACATAGAAATATTTATTTAAATAAAATTAAATACTTTTAACTTTATTAATTTACAATTTGTCAAACTTTTTAATGCTAATACATTGTGCTACACCCAGTGACCATGACAAAAGACTATCTAACCCTAATAGCGAAAGCAATAATTATTTAACAACAATAATAACTCAGATATAATTCTTCATTGCAAATTAGCCAATCTCTTTAAGCAACTAAGTTTATCTTCCACCTGCTCATATTGTTGCATAGAAGTATCCAAGGTGCCATCTCCATAGATGGTATCTTTGTTTAATTAAAGCATAAGATCTCTATCACCTAAAACCAGAATTCTGTCTGGATTTTTCCACACCAGAATTGTGAAGTATCAGCTGCCTATACTTTTCAGGAATGTCAAAATGTATGGTTTGGGGGTTAGGCAAACTACTGCCTGCTCTATGATAGCTTCTCTTTCTTAAATAGCAGAACTAGTTAAGGCCTCATAGATCTAAGAAGCTAAGCAGGACTGACTCTGGCAAGTATCTGTAAGGAAGAAATTAATAAACATAGTTGGAAATAATTTTTAAAAATGATATAATGGAACATTAATCCACTGGTATCTTGGACTCTGGGGGAGCTGTTTTTTGAGGTAGATGCACTAAATGTGCAGCATAGCACCCAGTGTTTCTCCCCAAAATACCCTCCAAGGTTCAAAAGGATTGGACCAGGGGGTCCAATTCTATGAGCTCCAAAAGAAGGTGCCCCTATCCTTCATTATTTCCTATGGAGGGAAGGTATTTAAAAGGAACGTGGTCCCTTTAGATGTGATGGCCAGAACTCTCTTTGGAGTTCAATTGTGCTTGTCACAACCATGCTTCTGGCTCCACTCCTGAAGTTCCCAGATATTTCTTGAATTGGACTTGGCAACCCCATTCCATGGCAACCCTATTCCACAATTATAAACATCTATGGTGCTTTACATATTTTTCCATGGGTGCTTTTTTCCATGTGGGCTTCTTTCCATGTGGGTTTATTTTCATGTGGGAATTTTTCCATGTGGGCATGTTTCCATGGGGGCTTTTTTCCTGTGAGCACTTATGTCTGTGGGGTTTTTTTCTTTGGGCTTTTTTCCTTTGTGCTTTTTTCCCTAGAACCGCTGATCCATACTCATATAACTTCCAGATTGGGCTATTTCAATGGGAGTGCTTTTGAGCTACTAAAGATGTCTTGGAAGTTCTAATTCAACTCAAACTGGCTTAAAATGTAAAACAAAAATAAACTACATAAAAAGCACTAGTGAAGATCAATAATTTCTGTGTACTTGCTGCTCTTCTTCCCATTACACCTTTCTCACTTTCTTCTCCCCTCCCCTCCCTTCCTTCTATTTCCTTCCTGTGTTGAAAAAAATTACACACTCTATAGCAGGGGTCCTCAAACTACGGCCCGCGGGCCAGATGCGGCCCGCTGAGGACGTTTATGCGGCCCGCTGGGTTATGGCAAAATCAGACCGGAAGTGACATTCGACCTAAACTCACGTTAGCAATGCACACTTCCGGCACTGGGCTGAGGCGGCGGAGACAAAGTGTGAGGTGATACCGAGGTGAGGTGAGTTCCCAAGCCGGGGTGTGTGGTGTGGGGAAGGGAGAGAGATGCAGAAGACGGAGAACTGACGGCCCGCGGCCTTGCACAGTAACAGCAGTCTGGCCCTCCAACAGTCTGAGGGACAGTGAACTGGCCCCCTATTTAAAAAGTTTGAGGACCCCTGCTCTATAGGATGGGGACTTCTTTTTTTTCCTTACATTTCTCTGTTATGTGTCATGTACACTAATGTCTTTTATAAACACAAAATAGATAAATTATGTGTTGAATTGATTTGCCAAGTCTTGAAAAGATATATGGGCTCTGAATGGTCTGGAGCAGCTGTTCTCCATGAGCACAAGAGAAGGTATAACAGAGCAGGAAGTAAAGAAATAAAAGAGAAGGACATGTAACAAAAGTTTTCACTGAAACCACTTTTGACAGTGACTTAGCTTAATGAAAGAAGGATGCTGTGACAAGATAAATAAATGAATCATCAGATACAAAAAGTCAAGCACCTCATAAATGTGACCTTTTCATCAGTCTGCACTGTGATTGGCTGGTCATTTTAATTTTCTCATTGGAGATAACTTGAGAAGAAAAGAAACAGCCATCTAGTCCAATTACAAAGATACCAAAAAGGTCAAGGTGGCATATAGATTATTATTATCTTTCATTGAACTGATATGACACAAACCTTCTTCCAAGTTATTACTCAAGTCAACAAACAGCAGTGATTCAAACAATTTACATTAGTTAGAATTGGACAATAGTCCTATACACACCAAGAACGCATGTACAAAGTCAACAGACAAAGAAGAGAAGTGGGCCAAGCACACAGGCCCTGTTCCCCATCATGTGACCAAGTGTGCTGGTCCACAGATATGTACACACTTCCTTCTCCCATGGCACCACAGCTACACATGTATACAAAGGCAGCCGGGAGAGCAGTAAAGCTGCAATCAACAAACAAACCAGACTGAGCCAGAAAAGATAATGGAGCAGAGACACAAGCTTTAAAAAAATCTATTCCTCAAAACAAAAATAACCTAAACAAATTACATATTCTTTAATAAATGAAAAACATATCCATCACCTGTGGGAACACTGGGACACATCTTTGTCAGTGGTCCCTTTACAAAATTTTATCAATTGAAAGATATGCAACCCCCCCATTTATAATTACAATTCATAAAGAGATAAAATGTCAAACTTGCAGGTAATTTATTAATATTGTATTAAAACTTCCACAGCCATTCATTCTTCACAATTTCCATTTAAAGACAAGTCAGCTAGATTATTGGTAAAAACACATACATTCTTGTATATATCTTTGTATAGTTATATTATATATCATTGGCATTTTTCTTAGAAAACAATAAAATGTATTGAATGGGGGGGGGGGGAATTACCTCTAGATTTATAAGAATTTCAAGTTTCTTTTAAAAGCCTGATTTGTGATTTCTCAAGGCAATGTCATGCTTCAGCTTGCATAAACTACCTTTTTTAAAAAGCAGCATACAGGCTCCTATTTTATAAAGGAATAATTGTATTTATAAAGTTTTGCAGAAGGACCATTGATAAAGTCATCATGTGAGAACTCCACTTTCCCCTACAGTCTCTGCTTCCCACCTCTTATTTTAGGGAAATCAGCTATGGACCATGCTAGGCTGACTGCCCCAATGTCTGCCTAGGGAGGTGAAGCCTGTGGTATTTTCATGGTCCTTCAGGATTGCTTCTAAATCACAGCTGTTCCAGAGGGCTTTTCAATGACTGTTCATTTTGCTGATCTCTCTGATTTTTCTACAGATATGTTTTAAGATTTGAAATGAATTCTATAACCAATTGTATGTGTTTCTTGCCTGGAAACTATTTTAAGCAGTATACCGTTGTTTTAAATAACTACATTAAAATGTTCTGCCATTTACATGAACTGCATTTATTTTAATAAATAAAGCTTATCAGTGAGAACCATGCTTAACCATACGTTAGTTACACAGAACTTCTTCACATGTCCTTAACCCTTATGCAGAATTACATGCCTGCAGCATCAAGTGACATACATGTCATGTATGTGTGAACAAGGCCATAAGTATCGAGATTGACACTACAGATTTGTTCAGAAACAATTTTATAAATCAATGTTGTTAGCACTATGAGACCTGCTCTCTGCCTACTGTCAATGTACTGTCCATTGTTTCTCCAGGCTCTTACCTTATCTTTTTTTAGGGGAACTTTGGCTCTTGGACCACTAGAGGCCACCGGTGCTTACCAATCACTCCTAGCAGAATGTCCACCTCAAATTCAATCAGATAGATCAGCCTCTGTCAGAGATTTTCTTTATTAATTCCCCCCCCCTCATTTTGTGAAGGGTTTTTTTAAAAGTTAAACTAATTAGCAGATTGCTCAAGGAAAAAAGATCCAGTTGTTTCCATCCTTACAGAAAAATCCAGACTTAAACATTTGTCTTTGCAACTTTGTCACTTTGATTTCATTCCCAAAATATATTGGTTATAATATTTCACATTATTAGTGTGTGCCTTAAGCAAAGCCAGCCAAGAGAAGAAAGATCACTGTCCTTGCAGCTACTTTAGAAGTCTACCTTGTTAACATTCTGCAGAGTCAATGCTTGCATCTCTGTTTTGGTTTTAGCACTAGAGAAATAATTTCATCTCATTGCAGAATCAGAAAATACATACCAAGTTTCTCATTAATCATACTTCTTATGCAATTTTCTTTTATGGTGCAAACATCCTTCTACCATAGTCATCTGGGTAGAAGGGTAGGGGGAAATGCCAGTATGTATTTCATACATGTCTTCAGGTTAGATTGTTCTGTTCTAGTAAAAACTACACCCAGAATTTCTCTCCGATTGGATTACTCTGGCAGGAGCTTCCCAGTTCAAAGACTAACAATGAACAATGCCTTTGCAAGCACACTGAAAATAGGATGAGGTGATATCACTGTATCCAGCTCTTTTATATGCATATGAGCCTACACATTTTTCATTATTACAGAACTAAAGAAATCTGTACAGGTGGTGCTGTGTATAGCTTCGGATTTCTCACTACATCTTGTATTTTAAAAAGACTGATATTATGTGTGTGTGCTTGAATGGACACATACACACACACTGAAGCTATCACTTTGAAATTTACTCTGAAAAACATCATGTGTCCTTCTTTAGGGGGAAAGAGATGGTTTGCCAAATTAGAGCTGCTGTGACACCTGCTTTGAGTTCTCTTTTTATGTTTAGACAAAGCATTGTGTTATGAGTATTAATGTGATAACTTTTTACTTTAAAAGGCTGTAGAAAGCAGAGGGGGTTCTAGAAATGCAAAAGAGAAAGGAGACTTCATTTTAGTTAACGAACTGAGATAACAGCAATTAGCGGTTTTCCAGTGCAATCCTAAACAGAGTTATACCCTTTGAAACCCATTGATTTCTAGGGATTTCAGGGGACTCTGCTTAGGAGGATAGCACTGCTAGAGGCCTCTGAAGTCCTTTATTGTGTGCCCCCAACAATATCAACGAGTTCACTTCTCCATAACTGCAAGAAGGACAAGCTGGAAGAGGCCCAGAGGAGGGTGACGAGGATGGTGAGGGGTCTGGAGACTGTCCTATGAAGAAAGGTTGAAAGAACTGGGCATTTTTAGCCTGGAGAGGAGATGGCTGAGAGGTGATATGATCACCAAGTACTTGAAGGTCTGTCATATAGAAGACAGTGCAGAATTGTTTTCTGTGGCCCCAGAAGGTAGGACCAGAACCAACAGGTTGAAATTAAATCAAAAGAGTTTCCAGTTCAACATTAGGAAGAATTTCCTAACAGAGTGGTTCCTCAGTGGAACAGGCTTCCTCAGCAGGTGGTGGGCTCTCCTTCCTTGGAGGTTTTTAAACAGAAATTAGATAGCCATCTGACAGCAATGCAGATCCTGTGATTTTAAGGGGAGGTATTTGTGAATTTCCTGCATTGTGCATGGGGTTGGACTAGATGACTCTGGAGGTACCTTCCAACTCTATGATTCTATGAATCTTATCTATCTGATTGGTTGACCCACATTGAAGAGCAAATCACATCAATGGGGTTTAGCATTGATGATCTGTCCCTTTTTTCAGAGAAGCATGCTTTTGTCACAATTAAACAGAGATTAATTGACATGGAGATTCAAGACCTTAGAAGCCTTGCTTCTGGGTGTTGCTCTCCCATGCAATGAGGGATTCCTTTTAGTGGTTCACTTACAGAGTATTTTTCTTGTTTGATTGACCCCCATATTCGAAGGGTGTTTATGTTAGCCTGTTTTAATGTGCTTCCCTCTGCCGTGCTATATGGGAGGTTTAAAAAAATACTATTCCTTGATAGGCTATGTCCTTGTGGGCTGAAGGAAACTGAAGGAACAGACCATGTACTTTTATTGTGTAGATTCTACTGTGATTTACATGCATCCTATCTGGATCCTATATTGCAATCCCTGAAGGGTAAATCTGATGAAAATAAGATAATAAGCTTACTAGCCTCAAATAAGGCTGAAACCATCAAAGTGGTGGCAAACTTCCTTTACTGTGCTTATAAGAGGAGAAGTCTGTTTAGAATGTTTAATTAACCACCTTTTCCCCCCTGCTTCCTTGATTTGATACTGTTGTTGTTACGCCAATAAAGGTTCTGTGACTGTGATTCTATAATCCTTTTTCATTGCCCTGCTTTCCAGCTTAGAGGAATCACCGGACTCTGGAGATAAAAGCAGTAGTTGGCTTATGACCACAGAAGACAACCATGCCAACCTTTGGGTCTTTCACATTACCTTAAAATTTCACATGCAACAACAACAACAACAATTTTTATTTATATCCCGCCCTCCCCGCCGAAGCAGGCTCAGGGCAGCTAACAACATAAATTAGTTATACAAAATATTTAAACAACTACATTAACAGTTTAATTAAAAAGAGTAATTGCATCACACTTCAGAATATGGGCCAAAATTCTGGTAATGGATGCAAGGTATATATTAGAACCAATAAGCAAATATTTTAATAAATGGAAAAATAGCAGAAGCAATTCCAATTGAAAAAGAAACACACTAGGGCTGTCCTCTGTCATTCAATGATTTCACCCTACCATCAACCTGACAATGAACCAGTCTATGCAAGAAATACATTTTCTGGACACCACTGTAAAAATACATAATGGACGCATAGACACTTCCTTGTACTGGAAACCTACTGACCGACAAACATACCTGCAGGCCTCCAGCTACCATTCCAAACATATCAAACAATCCATTGTATACAGTCAGGTACTACACTACAGCTGCATTTGCTCCAATCTTACTGACAGAGATTCTCACCTGAGGGAGAATCTACGACAAACCTTTTTTGAACTAAAGTTCCCACCTGATGAAGTCAGGAAACAGATCGACAAAGCCAGAATATACCTAGAGAAAACCTGTTACAAGACAGACCCCAAAAAGACAACAACAGAACACCACTAGTGGTCACACACAACTCTCAACTGAAAACAGTTCAATGTATCATCAATGATTTACAACCTCTATTGGACAGTGACAACTGTCTTTCAAAAGTACTGGGGGGAGAAAACCTTTTCTTTCACACAGACAGTCCCCTAATCTCAAACAACTCCTCACATACAACAATACAACATCTCACTTGAGCATGGACACCAGTACCAGAGCTTGCAATAAACTCAAGTGCCAACTTTGCTGCCACATACATCCAGACAACACAATCACAGGACCTAACAGCATTAACTACACCATCTCAGGCTCATTCACTTATTCATCTTCCAACATTATATATGCCATTAAATGCCAAGAATGCCCTTCAGATCTCTACATAGGGCAAACAGGGCAAACATTATGACAAAGAATAAATGGACACAAATCTGACATTAGGAATCACAAAACTGAGAACCCCATAGGAGAATATTTTAACCTTCCAGAACATTCAATGGGTGACCTAAAAGTTGTTGTTTTGCTGCAAAAGAACTTCAAGAACGGAATGGAGAGGGAAATTGCTGAATTACAAATTATTATGCAATTTAGAACAAACACCTCTCCTGGACTGAACAGGGATATTGTTTTATTTATCTCATTACATATACTAAACCCACTTTCCCCAAGTATAGCTGTATATCGACAGTATTCCAATATATTTCTCTTTTAGAACAGTGTATCAGAATAATGTTTTTTTGTATTGACATAGTCAAATAAGGAATATTGGCTGTTTATTACATATACAAACCCATCTTCCACTATATTTTAATGTATTATTTTTTCTAATGGCAAACTATAATTATGTTTATATGTGTGTTACATGTTTAAATTAAACCTCTGAGAAACTCATGCCCTCATTTTAACCCAGAGCCAACATTACAACAGACTCTCATTTATTGCACTTCACACCCCAAATACTTAATGACATAGACATCAATCTGCTATTCTGGTTTATATTACCCTTTGTTGTTTTTTCAGCCCAGTCAACACAAAGTAACAAACACCAGACCCAAACTTGTGATTCTTTTAATTTGCTTAAAAATCAACAAATAAATTCCATGACTTTGCATACTAACTCACTGCCCACTTTCTCTATAGGACTGCTTGCCATTCCATACTATTGTCTGATGAAGTCTGCTTTTAGCACACAAAAGCTTACATTCTGAATAAAACTTTGTTGTTCCTGCTTTGTTCTACTGCTTCAGACCAACACGGCTGCCCGTCTGGATCTATCTGTCACCTCTATTACTTATTTTAGCAATGGAGATTTTAGCAGTAAAGATCAGTATTCAATATCCCCAGCACTAATAGGTTTTCAGCTCTAGTTGAATTACCTGATCTAGAGACTACCTGTACCGATACTCTTCTTCATGTACATGATGCTCCGCTAGAAAAACAGCTGATTAACCCCGCACTGAGTGGGATTTCTATTGGTATACAGGCGGGGGGGGGGGGGTGAAGGGATTGACATGAATGATGTAATTGTGGAACTTTCTTGTCTGACAGCATAAACAGTGAATTTTGTTTTGGGGCAGTTGAAATTAATTCTTACTAAGTTAAACCAGTTTACTGATGTAGTAGTCAAAATCTAGTCATAATAAGCTTGTAACAGACAAGCTACTAGAACCATCACATTGTACCTTAAATGAGCAGCAGGTTCAACCTTCAAAGGTATTAAATAATAGCCAACTGGTGTTGCAGACCCGTCAGATTTGCCTTACTGTTCTATTGAATGGTTGGCCCCTCCATTAAAGTCTAAATTTGATGTAGTCCAGTTCTTAAAAATGCAGTTAAGGATTAAAGGGCCAGCTATTAATTTGAGATCATTTGAAAATTTAAATAACTCATTTAGAACAAGATGACTATTGTTATCATTTGATGACCCAACTATCCCAACTCTGATTATGCAAAGAAAAACTTGCTGAACTCTTGGGGTATTTTCCCTTCGAGAGCTTTTAACAATACCTTATGTATCCCCCTTTTTGGGACAGCGTGTTGAGTTGAAAAGACTAAGCTCTTATCCAAGGATAAATCCCAAGGCTTTGATAGTTGTACGGAGTGTGATCTTATCAACTTGAAGGATCAGAAGGATCATATGGAATCTAGACTAGGTGATTCACCAATGACACATGCACTGGAGTCAGATTTAATTAATTCATATAGGGCACTTCCAGCATTAGTGAAAAAGTCAATTACTGACAGGTTTGAGCATGTAAAAAAAGTCTGCCATGAAAACATTGTGAAGGCAACGTCACCCCAGAGTCGGAAATGACTGGTGCTTGCAAAGGGGACTTTTCCTTTCATATGAACATATGAAGCTGCCTAATACTGAATCAGACCTTTGGTCCATCAAAGTCAGTAATGTCTTCTCAGACTGGCAGTGGCTCTCCAGGGTCTCAAGCTGAGGTTTTTCACACCTATTTGCCTGGACCCTTTTTTGGAGATGCCAGGGATTGAACTTGGGACCTTCTGCTTTCCAAGCAGATGCTCTACCACTGAGCCTTCCCGTCCTTTCCTTGAGCACTTGAAGAATAGATTATTGGAATTAGATTATCATCCTCAGAAGCTTGTACCATTTTCTCCAACTGTTATTCCAGCTCATTTAGAAGTACCATACCAGATGCAATTAGCAGCAGAATCTGACAAATCAATGGATACTCCCTTTAGTAGTGATATGTTGACTTTGAACACAGATTATATCCCCCCCCCCATACAAAATTAAATCTGGCCCTTTGACTGGGGAACTTTTAAACTATTATTTAGAGGAGCATGAGATTGGTACAACTGGCCCTCTTCCTGTTGGCCCTGTCAAGGCTTCTAAATTAATATCAGCTCATATATATAGGAATGGGTCAATTTTAGTGAATTCAAAGGAACTGGATAAATTAGAGACGTTAGATTGACAATTTGAAACCCAGAGAGAACATTATTTAAAGTATATTTCAAAGAATGTGTCAAGTTGGTTTAAGAAAATTCAAGACCCTATGTTTCTGCAATTTACAAAAGGGTATGATATAATCTTTCTCCAAGAGTCCTGGTTAACATCAAAACTGATGCTAAATTAGTTTCTGATCTATTCACTTTATGCCACACCTTCAGTTGCTAAAGGTCGCCCTAGTGGTGGTCTGATATGTTTGATTTCAACTTCACTGAATTGTGATGTGACATCTCTTCCCTTCTTTGAAATCTCTAGCAATTGCTTGCCTTTTGAAATTTAAAGAACAGACTATTTTGGCAGTAAATGTTTATATTCCTCCTTATTCTTCACTTTACTGTTATGAGAATTGCTGGCTAGACTTGGAAAAATTATATATGTGACCCTGAAGATACTTACCCTAAGGCACAACTACTTTTATTAGGAGATTTTAATCCCCATATCAGCAATAGTTTTGATGGTGAATTTTATAATGGTAGGAGGAAGACAAAAGACCTTGTCAACAGACATGGATTGAATTTCAACCATTTGGTCAATAAATTAGGTCTCATCATATCCAATGGTACCTTTGAAGGGGATAAATATGGATAATATACTTATTTTAGCCATAATGGAGCTAGTGTGATTATCTATTAATTTCCCCATCTTTTTGTAGTAAAATATTACATTTTGAAGTTGGGTCACTCCTTGGTAGTGATCATTAACCTCTGTTATTTTATATTTTGGCTCAGGATTCAGTATGTGCCTGCGAGGCAAAGTTCCCTCAAATTGAAATTATAAATAATATTCAATTGAGATGGACGGATGTACTCCAGAATGAATTACAGCAGGTGCTTTATAGTGATTCACTTTTGGAAATCAAAGAAAACTTATTGGCAACAAAGGATCCTGAGATTATTTTGTCATTCTATGGAGAACTAATTTTATTGTTCAAACCTTTCTTGGTCAAGAGTGGTAAATAATCAAGTGGGAGGCAGCAAATAACAATAGATGGTTTGATAGCGAGTGTATCATCATGAAAAACAGCTCAAGTGTTCTGTTAAGGCATATAAAGAAAAGAAAGTAAATTTTCTACCTAAATCTTTTTTTGATCTTCATAATAATTATAAACATTTAATTAGGAGAAAAAAATTAACTTCAATAAGAGAATCTTGGCAAGAACTTGCCTTGGCTTTAAATCAGAGGGATATGTCAAAGTTTTGGAGAATTCTTGCAGTCTCAGAAGGGGGGGTTCAGTTTGAATCAGATTCTTATATTTTCAAACAACAATGGGAAGAACACCTTTTAAAGTTATTCAATGATCAACCCCATGACAGCATTGCAATTAATTATCCATCCACTTCCTTACTGACTAGTTTGCCTGAATGGCCTCCTGTAACTGTGAGTGAAATAAAATTCCTAATTTCCTCAATGAGGAGTGATAAAGCCCCAGATGAAGATTTTATACCACCAGATATACTTAAGACTTTTCAAGACTGGTGGATACCTGTTTTAGCCACTCTCTTCATTAATATTGACAGGACTGGCAAATTTCCTAAAGAATGGACCTCCTCTATTGTGGTCCCAATTTATAAGAAAGGTGATCATACCAACCCTGCAAACTATAGGCCAATAAGTTGGGACGTAGTTGGGAAACTGTATGCTAGACATCTTTTATCTAAATTGGAAATATGGGTATCTGAGAATAATTTGGTAGTACCACATCAAATAGGATTCAGACAGCGCCACTCCACTCTCAACCACTTATTAGTAAATATACAACTCGACCTTTCAAAAAAACTGTATGTGCCATTTGTTGATCTTAAAGCTGCATTTGATTTGATCTCAAGGATTAAAAGAATAAAAGTGGGTGACATAGAATTTAAAATGAAAAGTTAAGCAGACAATGCAGTCCTAACAATTTTGATTCTACAAAATAGTTACAGTATGTAATATAACATATTGAAGAATTTAGATCCCTTTTGGGATTCAAAATCAACAAGAAGAAGATAAAAATGATAATGAAATCTTTAACACAACAAGAAGATATCATAAAGAATATAGAATGTACAGTAGCCACTTATTGGGGATTAACATGATTGAACAAACTTGGAAACCAATACAAAAAGATATATCCAGATGGGAAAAAATTAAAAATATTGTGGTTGGGAAAAATTTCAGCAATGAAAATGAATGTATTGCCAAAATTAAATTTTCTATTCCAAATGCTACCTATACGAATAAAAGAAATAATATTGACAGAGTGGCAACGACAGATAAATTCATTTGGAATGCCAAGAAACCAATAATCATTTTTAAAATGCTTAAAGATGAGGAAAAGAGAGGATGATTAGCCATTCCAAATATAAAATTATATTAACAAGAGGCAGATTTGGTATGGATTGCAGACTGGATTAAAAATACAGGACAACGAATAGTAAAACTTGTATCAGTAGACTAAGATGAAGGTATACATTAAAGAAACCAACCAAAATTATGTTAAGAATATGTTATTAGGAATACTGCCTAATAAATTACCAAAAGTTTTGGAAGAGATATTTGAATATATGGTAACAGTAGCTAGAATAATTTGTACAGCAAAATGGAAATCTGTCCAAGATTAGATGAATTGGAAAATAAACTTGCTGATTATGCACAAGTGGCAAAATGAACACCTTATCTGAGAAATATATCAATTTCAATATCTGAGGAAACATTAAATGTCTAGTATGTAAGCAGGAGATAAATTTAGAATGAGAAAGAGTTCAAAATTTAGAATTAGAAACAATTTAAAATTGTATATAAATGTACAGCAATGCAAATACATCATTATAATGTAGAAGCAGAATGAGAATTATCTTTGAATATAAAAGCATAAGAAACTGATTTTTGAACAAAAATACTTCCTATTTTTCAGAACTGGAAACTATGTTCTATTCATTTCTAAACTGTCTTCTTTCTTGTTGAAATTGTGTTTATGTTTGTGGATATCAAAAGGTTTAAAAATGAATAGGGCATGCTTTCCAGTCCTGAAAAACACAAAATGCTCAAAAGCTTACAACTGCACTACAGAGAAGATTAGAATCCCAACAGCCATTCCATATGCAAAGAACCTCCTCAGGAAAGCTCCATATACAAAATAACCTCCTCAGGAAAACTCCTTCATTAACATGTCACAGCCTGGGAAATTCCTACAAGATAATGATTCAGCCCTACCCCACCTTCCTGAATAAATATAAATTCCTACCATTTCTTTTTTCCTTACCTCTGACACGGAGAGAACTCTATCTTTCTGTATTATACCTCTGAGGATGCCTGTCACAGCTGTTGGTGAAACATCAGGTACTACTATGCCAAGACCACAGCCATACAGCCCAGAAAATCTACAGCAACTAATAAAATATTGAATGACTCATCAAAATAATCATCTGACCAAATTGGTGTATATAATGTTATTTCTGATGGGCGAATTTTGGCATGGAAGTCAGAGCATGTCAAGGTCATGACAATGAACCAAGATTCACAGGCAGCAACAACAACAGCCAACAACAATGCCCCAGACTTTTGGTAACCCTGTTATTCAAAAGCCACTGGGAAATTTACCAGACTTTTCAGACTTGTGTTCAACAGGAGAAGGCAGAAAAGCCAGCTGGAACTAGGTAACATTTGAAATCAGCCCAGAGCATTTTATGTTAATAGGATTTTAAACTTTTGATGAATGCAGTTATTACACCTTTACAATGATAGATTTCCAGTCTCCAGCTGACTGCAAAATATCCACATTAGAGCCATGCAGGCAACCTTATTGTAAAAATCTCCTGAGAACATAAACAACATTTTCGTGAGACTGGGTTTTCAGCTATTGTAATCATTCTAATTACTTGAGAATGTTTCTCTTTTTCCTTTGGTGCCTCTGGGGCCTTTTTGCCTTCCAATCAGCCATAGAAACTAAGTACTTTAGCAAAGTTCAAAAAAAAAATAAAGCCAACTTATTAGCGCATGATACAGTTCAGCAGAACAAGCAAAACAAGGGCATACCCCTCCCTTGATGCATTTCTTGAAAACAAGGGAAAGTGGACATTTCCTAGGGTTTGTTCTGAGTAACTCAACATATCTAGGGGGAAAAGAATGATCTGGGGAAGGAGCTTTACAGGTGAATGAATGCAATGCTACGACTCAAGAGGAAGGAAGGAAGTCAACCATTTCTCCAGAGAGGACACACAGCCATAGCAGATAATTTTGTACATTCCTAGTCTAACAATTAAGAGAGCGCTCAGAAGGCTTTTCTTATTTTATTGTTCCAATGATGGTGGCTTGTTATGTTGCTAGGCACCACTGAACATGGGAATATTCTAGCTGTGAAGAAGGCAGTGCGCAAGATACAAGTTGTGAATACTAAATGTAAACAAGAGTCATTATCTTTCTCTGCTGTTACGGGACCCATTTTCCAAAAATAACCTTTTATTCCATTGTGCTGGCATCCGATATATGAGCACAAGGGTTGCCAGTTTCCAGATGAGGCCTGGGGGTCTCCTGAAATTACAATTGATCTCCAGGGTACAGAGAACAGTTCCCTGGAGAAAATGGCTTCTATGGCATCACACCCTGCTGAAGTCCCTCTCCTTCTCCAGGGATCTCCCAACCTGGAGTTGGCAACTGTGTGAATATTTCAAATTAGATGGGGTCTCATATGTAAAGTAATGGTAGTAGGAATACATAGGGATTAAAAAGTTTAACAACACTTGAAATCTTGATAAGAGGCAAGATTTATCAGTGCGTAACTCAAAATTCTGTTATTTAGGTTCACCCCTGATTAGCGATGTGAAAGGGGGGAAAAAATCAGATTTTTTTTTTTTATTTGGGGTTTTGGGACCCTTAAAAATTCATTATTGCCTTGAAAACTGAATTCCAGTACTGGGATTGTATTGGAATTCGGGTAAAATTCAGGAACCCTGAATTTTATACTCTGTTATACTCTATGAGGCCATTCTAGTTAATGGCAAATCTCCTACGGTATATTTAGTGGGGGGGAGGGAGATTGAGGCAGAGGCACCAAATTTTCAATGTAGGTGCTGGAGCCTCTTCTCAAAATAACCCCCGAGTTTTAAAAAGATTGGGCCAGGGGGTTTAATTCTATGGGTACCCAAAGAGGGTGCCCCCATCCTCCATTATTTCCAATGGGGAAAAATAGCAAGCAATACAAGCCTGGCACAATGTCCCAGAGAATCTCTGCAATTGAAAGTGAGGGGGGGGGAGCACTTCTGCAAGGTCCACAGCAGAATCAGTGCAATGTGCCCAGCAGAACCAGAAAGTTAGACTTGTCCATTTCTTGCATTATTAATTATAATAATTATGAAAATGGGGGTGTTTAATACAAAAAGGCAATAAATTTCCCATCTAAACAGTCAATAACAAACTTCACCCAGCATGATTTTCTTTCATTTTGTTCTGGTTTCTTTCATTATTGCAGTCTCTGCTTCTCATGGTTCCACATTAATAAGACAGGCAGCATCCTCCTAATAAAAGTCATAAAAGAGAGAGAGCACAGAGATTCTAAGGGGAAGCGGGGGGAAGGCTTTGGGCTTTCGTGATTGACTGCAAACTGTAGTCACTAGGAGTGTGTGTGTGAGAGAGAGGGGGTGCAGGGTATTCCAATCCTAAAGGATATGTGGTAAAGCTATGCCTTCCTCTCTCCATTGGATTTTAACTTAGTACCATTTTGCATTCTAAACCACTGCTCACCAGCTATATGTAGTTCTACTCACTGTACCTCATTCCTTGTCTGAAGAAGTATGCATGCATACGAAAGCTTACATTCTGAATAAAACTTTGTTGGTCTTAAAGATGCTGCTGGACTCCTATTCCTCTCTCCTCTTAATGCCTGTCCTGCTGCATCAAATGTTCCCTTGTAGTCTATACTCCCCTTCTTGCCTGCTGTTCTCCAAACTGTACTCTTTTAAGAAAATCTACCTCAAGGTCCTCATCCTGTAGCGTACGTGCTCAGATGCCTTATACTCCATGTGTCATCAAATGCCCTTGCCTTGTCACTCTGCCTCTTCTTCACACTACTGTTCTTCAAGCTAAATAGCTACAGTGCTGTCTATGTTACTGTTTGGAATCTTTCCTACTAATTTTGCACAGACTTTTTGTTGCCCCGAAACAGGAATCCCTTTATTCTCTCTTTCTGGAATTTGGCAGTGTGAGTGTCCTGAGGACATGCTATATAGTCCCTTTGAGTTTTGTCCAATTTGTAAATCATGATGAGACAGACCTGAAAAGGGGGCATCTTTCATTGAAATCAATAGGAAATAATAACAAAATAGAATTATGAAAGAAACAATAATGAAACAAAACCATATGAAACAACCAAAAAACAGAGCAGTCCCTTTTGGAATTAAAAAGAAATGGAATAAACTCACAGGCACCTCTAGAGAAAGCCCTACAGTTTTTGCAAGTCCTTATACGACAGCATTATTGCAACATCATAAGCCTATTGACATACTTTGAAGACATATCTGTTCCAGAGAGTCTTTGAGGGACCTTCACTTTTATAACTGGGGTTTTAAATTATCTAAATAATTTTATTTTTTTCTTCTATATTGTTTTTCATCCTTATTGTAGTTCTTGTTTTACTACTTGTAAGCTGCCTGGGAGTTTAAAATGTAAAGGTAACATGAAAATCTGCTACCTGCGTGAACATTCTGCTACCTGCGAGACCCGGCCCAATTGGCACACTATCGGCCGGTCTCGAATTTGCCCTTTTTGGGCAAACTTATCGAGAGGGCAGTGGCGTTGCAGCTACAGACTTTCCTGGATGACGCTTCCGTCCTTGATCCCCTTCAGTTCGGCTTCCGCCCGGGCCATGGGACGGAGACGGTGCTGGTCGCCCTAGTAGATGACCTGCAACGGCATCTGGATCGAAGCGGCTCGGCGGTACTGATGTTGTTGGACCTATCGGCAGCGTTCGATACGGTCGACCATCGGTTGCTGGCCCGCCGCCTCGCCGACGTGGGGATTCAGGGGTTAGCCTTGCAATGACTTTCCTCTTTCCTTGAAGGTCGGGGACAGAGGGTCGCTATTGGGGACGAGCTGTCCCGTAGGCACACGCTCGATTGCGGGGTGCCTCAGGGTGCGGTTCTTTCCCCGATGTTATTTAACATCTATATGCGTCCCCTCGCCCAGATTGCCCAAAGGTACGGGCTGGGTTGTCACCAGTATGCTGATGACACCCAGCTTTATCTGCTTATGGACGACCGGCCGGTCTGCGCCTCACAAAATCTGGACAGGGCATTACAGGCTGTGGCTGGGTGGTTCAAGCAGAGCGGGCTGAGGCTAAATCCGGCGAAGACAGAGGTCCTTTGCTTGGGCTGTCGGGGTCCGGGAAGGGAAATACCCCTTCCGGTTTTTGACGGTGCGCCGCTGAAGGCGGCACATAGGGTCAGGAGCCTGGGGGTACTTCTGGAGCCTTCCTTAACAATGGAGGCCCAGATAGCAGCCACTGCCAAGTCCGCATTTTTCTATCTTAGGCGGGCAAGGCAGCTGGCTCCCTTCCTGGAGTGCGACGATCTAGCAATGGTGATCCATGCTACGGTCACCTTGAGGTTGGACTACTGCAATGCCCTCTACATGGGGCTGCCCCTGTGCCAAACCCGGAAATTGCAGCTGGTGCAGAACACCGCCGCCCGGTTGTTATTAGGGCTCCCAAGGTGGGAGCACATTCAGCCGGGACTTCGGGCTCTGCACTGGCTGCCAATATCTTACCGAGTTCGATACAAGGTGCTGGTCATTACCTTTAAAGCCCTATATGGCCTAGGACCTGCCTACCTGAGGGACCGTCTCTTCCCACACATTCCCCAGCGAGCACTAAGATCAGGAACCCAAAACCTCCTGGTTGTCCCCGGGCCAAAGGAAGCCCGCTTGAAAGTTACAAGAGACCGGGCCTTCTCCGTAATGGCTCCATCTTGGTGGAACCAGTTGCCGGAAGAGGTAAGGGCCCTGCGAGACCTTACCCAATTCCGCAGGGCCTGTAAGACATCCCTCTTCCGGCTGGCCCACAACTAATTGGCACTGAGCACTGAGTACTGAACATCGAATACTGAACATCAAATACTGAACTTGTAACCGATGAGTGTAGCTGTAGGACCGCCGTTTGATTTTAAAGTGTATGTATATAACAAATGTTTAGATTTTTAACTGTAAATTATGAAATGTTAATTTTAATGCTTAATCTTAGATTTTATGTTAGTTTTATATGTTGTAAGCCGCCCTGAGCCACCTAGTGGGAAGGGCGGGATATAAATCTTAGATAAATAAATAAATAAATAAATAAATAAATAAATAAATAAATAAATAAATAAATAAATAAATAAATAAAACAAGTATCACCAATAATGAACAGTGTCTTAAGAACTCTCTTACCTAATTAGTGAGGGATAACTTTTTAAAAAAGGATTTTAATCAAAAATTCTAACTTATACACCAAATAGCACAGTCCTGAAAATGAATCATTAGAGAAAAGAAAAAAAAAAACAATCAAAATACTGCAGGTGCAGTGAGGTTGCAGCCATTTCTGGGCTTCAATGTATTTCAGCCATTTCTGGGCTTCAATGTATTTCAATGAAGCCCATGCAAGTCAATGGACAATCTTCTCTCCCATTATATCTTATGGACCATCCAGGCTCTGCAATTGTTTCCTATGGACAATCTTGTTATTCGTTTTAGTACATCCCCTCAACACGTTGTGTTTGCATGAAGGGAGGCATGTCTTGCCAGCAGCAACAGCCTTTGTTTGTAGGCAGGTCACAGAAGCCAGTCAGCCTTTGATTGGAGGAAGTCTTGCTGGAGCCGCTTGTTGATTGGATAACCTCCCTCCCTCCCTGCATGCTTTGCAAACAGGAAGAAAGTGCTGCTGAATGTGAGCAGCAGCAACAGAATTGGGCAAAATTTGCTCAGCATGACGCTACGAGGCAGAAGAAATGCACGGTGGTGAGCAGGACTGAATGGAGGGGCCACATAGTTGGAGGGGGGATTGAAAGGTGGGGCCGTGCCCCTCCCAGGCCCCACCGTGGCTACGGCTATGGGTTCCTCCCCTCCCACCAAATGCATACACATTCAGTTATTCTGCACTAAGCAATAGTACATGTTTCCAGGGACCATTATGATTAAAAATTCTGGCTCAACAGCAATATTAGAGGTACAGTGGTATGTTTTATGTGATATATAGGCCTTTTTCTTCTTTTAAGGGAATTACAGTAAGGTGCTGCAGACATGCTACATGGGGAGTGCATGATATCTTATACATATAAAAGCCTAATGTCCTGTCATTTTCCAGCTCTCCCATTGGCTGTGGTACATATCACATCAGCCATTGGCCCATAAACCGCCAGTCAAGACAACTTGTGTGCCATTGGCTGGGTTTGCTCCTCTCTCCTGCCCACTGCCAGCCCCAGGACAGATGAGAATTGGGCCACTGGGAAAACTGCTAGGCAGCAGATGTTGCAAGGCAACCAAGTTTGCTTCTGTCAGTAAAATGCAACCAACCTTGGTCATCTCACTACAAGGCGTTGAGGGGAGACCCTTGCTAGGCCTCTTTTGGCCTTTGAGGGAGAACTCATTGGGCTCAGTCCTGACTAGGGTTGCCAGTTCCCGGTGGTAGGGGAAACTGGGTAGTGGCGGCAGGGAAGGGGGAGGAGATGGAAAGCTAAAGTCAGATCAGTTCCCCTACAGAAAATGACCACCTTGAATGGGTGGGAAGACACCAAGGTTGGAAGCAGTGAATGCCTCCACTTTAGTGAGTGGCTGGGAAGACAGCAAGGGTGATGGGCACCCACCCACAGCCGCTTACTAGAGCCCATTGCATTTCCATTCACAAGCCTTATTCCTAGTTTCAAATAAAGAAATAAGCAGAACAGAAATGCTATATAATGAATCACTGATAGTGATCACCATTTTCAGACAATTGCTTTATTACCTAGTGCAGGGTCATCGATCTCATTATGTGATTTATTGAGCTCACAAACATGATGTGATGAATGTCAAGAGCAGGGATGGAATTCTAGCAGGAGCTCCTTTGCATATTAGGCCACACACTCCGATGTAGCTGATCCTCCAAGAGCTCACAAAAAAGAGCTCTTGGAGGATTGGCTGCATCAGGGGTGTGTGGTCTAATATGCAAAGGCGCTCCTGCTAGAATTCTACCCCTGGTCAAAAGACAAAGTGTGTGTCTGCTTGCTTGAGACTGTATGGTTAGGGTTGCCAAGTCCAACTCAAAAAATACCTGGGGACTTTGGGGTTAGAGCTAGTAGACTTTCCCATTCCCTAAAATTAATAAAAATACAATACTGCAATTCCCCTGAATAGTCCTCATTTCTTTGTTCCCCAGCAGCTACAATTCCAGCAAATGAAAGTGAACACACACTAACAAAGCAGCCAAAATACACAGAGTTTGCAAGCATACATTTTGTGACCTCACTGGGGCTTTATGCACAGGGGCTGCTGTATTTCCTACCAACTTCTTCAGACTAAAAGGCAAATGAAAACAGAGAGAGGTGAAGTTTTCCTCCATTCCATAAACAGGTTCCTATATAAAGATGTCTGAAATGAATCCAAAACAAGCACAGAGACTGTGCTCTCGCTCACTTGCTCTCTCTGACCGATTTCACCCTAGGCTTGTTCTGAGCCCCTTTGCTCCCAGTGCTTCTCTTGGTTTTTGCACAAGCTGCCCCGGAGCTGCTTGTTGGCACACTGCTTTTCCACAGCAAGTGAGATCCTCTTACAAGCAGTTTCTGCTTTGCCGCAGAAAAGTGGCATGCCAACTCACACCTCCGGGGCAGCTTGTGCAAAACCAGAGAGAAGCACAAGGGGCAAAGGGGCTCTACACCTGGAACAAGACCTAGTGTGAAACCGGTCTCTCTCTCTCACACACTCTTACTGGCTCTGGTTCCTACACAAAGACGTCTGAAAAAAGCAAAGTAAACAGAGGGACTCTGCTCTCTCTCACACACATACAAACATGTGGCTCTGCTGCTGGCCCCTCCTGATGAAGCGTTCACTTCCTGCTCAAATTTAAAGGCTCACACACATTTTAAAACAAAAGGTGTCTGCAGGATTCTAAACCTGCGGAGATCTAAAGGAATAAGGTAGCTGTGTGATGGGGCTTCCCCTCACCAGCCAGCTGACTGTGGGTGGGGTGGAGTCTGAAAAACTGTGGGTTCTCTCACTGGGACCGGAGGATTGGGAAGCCTATATATGGTGTCTGAGTTGTTTTAGAGTGTCTTTTTGAAAATCTCCTTTAACATTTTGACATGTGCTCCAGTAGCCCATTGTCTCTCTGGAAGGTACTTCTGCTGAGTGAGGAAAGTCAGCTGACTGCTATTGCCTAATTCCTGTGGAGGGGAGCCACAGTTCATAGCTGTAAATTAGAGTTCATTACAGGCCAGACTCTGTAAGAAGGCACACATTTCCTGGGGGCGCACATCTCCAGGCTTGCATCTAGAGCTTTTGAACAGGGGAGCAGAGCTTTAAAGTTCACAGAGGGAAGCTGAAGGGTACAAGAAAGAACCACTTCAGTATGAGTTTCCTGGAAAAATAAGACAAAAGATCTATATCAAAAAGGAAGGTGGTATCCTTCCTGCTAAAGAAATCTACACAGCTTCAAGTAAGCACCTCATTTCAATCCTAAACGACCTATTAACAAACAAACCAATTATAAAGGTAGAAAGCCAGCAGGGGAGTGGGGGCTATTCAGGGATCTGGAGGGAGTGCCCCAGGTGTGTTTATGTGCCCCCTGAGCAGAAACATCTTCATCATCAACTTACAGCCCACCTTCCCCTAACTCAGCAGAAGCCCCTGCCAGAGAGACAATAGGCTACCCACCCTCCAGTAAGGCTCAGGGTGGTCACAACATACAACATTGGCATGCAATTAACTACAAATCCACTATTTTCAGAAAGGGAGTCTGAAAAATTGAGTCAAATTAAGGTAATGAAATATGAAGTTCTAGACCTAATTGGGGAAATCTGATGGCACACATCCAGGGTTCTTAGGGAAATCTAAGACTTCTGATCTACTACCCAGTATAAGTAACTGGTCACTAAAAGCAGTCACTGTGCAGAAGCAGTGAAAATGTAAAGTTGAGGATGGGAGTTATTAGGGAAGCTACTAAAAATAAAACAGCCAATATTACAATGCTCCTGTATTGATCTATATTTCAGCCTCATTTGGAGTGCAATGTGCAATTCCACTCACCATATTTCAAAAAGGACATTGCAGAGCTGGGGAAAGGACAGAGGCAGTAAACCTCTGAATATCAATGTCAGGAAGCAATGTCAGGGGGATGGCCTTGTTGTTGACCATTGTGTGAGACATGATACCGGACTAGACAATGAAATAGATAGACACTGGACTAGATAGACCACTAGTCTGATCCAATGTGACTGTTAGTGATAGAATATTAATTACAGCAGAATTTATATATTACTGCTCTACAGTAAAGTTATGTATCACTGCTTTCTATTTGAATTAATTTCCTGCCACATCCCAAGGTGATCCATCTAATCACAAGCAATATTCTATAATGTAAACTTCAGCGGTGACAACAGTTAAACAGGCCATTCTCATGTGATAACACGTGTCACAATAATGGCATTACTGTACTGATCTCAGCCGGTACTCCTGAAGGAAATAATGACTGGCTGTCATTAGGAGCACTACAGCTGTCACAAGTTTTAGTGGGAGATTGGAGGCAAGCACAGGATGGGATTTCAAATTAATCTATGTCCATTCATACTAGAAGCCAAGTTATAATTCAAAGCAGCACAAAATATCATTAAATGAAATGGCAGAAGGTCAGTTATGGTTCAGAATTTAAGACTATTCCATGTTCAAAGCACTTTACGAACAGATAAACAAATGAATTATTGCAGTATTCTCATGAAACTATTATTCTCATTTTAAATTGAAGAAGGAACTCAGCTGAAGTTACACATTGACGGCATTTGCTTGGGGAGCTGAGCCATGACTTCATATTGGAATATTTGCCTCGCACATGGAAAGTTCCAGGTTCAAGCCCCATTATCTCCTATTAAAAGGATTCTGAGACAGTGGCAAATTAGTTTAGAACCAATGGGCAGGTCCTGCATACTTTTAAACTAATATGTTTACCTCTGTATGAATTCAGTTTGGAAGTTTGCCAGTGAGATTGTTAGCACCTTAGCAAATTATCATTCTCAGAATTCATACTTTGTGAGATATAATGAGATCCGGCTATATCATGAAGGCTTATCTCCTGCTTGGACCTTAGAGTGGTATAAGTATATAAGAACATAAGAGAAGCCATGTTGGATCAGGCCAATGGCCCATCCAGTCCAAAACTTTTTGTCACACAGTGGCCAAAAAAACCTCAGGTGCCATCAGGAGGTCCATCAGTGTGGCCAGGACACTAGAAGCCCTCCCACTGTGCCCCCCCCCAAGCACAAAGAATATAGAGTATCACTGCCCCAGACAGAGAGTTCCAACAATACGCTGTGGCTAATAGCCACTGATGAACCTCTACTCCATATGTTTCTCCAATCCCCTCTTGTAGCTGGCTATGCTTGCAGCTGCTGCCACCTACTGTGTTCCATGTGTTAATTACCCTTTGGGTGAAGAAGTACTTCCTTTTATCCATTCTAACCTGACTGCTCAGCAATTTCATTGAATGTCCACGAGTTCTCATATTGAGAGAAAGGGAGAAAAGTACTTCTTTCTCTACCTTCTCTATCCCATGCATAATCTTGTAAACCTCTATGATGTCACCCCTCAGTCAACGTTTCTCCAAGCTAAAGAGCCCCAAGCGTTTCAACCTTTTTTCATAGGGAAAGTATTCCAACCCTTTAATAATTCCAGTTGCCCTATTCTGCACTTTTTCCAGTGCTGTAATATCTTTTTTGAGGTGCAGTGAACACAATTGTACAGAGTATTCCAAATGAGGCTGCACCATCGATTTATACAGGGGCATTATGATACTGGTTGATTTGTTTTCAATTCCCTTTCTAATAATTCCTAGCATAGAGTTAGCTTTTTTACTGCAGTCACACTGTCTCGACATTTTCAGCGAGTTATCTACCACAACCCCAAGATCTCTCTCTTGGTCTGTTTGCACTAGTTCACACCCCATCAACTTGTATTTATAGTTAGAATTTTTGACCCAATGTGCATTATTTTGCACTTGGTCACATTGAACCTCATTTGCCATGTTGATGCCCACTTGCCCAGCCTCGACAGATCCCTTTGGAGTGCTTCACAATCTTCTCTAGTTCTCACCACCCTGAACAACTTAGTGTCATTCACAAACTTAGTCACTTCACTGCTCACTCCCAACTCCAAATAATTAATGAACAAGTTAAAAAGCATTGGACCCAGTACTGAGCCCTGCGGCATCCCACTGCTTACCATTAGGGATGTGCAAAATAAAATTAAAAAAAAATCGGTAGTACATGGATTCGGAAATATACCGGGTGGGGGGGGATACGGAATCCCGTATATTTCTGAATTCCATAGTCGGAATAGCCGCATATACAGTAGATGTGCGGCTATTTCCGAATATATGGCCCCATTATACCCTATGGGCCATTGAAATCAATGGCAAATAGGGTATATTTGAAGCCGCCTGGAGGGGAGGGGGTTTGAGGGAAAGCCCCCAAATTTGTAGGGAACCTGCAGGGGACTCTCCCCTACAAACCCCCCAAGTCCCAAAAAGATTGGGCCAGGGGGTCCAATTCCTGGGGCACCCAAAGCCAAAACTAACTTCACACCAGAGAATCTCTACAGGACCCAAATGCACCATATACATCTATCTACTCTATGAACCCTGCCACACAAAACACAATCTGCTCAAGGTCTGCTCTGCAGACCTGGCTGCAGCAAACCCAGATGCCAGCTCCCCAGCCCTGCCCCAAACAACACGGGGAGAGCTGGCCAAGCACAACAAGCATGCTGGCTCTGGGTCTCTCACCCAGGTGCCAGCTTCCCTGCCACAGAACACACAATCTACAGATGCCAGCTCTCCAGCCCTGCCCCAAACAACACAGGGAGAGCTGGCCAAGCACAACAAGCATGCTGGCTCTGGGTCTCTCACCCAGGTGCCAGCTTCCCTGCCACAGAACACACAATCTACAGATGCCAGCTCTCCAGCCCTGCCCCAAACAACACGGGGAGAGCTGGCCAAGCACAACAAGCCTGCTGGCTCTGGGTCTCTCACCCAGGTGCCAGCTTCCCTGCCACAGAACACACAATCTACAGATGCCAGCTCTCCAGCCCTGCCCCAAACAACATGGGGAGAGCTGGCCAAGAACAACAAGCCTGCTGCTTCTGGGTCTCTCACCCAGGTGCCAGCTTCCCCCCCCCAAAAAAAACCAGAACCAGGAAAAGGGACAACAGGAGAAGGCCAAGAAACTCAACTGTTAAAAAAGTGGCCTTTTAAACAATGAAAATTAGGACAAACAGCCCTCCCCCCAAGAACCAGAAGAGAAAAGGAACAACAGCAGCACAGCAGCAACAAATCAAACACAGAATCCTTTTAAAACACTAAAAAACTTAACTTTTAACAATACAGGAACTTTACCAACCCCCCCCCCAAAAAAAAACCCTTCACCCTAACCTCAAGAAATCCAAGCTACCCAAATCAGGAAAAGTAAAAGGACACTGCACTTTTAAAAGTCCTCTCACTAAAGTAAGATATGGGCAAATTGGCAAAAAAAAAAACCCCACCCCAGGCCCCCTCCCCCAGCAGAACCCTCTAACCCCAAATTAGCTACCCACCATCCAAATCTGGATAAGTAAAGGGGCTCTGATTCTTAAAAAATTCTTTTACCAAGTAAAATAAAAACAAGAACCCCAAGTCTGTCTTACCTTAGATGTCTTCTCTACTCCAGGCAAGTCAGTAAGGCTGAGAGAGAGCAGCAACAGCTGAGGCCAAGGGCCAGCACAGCACAATCTCTCTCACACACCAACACACACCAACACAGCAGCAATGGAGGAGTCTAGCCAGGCAGACTCCTTAAAAAGGTTCTCTGGCCCTACAGAGTGCAGTTTCAAAAAATAGCACTGCTCTATGATTGGCCAGACAACAGTGCTTACTTGGATACCCAAGTAAGCAAAAGATCAAAAGAACAACAATGCTGCTGATGGCTGGGGAATCAGCTACACAACAGCCCTGCAAAGCATGCATTGGCAATGCATTTTGCAAATGCATGCTTTGGATTGGCTGCTGGGGCTCCTCTTCCCCCTCCCCCCCCTCCCTGATCTCAGGGAGGCTATGGGAGAGGTGGGAAAAGGCTACCAAAGGCGGGAGAGGAGGCAAGCAGCTCCCCTGAGGCTGCAGAAGCCCCTTTCCTGCCTTTTCCATGGATTTCCATATACTTTTGAATATCTATACGGAAGGATACGGGGAGCCATACTTGGCTCCTGCATAATGGGCCCCAATTGGATTCAGCTGTATGCGATTCCGTATACAGCTGAATCAGCGGTTGATTCGGTTCGACTGAACCGAATGCACACCCCTACTTACAATCCTCCACTGAGAAAATTGCCCATTTATACTCACTCTCTGCTTCCTATAAATTAGCCAGTTTTTGATCCACAAGAGAACTTGTCCTTTTACCCCATGACTCTTGAGCTTACTTAGGAGTCTTTGATGAGAAACTTTATCAAAAGCTTTCTGGAAGTCAAGGTAAACAACATCTATTGGGTCCCCTTTGTCCACATGTTTGTTCACCCCCTCAGAGAAAGAGTTCTCTGAGGTTAGTGAGACAGGTTAGTGAGACAAGGTCTTCCCTTACAGAACCCATGCTGAGTCTTCCTCAATAACTTTTGTTCATCAATGTGCCTACTAATTCTCTCTTTAATAATGGTTTCCACCAACTTTCCTGGTATTCCACCAACTTTCTGGTATTCAAGTCAGGGTAACTGGCCTGTAATTTCCTGGATCTCCTCTGGAACCCTTTCTAAAGATGGGGGTGACATTTGCTACCTTCCAGTCCTCAGGAACAGAGGCAGATTTCAATGAAAGATTACATATTTTTGTCAGGAGATCCACAGGTTCACCTTTGAGTTCTTTCAGAACTCTTGGATGTATGCCATTTGGGCCTGGTAACTTATCAGTTTTTAAATTGTCTATCAGTCATAGGACCTCCTCTCTCATCACCTTAATCTGACTCAGGTCTCCCAAAATCAGCGGTTCTGGAGTGGGCAAACACTTCTCATCTTCCACAGAGGCAAAAAATTCATTCAGCTTCTCAGCCATTTCCCAATCCTCCAGAAATCCTTCTACCCCTTGGTCATCCAAGGGCCCCACTGCTTCTCTAGCTGGTTTCCTACTTCTAATGTATCTGAAGAAATGTTTATTGTTGGTATTGATGTTTTTTGCAATATGCTTCTCATAGTCCCTTTTTGCCTGCCTGATCACAGACTTGCATTTTATTTGCCACAGCCTGTGTTCCCTTTTATTAATCTCACTTGGACTAGCTTTCCACCACTTAAAGGAATCCTTCTTACCTTTATAAAACCAATATGATGCATGGACAGAGACACATGCCTTATACAACTGGGAGAAAATAACACCACTGTAGCAATGCTGGTCCTGCATTCTAAGATTCAACTGATATGAGTAAGCATGCTATATTTCTCTTGGTAAACCACAGGGCTTTTTTTGAGCAGAAACACACAGGAACACAGTTCTGGCTGGCTTGACATTGGGGTGTGGCAGCCACTGTGTCCTAATATGCAAATGAGTCCCTGCTGGGCTTTTTCTACAAAAAAGCCCTGTGTGGAACAATGATGACACCAGGTGGTGTGGCCTAATATGCAAATGAGTTCCTGCTGGAATTTTTTCACAAAAATCCCTGGTAAACCACAATGGGGGAGGAAAGCAGACATGGTATAGCCTGATCTCGTCAGATCTCAGAATCTAAGGGAAGCTGGTAAAACATAGTGTGGGGAGGGAAGGAGGCATGGTATAACCCAATCGCAGAACCTAAGAATGTTGGTACTTGTAAGAGAGACCACCAGGGAAGATTCTGCAGGGGAAGGCCATGGCAAAACACCTCTGCTTCTCATGTGCCTTGAAAGGTCCTTGCTTGGGTCACCATAAATCAGCTGCAACTTGATGACACTTTCCCCCCCCCCCCAACTACAGTGGTCATCAAAGAAGAAAAAAGGGTAGGTTGCTGCTAGTCACAAGGTAACATAAACTCATGTGACTATTTAACAAAAGAGAGAGCTACCATGGAAAGAAAAGTAGTGAAGCTGAGGACAGATAAGGGTAGGGGCACATAAAGATAGATTTACTGGTGGCTGGGAAAGAGAGAAAGAATCAGGAACAGGGCAGAAGTTATGGAGACTTTTCTTTCAGGGAAGGAAAAAAAGAAATAGTAGAGGAAAAATGAGAGGCCCCTGAAAGTATGTGCAGGTCCTCTGCTTGCAGTTTCCAAGCTGTCTTCAAGAACAATCTCAGATAATGTTTTACAATCCAGACTTGAATTACCATTGGTTATCTTGTCCCTTTCTACCCATCTTATTTTATCTAGAGCTATGTCTACAATTAAAGTTTTGCCAAGCCCTTCATAATGTTTGAATATAGTCAGTATGAAACATTTTTTTACTACAAAACGTAACTATTCATCTCATTTAAAGGAGATGAAAAAGGCATCTATTATGTGTTTATCAACAAGCATATTAGACTTGGCAGTAATATATGTATCATCAAAGGATTAATACTGTATTTCTGGCCCTCACACTTCTGCAGGAATATATAGAAGCCTTGAAAAGGTGATCAATCTCTTCATACAAAATATTTAATTAATAAAGTGATTTTTTTATTGCATGGCTGCTTGCATCCCTGGTATAAGTGTTAGCGGATGATCACTACATTATCCAATGCTGCCTAAGACAATAGCAATCATTTGTCTATTTTGCAGTCAAGCATACCAAATAGCCAAATACCATTTCTACACAGCCCTGTAATGTTTGATGCATTAGTCTTCCCATGAATAATTTACAACTACAGGGCCCATCTTATTGCCTTTATCAATGGAAAAAAAGTTTGCTCTTGTTACAGTCTCATTGAGAGACAATGCAGACTCTTGACATTCTAGTCAATGTTATTAGTATTTTATTTGGAGACCTTGCAGCATTACACAAATAGCAAAAAAAGAAAAGTATTTGCAGAGTGTGGAGAGCAGAAAAGTGAATCTATACATGATTTATTTTACCCTTTTTGAAGCTATCCTACTTAGAACATTTTCCCCCTAACAATAAAAAAGCATTTGTACCTTTTTGCATGCAAAATGACACATGGGGGATGAGGAGACAATGAAATCAATCCGAACAAACATTATTTCTCTACATGTTGTTTAAAATTGGTTCAGCTGTGGATCCCTGGGACCTAGTTGGTTATTAAGTCAAGAACTCTCTGTGTGTGTGTGTGTGTGTGAGAGAGAGAGAGAGAGAGAGCTCCCTGGTTCCATAAGAATAACATAAGAACATAAGAGAAGCCATGTTGGATCAGGCACCATCAGGAGATCCATCAGTGGGGCCAGGACACTAGAAGCCCTCCCACTGTGCCTCCACACCCAAGCACCAAGAAACAGATAATCCTGTCTGAATACATTTTGACCACAGATATAGCTTGAGAAAGGAGAACTATACAAAAATAGTTTACATATCAATTAAACTCAAATTATTAACTAGTGTTTAAAAAGCAACTGACAGGTACCACAGCATTTAGTTTTTTTTTCACAGCTATGTGCATTTTTGCTTGTCTGACCACATTCTGTGATACACATTTTCTCCATAACTTAATCACGAAGGAAAATGAACATGTCATTCAAAAGCCAAGGAAACACACACAGAGCATGTTATTTAATGTGTTCATAATCTTCCCTAATAATGATTGGCAATCAAAATCATCCTAAACCTTTTTAACATACACCAAACCTTGTTAATCTAGAAATCTTTGATTATAGTGTCATAAAGGGTCAGAGCTGGAAAGAACCTTGAAGGTCATCAAGGTTATCAGTGCAGGAACATGCAACTATAACATTTTGCCAGGTGGTCATCCAGCCTCTGACCAAAGACTTCGAGTGAAAGACAGTCCACCACTTTCCCCAGACAATCTATTCCCGTTTTATACCTCTGTTAGGGAAGTTTTCCTAATATTTAACTTCATTGCATTCATTCATAATATTTAACTTCATTGTAGTCATTCCTACCCCTGTCATCTGAAACAAGAGAGAACAAAACTGTTGACAACTTTCAGATATTGTGTCCTGTGTGTGACAACTTTCAGATATTGGAAGACAAGAGTTATAATCCCTCCCCCTTAGTCTCCTCTTTTCCGAACTAAATATACCTAGCTTTTTCAACCTTTTCTAATAGGACTTATCAGCCTCCTGCCACCCTTTTTGTCACCATCCTTTGAATAAGCGCTGAGGTTTTCAGTGAACTTCTGAAAAGATGATGCCCAGAAATGGATACATGATCCAAAATAGGACTGATCAATGCAGAGTGACTTGAACTATTACTTCCCATTATAAGCCACACTGGTGGCTCACATTTAGATTGTTATCAGCCCAAATGCCTAGATAATTTTCACATGCATTACCAACAAGCTTGGTCTCTCCCATCCTATACTTGTGCTTCTTTTTTTCTTTTCCTTCCTTCCTTCCTTCCTTCCTTCCTTCCTTCCTTCCTTCCTTCCTTCCTTCCTTCCTTCCTTCCTTCCTTCCTTCCTTCCTCCTCCTCCTCCTCCTCTTTCTTCTTCTTTACTTAAATGTAAAGCTTTACATTTGTTCCTGTTCAAATTCAGCTTCTTGATCTTGGCCCAGTGTTCTATAATAATCCTAAATTGAAAGCAGAATTGTTCTTCAAACAATAATTGCCAGAAGAAATGCTCTTTACATAGGGATTGATGTTACTGGTTGTTTCTCAAAACAACTCTTTCCTTTTCCTAAAAAGTTTATCTGGAGCCATTGCTCAAATTATACAGCCATTCAGAAGCTTCCAGTATGTATGCAGCATCCATCTTGACCAAGGTTTTGTAGCTAGAATTTGTCCAGTTCTCTTAAATAAGCATCCTTAAAGACCAAGAATAAGCAAAAAGCCAGTGGCAGCACAGTGAGAGTGAGGAAAGAAAAACAACTGTGCCCACAAAACAGACCTTGTCATTGACTAGGAAAATATTTCTATTAAATAAGCATAACAGCATTTAAAAAACATTCCTATAGTTTCATAGCAAATTCACTCCTCATGAAAATTCCTTCTCCTTTCCCAAAGGCTCCAAAATTCAAGGCACCAGGAGGAGTCAGTGGATAAGTTTCCTTCACGTGGTTGCCAGCGAGAAGATCCACATTCCGCTATACAAAGCTTTTTTGCAAGTCGAATAACGTTTACAAATTTTTTTAGATACGGTGATCAATATTTCTTGTAAAAGAAGGGCATGGCGACGGGCAGCGCGTTTGCGCCATCCATTGCATGCCTATTTATGGCATTTTTGGAATCTGAATGTTTTTTGCAATGAAAATAGAAATCCTTTCTTTAGTGAGATACTTTTTTATGTTCATTTTGTGAACATCTTTACAGTGACTCAACAAGCGGATAATTTAAATGACGTGGTGGAATGGATGAAATCTTGTCATCCAAGCATTAAACTATCCTCTAAAAGTGATCCAGATGTGATAGTTTTTTTGGACACTGTGGTTTTTCATTCTGATACCAACAAAATAGCCATTAAGAAACCTGTGGCTAAAAACAGCTATTTACATTTTTCCTCTTTTCACCCACCCCACTTGCGTAATAATTTGCCATATGGCCAATTTTTGCATGTGAAAAGGAATAGCACCCAGGAGAAGGATTTTCTTAAGGAAAGCAATGATCTTACAACACAATTCGGAGAACGGGGTTATCCGGAACAAGTGAATAGACAAGCTAAACCAAGGGCACATAGGAAGAACAGGGCTGAGATGTTACAAGGTAGAAGAGAAGATGGGAAGGACCATAGATTTTCCTGTTCTTTCCAGTACACCCCACGGGCCCTTGAGATTTAGAAAATCATCTTACGACATTGGAATATTGTCCCTGACATTGCAGGTTGTGCCTGTCCTCCTTTAATACATTTTTGTAGGCCTTTAAATATAAAAGACATGTTGGTTAAATCTGATTTGCCAGAGGAAAGTGTTCCTCCGCGTATGCCTGTTGGGCATTTCTGGCGTGGGGGTTGCAAAGCCTGTGGATTTGCATTAAAATTACTTCATACCATGACCCAAGATCAAATGTGAATATTGATCTGACTTCCTTAGCAAACTGCAACTCTAAAAATGTGATGCATGCTTTAATATGTGGGGATTGTTCTAAAATATATGTGGGTTGTTCAAAGAGGACTATAAAGACACGTGTCTTGGAACATATCTCCCGGGTTCATTACCGTGTACCGGGAGTACCGCTTTTTCAACACTTTGCTGAGACTAATAATAACATTGAGTCTTTGAGGTTTTTTGTGATACAAAAAATAGAGAGGTCTGAATGCAAAGGAGGTGGTCCATATAGGTTTCTCTTGAAGAAAGAAGCTCAATGGGTTCATTGCCTCAGCTCAATAGAGCCGTTTGACTTGAATCAATTGAATGATCTTTTTTGTTATATTTGAGTTATTTCCAGGGTATGTGTTTGTTTTTGTAACTTACTGGATTTGTTTGTTAATTGTATGGTCTCTTTAAGATTGTTAACTTGAAACAGCTGTGGTTGGTTTTTATACTGCTAACAAGCATGTGCAATCCAAGCCATCTGTTGAAGAAATGTTTTGAGAAGTGGGTGTATAGAAATGATGCTTTGAGAGGTATTGTTGATGATTTGCCCTGTATTGCTTCCCTTTTCTCTTTTGTTATGCAATATAGCCTGTTTGGTAACTTTTGTGTACATTTTAACCTTCCACAGCAATTTGTAAACATTGTTATTCGGCTTGCGAAAAAGCTTTGTATAGCGGAACGTGGATCTTCTAGCTGGCAAGCCGCCCTGAGTCGGCTTGCGGAGAAAGCGAGATAAAAGTCTAATGTAAATAAATAAATAAATAAACCACATGAAGGAAACTTATCCTTTGGAGCCAAATCCTGCACATTGACTCCTCATGGTGCCTTGAATTTTGGAGCCTTTGGGAAAGGAGAAATAATTTTCATGAGGAATCACCAAGGAAGAACTTATTCATTGTTGCTTTAAGAGACACTGGACTTTGTGAATTTGCTATGAAACTATAGGAATGTTTTTAAATGCTGTTATGCTTATTTAATAGAAATATTTTCCTAGTCAATGACAAGGTCTGTTTTGTGGGCACAGTTGTTTTTCTTTCCTTAAAGACCAAGAAGGCAGATTCAATAGATTGAGAGGGTCAATCAGAATGGAATCTGGACTGTGACAGTCTGTCTTTGTGTGAGATCCGTGAGGTAGGAGAGACTACAAATAGGGCCTGGCAGATTATAGTACACAATGCCAAATATCAAAAGAAAAGATAAATAAATAAAACAAATTTTTGTGTATTGGCTGTTTTGACTGCTGTTTTGTTATGCCTATTAGTTGATCTTGAAGTATAGTTCATGCCTTCTTTAGAACCAGCCAATCAGGATGTGAGGCATTTCTCTCAGGAAATGCAAATGAAGGATCCTGGAGAGACCAATAGGGTGGATTGCTGCCCACATAAGGGGGCATGTTTAACTCAAGCCAAATGGACATAAGGAGTTGCCTGTTTGTGTTCAGTTCAGTTCTTGTTCAATAAACATTCTTGCTTACTCAAGCTGGCTGAACTCACTATAGAATATAAATAAAGCTGCTGCAAAATGTCCAAAATGGAGAAACCCTTTTGTCCAATACTTTTCAAGGACTTTGATCACTTAAGTGTCTAAGTGAAATCCATTTTGGATTCAAAAGAGTTGAGGTAGTACTAATGTAACTTGAACAATGCAGAACACCCCTGTCAAAAGGATGACAAACCAGCAACCATCAGAAACACAATGCCAAAAGAAAGAGATCTCAAAAACTGACCAGCAGAGAGGGCAAGTACCAGCAAATTAAATAAAAGGAAATTTACTGTCTTTTTGGATAACTGTAAGTGCCAAATCTCTTTAAAATTGTACATATCTGGTATTAAAATACATTAAATCCATCAATATATACATTCATGGTTTTTAAATGAAGACTAAAATTGGCCCTTTTTTTTGGAAAAGTCCCCTTTGGAGCTTCTCTACTTCCAGTAGAATTCCTTTTGGAAAGCACTGCTTGAGGCAATGCTTTCTCTAAGCTGTGGAGTCTTGTGAGCAAAACTTTTACTTCATGAGCAACTGGCATTAAGGTTGTAAGCGAGCAATTTGGCTATTGCATAAATTAGTTTGCTCTGGGCCCATCCTTCCTGAGCTAGGACAAAAATGTGTGAGCCAGAGGCTAAAAAACTGTGAGCTAGCTCACACTAACTCAACATAGAGGGAACTCTGCTCGGGGGTTCCTTGGACAAAGGTGCTCTTTCATCGCTCCTTGTGGGGCTACTGCAAAAAAAAAAAATTACTATAAATGTGATTGAGATGTTGTAAGGTAGTGGTCAGTCATGATCATCCAACCTGGTCAGTTAATGCCAAAAAAAGCCATAAATTCCTGCTGAATAGGTTTACATCAAGTTCTTGCAAAACAGTGCATGTGCAAAAACCAATTGGCATCCATTAGCATCACAGCAGGTGCACTGTTTTGTTTTGCCTAATATACCTCCAATGATAGTTACTGGCCCTGCTTCTGGTGAAGAAGAAGAAGATGAAGATATTGGATTTATAGTCTGCCCTCCACTCCGAAGAGTCTCAGAGCGGCTCACAATCTCCTTTACCTTCCTCCCCCACAACAGACACCCTGTGAGGTAGATGAAGATATTGGATTTATATCCCGCCCTCCACTCCGAAGAATCTCAGAGTGGCTCACAATCTCCATTACCTTCCTCCCCCACAACAGACACCCTGTGAGGTAGAAGAAGATATTGGATTTATATCCTGCCCTCCACTCCAAAGAGTCTCAGAGCGGCTCACAATGTCATTTCCCTTCCTTCCCCACAACAGACACCCTGTGAGGTGGGTGGGGCTGGAGAGGGCTCTCACAGCAGCTGCCCTTTCAAGGACAACCTCTGCCAGAGCTATGGCTGACCTAAGGCCATTCCAGCAGGTGCAAGTGGAGGAGTGGGGAATCAAACCCGGTTCTCTCAGATAAGAGTCCGCACACTTAACAACTACACCAAACTGGCTCTCTGGTGTTGTTTTTCTATGTGTTTTTAATTGTACCTTTTAATTTTAAGTGTATTCTTAATTGCTCAAATGTTTTAATTTTATGTTTATCACTTATACCAGTAAAAAATGTTTTAAATAAATAAATAGAACAAACACTTAGTTGAACAGTTATGCAGAAAAATATGGGAGGATATCAGAACTCATTAGAGCTGTGTGTGAAGGCACATGCACAAAAAAAGCGAATTGCATCACACTGCAATCTTAAGAAGGAATTCAGGGAAGCAATATGAGCAGTTACCTAAACAACTGACCTGACCATAAAAAACCCCACCTCCTTCTTCATGACTGGCAAACAGGATGCAAGTCCATCCAGTGGGTGTTTGAGCACCATACCTTTTCCCCATTATCTCTATGCTGTCAGGACTGGATTCTCCCAAGGCTGCCTGCTCTGTATCAATCCTGTTTCTACAATCAATCAATCAAGCGTTCAAACCATTTCAGCTGTCAGGGATGGAGTTTTTGTTATCCAGCAACTGGTTTGTTCCATCTCAGACTTTACATGGATAACTCAAAATGAGATTAGTTTAAATATTCCACTTACTCCTCAAAAGCAGTCACTTTTTTTTAGCAAAGAAACAAACAAACAAAAGGAAGATGAATGGCAATTCTGAAGCAGCTATGCAAAAAGAATATAACAGGTAGTGCAGTTTAGATTTTTTTTTGTCAAAATAAACACAGTAAATTGTTAGAATTGCCCTTCAAAATGCTGAACCGGTGTCTCTTATTGTCTTCCTGCAGTCTGCATAATTTTCTTTTTCCACCTTACAATTTGAGGCAATCTGATTGGATCAAATCAGCCACCATTGGGCTCCTTCTAGTTTGCATCCTGCAGGTGGCATTCTAAATCAGAGCTTTTTAAGCATGCCTGTCCTTATTCCTTCCACCCAGGTTCAGAGTTCCAACTCAACCAATTATACCAGAATATGTAGACAAGGGAATGGTAATAGGAAGACAAAGAAAATATTTCTACAGCTTGTTACAGCCCATTAGCAGCGCAAAGCTGCACTCTTCTCAGTACATTGAAGTCTGTGGATTTGATAGTGGAAAGTGCTGTCAAGTTGCAGCTGATTTATGGAAACCCATAAATTGGTTTTCAAGGCAAAAGGCCAACAGAGGTGGTTTGCCACTGTCTGTCTGTGCTGCAGTCCTGGACTTCCTTGACAGTCTCCCAGCCAAGTACGGATCCAGGCCAATCCTATATAGCTTCTGAGATCTGATGAGATCAGGCTAGCCTGGGCTAGACTTTGAATGGCATAATTCTGTTTAGGATGGTGCAGTGTGCTCATTTTATGATCCCAGATTACACCCAGCCCTGAATGATTCAGAAAGGGTACAATATATCCAGGGCCAGATTTAGGGCAGGTGGCTAGGGTTGCCAAGTCCAATCCAAAAAATATCTGGGGACTTTGGGGGTAGAGCCAGGAGACTTTGGGGGTGGAGCTAGGAGCAAGGTTGTGACAAGCATAATTGAACTCCAAAGGGAGTGCTGGCCATCACATTTAAAGGGACCACACACCTTATAAATGCCTTCCCTCCATTGGAAATAATGGATAGGGGCTCATAGAATTAGACCCCCTGGTCCAATCTTTTTGAAATATGGAGAGTATTTTAGGAGATGCTATACTGGATGCTATACTGAAAATTTGGTGCCTCTACCTCAAAAAACAGCCCCTCCAGAGCCCCAGATACCTGCAGATCAATTCTCCATTATACTCTATGGGAATTGGTCACCATAAGGAATAATGGAATGCCCAGCAGACTTTTCCTCCCCCCCATTTCTGATGACCCTGAAGTGGGGGTAGGGCCTCCAAGCTGAGGGATCCCCTGCCCCCACCTGGGGATTGGCAACCGTACAGGTGACTTGGGTGACGGCCTGAGGGCAACAGGCTTTGGGGCAACTGGCACAGGTTATTTGCTCAGCCACTGAAATGAATAGTGGCATCAGTTCCCCAAGTAGGGGTTATGCTTTGGGTTTTATTCACAAGAAAATGTGCAGCCTGAATCGCTATTCAGCTAACAGTATGTATGAATGTCTGAGGAAATCACTGACATCAGACAAATTATCAAAACATCAGGAGATTAGTAAATATCAAACCCCCCAAAAATGTGGGAGGGGTGTTACTCATATATGACATGAATAACGCAAACATTTGCATCAAATACCTGATTGTTTTCATATGAGACACCATTATAGTTTGGGGTAGGGTTGCCAGGTCCAGCTCAAGAAATATTTGGGGACTTTTGGGTGGAGCCAGGAGCAAGGTTGTGAGAATCACAATTGAACTCTGAAGGGAATTCTGCCCATCATATTTAAAGGGGCCGTGCTCCTTGGAGATAATGGAGGATAGTGGCACCATCTTTGGGGGCTCGTAGAATTGAACCCCCTGGTCCAATCTTCTCGAAACTTGGGAGGGAGGGTTTAAGGAGAGGCTCTAAATGCTATGGTAAAAATTTGATGCATCTACTTCAAAAAAACAGCCCCCCCCCCCCCGGAGCCCTCAGTTCTCCATTATATCCTGTGGGTATTTGTGTTTGTAATATTGTAATCTCCCTCATAATTTTCTTTTTCCCTGGCCTTTTTCTCAATTCCCCTTCTTTTTTCTTTATTTCATTTTGAATGTCCAGCATCTGTTTTTCTTTTGCCCTCTTGTCTCTATTATTCAATGTAATCAATATTCCTCTCATTACTGCTTTATAAACATCCCACATTGTCTGAAATTCTATATCTTCTTTATTGTTTATTTGGAAGAAAGCTTTAGTTTCATTTTCTAGAGATATCACTATTTCTTTATTCTGTAGTAAATCTTCATTCAATCTCCATCTTCTCGATTTTTTAGACAATTTTGTAATCCACATTATTGGGTTATGATCAGCCCCTATTTTAAGTAAAATCTCTATTTTCTTTGTTATAAGGCCTAAATCTTTAGTACCCCACAACATGTCAATTCTGGAAAAAGTTTTGTCTTGCTGAAAAAAGGGTATAGTACTGCACTTCAGGATTAAATTTCCTCCATATATCCTCCAAGTTTTCTTGTATGACCAATTCAAAAAAAGACTTTGGCAATTTTCCTTCCTTATTTTTTTCCCCCAGACCTATCCAGTGTGTTCCTAATTGTTCCATTAAAGTCCCCCATTATCAAAACTTGATCATATGTCACTTCATCAAATTGTTGTATAATGTCTTTTTAAAAAGCATCCTTTGCTCCATTTGGTGCATACAGTCCCAGTAACAACTTTTTTTTGGATTTAATATTATTTCTGCCACTACAAATCTTCCATCTTTATCTTTAAACACTAGTTTCGGGTCCAATTCTTGTTTAATATAAAAAAATCACTCCCCTTTTCTTCTGTTCAGCCAATGAATGAAATTCTAGTCCAAATTGTTTATTCCATACAAAAATGGTAATCCTTTTGTTTGATATGTACTTCTTGTAAACAAACTATATTACAATTTTCCTTTTTAATCCAATGAAACGTTGCCTTTCTTTTTTGTGGTGAATTTAGTCTGGGGTAAATCTTCATTCAATCTCCATCTTCTGTGGTGAATTTAGTCTCAGGTTGTCTGGGGTGTGGTTTGGCACCCACTCCTTTAGAATTGGGGCAGCCTCTACAGCTGCTGCCCTGGGATATCCTTCCTCCTCTATTCAGAGCCTGGGCTGTTGGCGCTCATCAGCCTACAAATCTTATGTTCAACCTTTGTTCAGTTCCTAGCTTCATTTGTTTGGTTGAAATGTTACCAGTTCTTGTGCTAGTTTGACTGTTTTTTTTCTTTTTAGATGCTATTGTTCCTGGCCAGAGCAGCCAAGTTCTCATCTGTGGACACAGCTATGTGTTTTGGGCCGCTAATCAGGCTCGGAGAACTTTGGTCGGCTCTCAGCTGGGACTCAGCCAATATGTTTCTATCGAGTAGCAGGAGCGACGGGGTCTTCAGTGGCCTGGCTTGCTGCCTTTGTTATTTCAGGGGATTGTGGGCCCTCCTCCGCAGGTTTTAATCATTCACCTGGGAGGGAATGATCTCGGGCTGGTAAAAGGCAAGGCGTTAGTCTTGCAGGCTCATGAGGATTTTCGGCACATTCGGGACAGATGGCCTGGGACCACCATAATTTGGTCAGCCATGATTCCCCGCTTTGTGTGGCGTAGTGCTTGGGACCCTGCAGGTATAGAGAGGGCCTGTTATAAAGCCAACAAAGAAATTAGGAAGGCATTGGAAGGGGGGTTGGGTCACTATCTGCCCCATCTGGATATTTCTACAAAATTTCCTGACCTTTACAGGGGGGATGGAGTGCATCTCTCTGAAAAGGGTAACATGATTTTCTTGAGAGATCTCCGGCAAGGACTGCAGGTAGCCTTGGGCATCCCGGTGGGTGCTAAGCCCTAAGTAGAGACTTGGCCTTAATACTGGCAGGTTTTACTGGGTTTATGGTACTATGCGGCTAGGGGAGGACCATGAAGCATCCCCCTTTTGGGGAGTTAGGGGTCTGGCAGAATCAACCTTTGGGTTTGATGGCCCAGGGTGGGAGAATACAGACCGTCCTGGTGGCTCAACTAGAGGGTGCCTTCCATTGAGACGTGCATCTGGTGGTTGGGCCCTCTGGGGCATGCATCCTTGCTGGGCCAGCCTGGAGGGAGCTGTGTCACATGGCTCCAGCTGGGGGGCTGGGTCTCTCACCCGTGAATGGCAGGGGAGCAGTCTGTTGAGACCCCTGGCCCTGACCAGGCCGCAGTTTTAGGTGTCCTTGCCGTTTTTATTAACATGCTTAATAAAGTGGCCCATAGTTATACCAACATCTTGTGTTCGACTCTTTAATGATGAAAAATCCACCGCCACACTGGAAAGCTTTACAGCAGTCATTCATGTTTTATGGTGGACCAGCAAACAGATTGGAGGTTCAGTTTATGAGTGATTGCGAATGTCAAACATGGCATGGTTGCTCATCAAACATGTCTGCAGTGAAGTTTACAGCATGCCCAACTACAACTAGGTCTCTGTTCTTATAAGGCTTATTAGCAATCAAGAACAGTGGCCTCTAATAACAGATAACATCACTAAACCAAACTGATAATTGCATAAGACTCTCGTGTGTGTGTTCAGGGTTGTTTCATATGTGGACATCTCTTAAAAACTATAGCATAACGCCATGACTTACATGTCTGAGAACTGCATTTTTCATGTCACCTTATATTTGCTTCCAAATTGTACAAATGCATAAACCAAAAGAAAGCTCATTCTTAGCGATGATGGATATCCTATGACATCTTCATCTGAAGTTTCTCCACCTTTTGCATATTTTACAATTTGCTCATGATTCAAGACTGGCTAGATATGTTTTACCCATTTTCAGCTCAGATGGAAGTCTGGATACCTTTGTGATATATGTAGCTTTAAGTTCCAGCTGCTAGGTTTGATTTGATTTCCAACAAACAGGAGTGGGTTAAGAGTCTGGTGAGCTTCATGTGTACCTTTGATGCCACTTGCTGCCTTTCACCAAGAGGACTCATGCAGGCATTCAGCACAGAAGATGTAACTTGGTGTAAATTGGTTTTGGCAAATAACGCAAAGAAATGAGTTTACATTTTCTAGCAGGCTGGAACAGCTCCCTTAGCTACCTCCCATCATTTCCATTAAGGCTATGAAACTGACATTTTTAGGAAAAATAGTAACAGAGTTTCAAAACATTTGGGAAAACCCATTAAGTGATTTATCATGCATCTTGATGAACACATAATTTAACACTGAGGCTCTAAACAGAATTAAAGCAAGCCCCATGTGTTCATATTAACAGTAAAATATTTGACACTGAAAGTTATTGAAACAGCAAACAGTGTTGTTCTCTGATTATGGTAATGCAATAGATCACCATTTGGGCAATCATCCCAGCAGGAATCCCTTTGCATGCATATTTTGAGGATATTTTATATCACTGCTAAATGCTTGTTACTGAGTGCTGGGTATGCAAAAGGCAATACTCCCATGAGTTAGATCAACCCTGTCTGAACCCAGAACAAACATTTAATCCCCTACAACCTTTTCTCTTTGATGGCTTGTAGTATCAGCACCAAGTGAACGCAGAAAAACTTCATTAGGTTGCCTATTTAAAGCTTACAATGACACATCCATGAAGCACGCAGGAAAGAACTCAAATTATTCCTAGCAAATTATTAGTGCAGGCAAGCACTGAATATTCTGCTTAATAGCTGAATTCATAAAGGTAGTATTGATCGGATCAATCAAACAATAATTCAATATGGTCATGCAGGAGCAGAATAACACATACATTAACAGAGTCATAAGAACTGTATGTTACATATTGAGGTCTCTGTCTACCCTTTGCCCCTCTATTTGTGCAAATCTGTGATATGGAGTGGGAGGCAGGGGTGTAAACAACAGGGGAGGAGGGCAGTGGGGCTCAAGCCCCCCCTCCAGTTTTCCAGAGGGGGCATCCCTCTACTGGGATGCCAGGTAGCCTCATGAAGGTACTCAGGCTCTCAGATTCTCAAATGCAGTCAACCCTGTTTGTCTTTGCAGCAGCTTTACAATTTCCTAGGAGGCTGAGGGCTGGGTCAGTTGGTTGATTCTTGTAAAAGATAAGAGGAGGCAGGGACCTTCAGTGTCTTTGTGTGTCTGCACATACATGGAAGATAAAGCTGACTCCCCAAATGTGGAAAGTGAAGTGATTCTGCTGTCCTGGATCCTATTTCACCAAAACAAATGTTCCCATATTTTCAGATCACTTCACTGTCAGGGTGAAGTAAGGGTTAGGGTGTCTGACTGTAAAGCCATTATTTACTGAGTATTTTTAAATGCATTTGGAAATTCATACCAAATATGTGAATGGTGTAGTTTTTAGAGTGTTGGTCTAAAACTGGTGAGACCTGTGGCCGGCATGGGCCTGAGAGCACATTGTGCCCTAGGCAGACTGGTGGCCTGCCGCCCCCCTCCACAGTGTCCCCGCACCTCCCCTCTGTGGTGCCATGCCCCCACCTCCTCTTCCCTCCCTTCCCCACCCTAGTTCTATTTCAATGCCCAGAAGGGCAATTGAGCACCTCCAGGGCTATCTAAAGACCCCCTCACAATCAGCTGATCGGCAGGTAAAACTGCGCTGCTGCCGCTGCTCCCTCCTCTCTACTTCCTGAATGGGAAGGAAGTGGGGAGGAGTCAGTGGCGGCAGCGCCCTTTTGGGATGCGGTTTGTTCATGCTGCTCCTGGCCTGCCTGGCTGCTCAGTGAGCGTGCAGCGTGGTTTTACCTGCCAATCAGCTGATCGTCGGTGGAGGGCACCTTTAGACAGCCTGGGAGCAGCGCTTGATCGCCCTTCTGGGTATTGAAATAGACCTGGGGTGGGGAAAGGAGGGAGGAGGAGGCTGGGAAGCAGGCAAACTAGGCTTTTGCCTAGGGGGCAGGGGAGAAGGCTGAATTCAGCACCTCCATCCTGCTAGCACCCTAGGCAACTGCCTTGTTTGCCTAGTGGGCGAGCTGGCCTTGCCTGTGGCTGCAGACCAACAACATTTTATTCCTGGTATAAATTTTCATGTGCAAGCACACTTCTTCAGAGAGGGGGTGAGGGGAAGGGGAGGGAAACAGCCAGAGAGAGAAAGAGAGAGACAGAAAGCTTTCAACTTCTTACAGATGGGGTGGGGAAGAAACCTAACAGTACAGTTTGCATTCGCTATTAGTGGAAGAGAACAAGAGTCCAGCAGCACCTTAATGACTAACAAAATTAGCGGCAGGGCATGCGCTTTCATGAGTCACTTCTCACTTCTTCAGATACAGCTAGATTAGAATGCGAGTCTATCCT